>NW_005871070.1:7078984-7189309 GCF_000147115.1 Myotis lucifugus | reverse complement strand
CCCTACCCCCCTGCTCGTGCCCTCACCTCCCCTAGTGTCTGTCCATTGGTTATGCTTATATGCATGCATACAAGTCCTTTGGTTGACCTCCCCCCCGCCTTCCCTCTGAGGTTTGATGGTCTGATCAATGCTTCTCTGTCTCTGGATCTGTTTTTGTTCATCAGTTTACCTGGAGAGCATTATGCTGAGCGAAATAAGTCAGTTTGAGTACTTGTTTTCAATTCTTTTAGGTACATAACCTAGGAGTGGAATGGTGGGTCACATAGTAACTCTATGTTTAACTTGTTGAGGCACTGTCAAATTGTTTCCTACAGTGGATGCACCATTTTACATTTCTATCAGCAATGTACAAGAATTCATATTTGTCCACATTCTTGCCAACACTTGTTATATTCTGTGTGATTGTGTGTGTGTTTTAATTTTAGCGATCCTATCTCTTTTGATAGAGATTATTGGTAATATTGCCATCTTAACAGTATTAAGCCTTCCACTTCATGACCACTGGAGGCCTTTCCATTTATTTAGGTATACTTTAGTTTTTCTCATTACTGTTTTATAGTTCTCATTGTACAAGTCTTGCAACTCCTTGGTTAAGTTTTCCCTAGGTATTTAGTATTCTTTTGAATTATGTTGTAAACAAATTTTTTCTTTTTTTTAGGTTTTTTATTATTAAGTAAATTTATTGGGGTGACATTGGTTAATATGACCATATAGGTTTCAGGTGTGGGTTTCCATGTCAGAAGATCTGTATATTGCACTGTGTGCCCGCCACTCAAAGTCAAATCTTCTCCTGTTACCATATAAATTTTTTTTCTTAATTTCATTTTTGCAATTTTTGTTGCTGGCGTATAGAACTAATTTTTGTGTTAAAATCTTCTAGCCTGCAACTTGGTTAAAAATTTTTATAGCTCTATTTTGTGTGTGTGTATTCTTTGGGATTTAAGGTCATGTCCTCTATGAAGAGAGATAGTATTACTTCTTCCTTTTATTTCTTTTTCTTGCCTAGTTGCTCTAACACTTTTGCAATTTTTACTGCAGCAATAGCTATAGTAAAAGCAGGCATCCTTAGCTTAGTCTTTATTTTAGAGGAAAGCTTTGATTCTTTCACCATATAATGTTACCTATGAATTTTTCATAGATATTCTTTAGTATGTTGAAGAAATTCCCTTCTGTATTAGTTTCCTGGGGCTGCCATAACAAAGTCCCACAAACTGAGAAGCTTAAACCAACCAAAATTTATTCACTTACAGTCTGGAGGCTAGAAGTGTGAAATCTAGGTGCCAGCTGAGTCACACTTTCTTGGAGACTGGTAGAATCCTTCCTTGCCTCTTCCATGCTTCTGTCAGCTGTGATACTCCAATCTCTGCCTCTTAGGCTCTGCTCTTCCTGTGTGTCTCTGTCTTATAAGTATACCAGTCATTGAGTTAAGAACTCACCTTACACCTGTATGACGTCATCTTAGCTTAAGTAATTATATCGAAGTGGCCCTGTTTCCAAAATAAGTCAACTTCTAGTTTGTTGAGTATTTTTTATTATGAAAGGGTGTTGGATTCTGTTAAATGATTTTTCTGTGTCAACTGAAATGATCACGTGATTTTTTTTCTTTCATTCTGTAATGTGTTACATTGATTTTTTTTTTTTTTCTTATGTTGAACCACCCTTGCATTCCTGGGATAAATCCCACTTGATCATGGTATATAATCCTGTTAATATGCTATTGGATTCAGTTTGTTAGTGTTTTGTTGAAGATTTTTGCATCTGTATTCATATGGGATATAGGTCTAAAGTTTTCTTTTGGTGTCTTTCTTTTGGGCCATAGTATCAGGGTAATACCTCATAGAAAGAGTTTGGAAGCGTTTCTTCCTTTAGAGTAGTATTTTAATGAGAGTTTTCTCTGGTTCTAAAAGTGTGCTAACTTCAGAATCCATTTAGGTATTCCTATGTTAGAGACTTTCTAAATTTTTTTCTTCATTTTATACTTTTTCAATTTTGGGCTTTTTGTCACTGTATCTCCTGCTGACAATATTATTTTGCTTTTCCAACTTGTAACTTCTAATCTGCTGTAATTCAGGAAAACATGGCAGAATTCCCTTAAATTGTGCATTTGATTAGATTAAATGGAATCTGGAAAAAACGGGAAATGGTGCTCCTATAAATGAAATAATATTTTAGTGCAAGGGCTTTGTGACATCTTTTGGCTATTTTTTAACCTTTTTATTTCTCTTAAATCCCCCCCACACACACACACAGTTATGTTAGATTAGGTGATCAGATGACCATGTTCCAGATACATGAGGAATTTTTTTTTCACCTCTGTTTGCCACAATTTATATTTGCATGTAAATATAGTTAATCTGGAATGCCCCCACTATTGCAAATGAATTATAAAGAAATAGAGACTGTCTCTAAAGCTTTCAGGTTATATTTCTTATAAAACTGAGTTAGGGCAAATGCCAATGAGGTTTTTTAAATATAGGTCTAAAAATTGTGTGTTGCTCCAACACCAATGATGATGAAATAATTGAGGTGAGCTGAATGAATGAATCTTGGTGTTATTACTAAAGTAAATATATGTTTTTAAAGAAATAAAGCCTGTTAATCTAAACTTTATCACTTCCACTTGATGTTGTGAAGAATTGGCTATATTTCTAAATCCATTTTTATGTTCACTCCTTTGCATACCTCTTCAACCCGTACCATGCTTTTCATTTGGCAAAACTTCAACTTTGGTTAAACTAACTCCCTGCCTACTCTGTGGTTGGACCAAAATGTGGATCATGGTTGTAGAAAAACAAAAACTGTGTATTTCACTTTAAATATATGACCACAAATCTGAAATAATCATCCCATAATTCCCTAGTCAATTTATTTTCTTGCTTTTATAAAAGATTATTTCTTTTTTAAAATAACCATTTTTTTTCTTAAATTTGGAAAAAGTTTTGAACTTTCAGAAATGTTTCAAGAACAATATGGTTAAGCAGCCATATATACCTTTCACCTAGATTCACTAGTTATTTACTTGTTGCCACATTTCTTCAACTTTTTTTTCTCAGTTTGGGAGTAAATTATAGATAACATGACACTTCACTTCTAAATCTTTTAGCTTATATTACCCAAGAACAAGGACATTTTCTCCACATCACAATGTAAATATCACCTTCAGGAAATTTAACTTTGATAAAATTACATTATCTAATACTAGAGGCCGGTGCACAAAATTCGTGCATGGGTAGGGTCCCTGGGCCTGGCTGGCGATCAGGACTTACCTATAGGGCAACCGGTGGGATGGTCAGGGGCCCCTGCTGGCACCTGCCTTGGCTGGCCTGGGGCCTGTGGGCTGGGGGCAGCTCCTGCATTGAGCATCTGCCCCCTGGTGGTCAGTGTGCATCATAGCAACCAGTCGTTCCACCTGTTGTTCCACTGTTCAGTCAATTTGCATGTTAGGCTTTTATTATATAAGACTAGAGGCCCGGTGCACAAAAATTTGTGCACTCGGGGGGGGGGGGTCCCCAGCCTAGCCTGTGCCCTCTCGCAGTCTGGGACCCCTCGGGAGATAACGACCTGCTGGCTTAAGCCTGCTCCCGGGTGGCAGAGGGCAGGCCCAATCCCTAGGTGCAGCCCCTGGTCAGGCTCAGAGCAGGGCCAATTGGGGAGTTGGGGCACCACCCCATCATGCACAGAGCAGGGCGGATCGGGAGGTTGCGATGCCACCCTCAGTCACGCTCAGGGTAGGGCCGATTGGGGGGTTGGGGCACCGCCCCCTGTCACACTCAAGGCAGGGTCGATGGGGAGGTTGTGGCGCCACCCCCTGTCACGCACAGAGCAGGGCCGATCAGGGGGTTGGGGCGCTGCCCCCTGTCACTCACAGAGCAGGGTCGATCGGGGTTGGGGAGCTCCCCCCTGTCACACTCAGGGCAGGGCCAATGGGGAGGTTATAGCTCTACCCTGTCACACACAGAGCAGGGCCGATCAGGGGGTTGGGGCGCCGCACCCTGTCAAACACAGAGCCGCAGGGCGATCAGGGGATTGGGGAGCTCCCCCCTATCAGGCACAGAGCAGGGCTGATCAGGGGGTTGGGGCGCCTTCCCCTGTCAGGAACAGAGCAGGGCGGATAGGGAGGTTGTGGCCCCTCCCCCTGTCACACACAGAGCCGCAGGGCGATCAGGGGATTGGGGAGCTCCCCCCTATCAGGCACAGAGCAGGGCTGATCAGGGGGTTTGGGCGCTGCCCCCTGTCACGCTGATCCCGGTGCCAGGAGCCTCGCTGCTCCACTGATCCCGGTGCCGGGAGGCATATTACCCTTTTACTATATAGGATAGAGGCCTGGTGCATGGGTAGGGGCTGGCTGGTTTGCCCTGAAGGGTGTCCTGGATCAGGGTGGGAGTCCCCACTGGGGTGCCTGGCCAGTCTGGCTGAGGGGCTGAGGGCTGTTTTCCAGAAGCGGGTGACTGAAGCTCCCAACCGCTCCTTTTTTTCTTTTCTTTTTTTTTATTCTGGGCCAGCTTTAGCTCTGAGGCCTCGCTGCTGAAAACATCGATACAGTGTTGCTGTCCGGCTGGCTGAAGCCCGGCTGAATGAAAGCCGGTTTCTGGGGTTTTGTTTAGCTTCTTATTTGCAACATAGTACATAGTTGCTTAGAGTTGCAGCTGAGAGGCCGGCAGTGGCAGGCGGGGAACGTTGGAGTTCGCCATCACTGGAGCAAGCAAGCCTCCCTGCTCGCTTCAGTGCATGGCTGCCGGCCGCCATCTTGGCTGACAGTTAATTTGCATAAGGATATGCTGATTAGCCAATGGGAAGGGTAGCGGCCGTATGCTAATTAGCATGTTTCTCTTTTATTAGTGTAGATTCTGTGTATATTCAAATTCCCTCCATTGTCCCAATAATAATCTCTTCTTAAAACTTTCATTCTTTCAGTTTAGGATCCAGTCAAGGATCATTAATTACATTACTTGTTATGTCTCTTTGGTTTTCTTTAATTTAGAATAGTTTCCTAACTTTTTGTTTGTGTTTTCATGATATATCTTTAGAAGATTTTAAGTCCCTTTTTCCCCCCTGAACATTTCTAAATTTATTGTCTAATTCCTAGTCAGACGCTAGTAAAACATTTTTCTCTGGAATTCTACATAGGACAGGACTAATGTATCCTTCTTATTACATCACAGGATGTATTAGGAGACAAATGATGTCATTTCCTAAAGGACTTTTTATGTTGCTTTTGAAATTCTGGGCTTTTAATAACCTTAACAGTGTCATTCAGATATGTGCTAAAAGTTGATATCATTGACATCTGAATGTAATGATTCAAGTATGACCTGTTTATTCTTGATCTAACAATGAGGAATTATATATTAGCCCTTAAAGCATTGTTTAGATAGTGTCTATGTCTGGCAGAAATTCCATAAAGTTTTCTGGTATATTAATATTACCTTTTATGGTTTCTGGTAGCTTTTTGAAATATGTTTTTATTTGTTAGCAAGAACATTGCCTTCTTTTTCAATATTTGTTGTTGTTGATAGTATTGCAGATATATCTCCCATTTTACTCCCCATTACCCCCCTCTTTCTAGCCCCTATCCCCCACCCACACCCCCAGGTCAAAACATTGCCTTCTTGAAGTTGCTGGTCATTGGGCTTTAGCTTAAAGCTTTAAAAACTTTCTTTTTTACACCACAGCCTTTAGATCATAATCTCCGTAAGAGTAGACACCCCTTGCTTCTAAAACAGTATAATTAAATTCTTACTTAATACATTTTTTAAAAGGTGCTCCAATTTTTTTTGAGAACCGTGAGTCTTTGTTCTTGTGATATTAGTTATATATTAATAATATTTAAGTCTTTATATTCCAAACTAGAATTAACATTTTTTTCCTACAAATACAAAGAATGCGTGATCATTGATTGCTAAAGATGAGAAAATAGCAGCATTTATGCTACAGTAAGACTTTTCAAATTTTATATACCAACTGAATAATTTGGATTATGCTGAGCCACTAAGTTGTAATATAAGTATATGGATTTTGTATTATACTAATGGATGATGAAAGTGATATACAGCATGCAAGATTCTCTATGGTTATGACAAGGAAACAAAAACTACTCTTAAGTAAAAGCTGTCTTAAATGCTTTGTTTCTTAAATTAAAACCTGTTATATTGTAATTTTTGTGGTTGGCAACCAGATGATGTATGCCAAAAAATGAATGTTGTGCAAGACTGAAGAAACACTTTGCCTTTTTTTATTTCTCGGGTGAAATAGTTACTTTCATAGTATAATAATCAGCTTTTACTGCATGTTTACTATAAATAAGTATATTGTTTATTCATTTAATTTTTAGATCTCTATGGCGTGTATGTGGGAGTTACCATTTCCATTTTTTAGAGGAAGAAACTGAGACCCAGAGAAATTAAGTAACTTGTGTGAGATCACACAATTAATATTTTGCTCAGACTCCACTTAACCATTACTACTTACACTTGATTTTTTATAACCAAGGTTGTTGTTTCTCTTTTAGGAAAGGGAGCTATTTCATATAGCAGGAAACAGACACACACACACACACACACACACACACACACACCGATAAAGGTCCCCATTAAGGAAAAGAACGGAAAAATCCCCTGAGATTTCTTGAACAAAAGATAAGTTTTCTTTTTCCATATATTTATACCACATGCAATACACATTTAAACATATAGCTTTTTCAAAAGGGGAACATTAACATGGTCTTTGAAATATTTTTAATACATGAATATCTTCATTTCATGAGATAAGATACTTACCTTTGGAATTACTTTTTACGATTTATCTATTATATTCTAACATACTGGTAATCATAATTTTTTAGTAGTCTCCTAGTTCTGAACCTAAGTCATCTATATATGCTTATATTTTTATTTCCGAGGAGAAATAGTGTCTACAACTGGAAATTGCCATACCCAACCCCAATGATAGAAAGCATGCACCGAGAGAAAACCACTCATTATAAAACAAATGGGGAGGCATTTAAAAAATACATTTCTTGCCCAGTCGTAGTAGCTCAGTGGTTGAGCATCCACCTATCCACCAGGAGGTCACGGTTTGATACTCGGTCAGGGTATATGCCCGAGTTGTGGGCTTGATCCCCAGTGTGGGGTGTGCAGGAGGCAGCCGATCAATGATTGTCTCTCATTATTGATGTTTCTCTCTCTCTTCTTCCTTCCTCTCTGAAATCAATAAAAATATATTATAAATATACTAGAGTCCTGGTGCACGAAATTTGTGCACGGGGGGTGGTGTCCCTCAGCCCCGCCTGCACCCTCTCGCAATCCGGGACCCTCAGGGGATAACCGGCAGTTGGACATCCCTCTCGCAATCCGGGACTCCTGGCTCTTAACCGCTCGCCTGCCTGATCGCCCCTAACCCCTCTGCCTGCCGCCCTGATGCCCCTAACTGCTCACCTGCCTACCTGATCGCCCTTAACCATTTTGCCTAATCACCCCTAACTGCCTGCCTGCCTGCCTGCCTGCCTGATTGCCCCTAACTGCCTATGCCTTGGCCCCTGCTGCCGCAGCTTCGTCTGGAAGGACGTCCTGAATGACATCAGGAAGGTTATTCAGTTGTCTGGTCTAATTAGCGTATTACAGTGGGGCCTTGACTTACGAGTTTAATTCGTTCCGTGAAGGAGCTCGTAACTCAGATTACTCGTATGTCAAATCAAAAAGTGAACGAGTGACGCCGAAACCGGTTTGGCTCAGTGGATAGAGCGTCGGCCTGCGGACTGAAAGGTCCCAGGTTCGATTCCGGTCAAGGGCATATACCTGGGTTGCGGGCATATCCCCAGTAGGAGATGTGCGGGAGGCAGCTGATCGATGTTTCTAACTCTCTATCTCTCTCCCTTCCTCTCTGTGAAAAATCAATAAAATATATTTAAAAAAAAAAAAGTGAACGAGTGAGACACGTGATGTTGTGGCGTTCACTGTGATGTTCGCTGCGCCAACTAGCGGTGGGGTATCTGAAGCTGGCTCGTAACCCGAATTTTATCTCGCAACTCAAAGCAAAAAATCGGCTGAGAGATGGCTCGTATCTCGAAAAACTCGTTAGTCGGGACACTCGTAAGTCAAGGCCCCACTGTATGCTTTTATTATAGATTCCTTTTTTTTTTTTTTTTAGAGCACTCTTATGAACAAGTTCTGTGTTGTTGTTTTTTAAGTATGTTTTTATTTATTACTAGATGCCCGGTGCATGAATTTGTGCATGGGTGGGGTCCAGCCAGCCTCGCCCCTGATTGGGGTGGGGGAGACCTGCCAGGGGGCAGGGGCGCGGGCGGGGCCCGGATCAGGCTGGTTGGCTGCTGCAGTGTGCGTCATAGCCACCCATCGTTCTGGTTTTTCTGGTCGTTCCACTGTTCTGGTCTCTGGGCTTTTATATATATAGATAGACTAGAGGTCCGTTGCAGGAAGATTCCTGCACGAATAGGGCTTCACTCCCGCCTCTGCCACCTCGGCTCCCTCCCGTCTCCTGCCGCCCGCCGCCACCTCCTCCGCCCGCCGCCACCTCCTCCCCCTGCCGCCAGCCGCCTCCTCCCCTCACCTCCTGCTGCCGCCTCCTCCCGCTGCCGCTGCCTCCCAACCCCTGCCGCCGCCCGCCGCACCCCAGCTCCACTCCCGCCTCTGCCACCTCGGCTCCGTTCCTGTCTCCGCTGCCTCTACTTTGCTCCCTTCTGCAGCGCTTGGCTTCCTTCTAGTTGTCTTCAGTCTTTGCTCCCAGCCGGTATATCTTATTATAGATTTCTTATGTAATAAAAAGAACAAACTAATGTCCCTAGCTTACTCAATGTGTGACCTGTAGGAAGTCACTTCATTTTTCTAAGCTTGTTTTCTTATCTTTAAATAAGGCCTCTTGCCTTATTTTGAAGATGGAATGAAGATGAAACGTAATATTTACATTATGAATGTTTAATCATTAAATGTAAAGGAAGTAATAGAATGAAAGATTGGAAAGCTATTGTTGCTTTTTCTCAAACAAGTATTTAGTGGCTGGAAAATAGTGACATGTTTTAATTCAGTAAATCAGTAAATTCAAGATGTATAATATGCATATCCAACACCTTCCCTCCCCCAGTAGAATTTTAAAATACTGTTTTGATTGAGAAAAGAGAATACTGCCTTTAGCCTTACTATCCCTGTAGTGGCGTTATACTTAAAGCGTCATTTACCACTGCCAAAAGATTCCTGCTCCATTGATGTTACTTTGTCCTTATAAACTTGGTATGTTGATACAGCTATTTATATATCTTTCTTTAGAGCAATTTTAGGTTTACAACAAAACTGAGAGGGAGGTACAGAGACTTTTCATATATCCTCTGCTGCCATACATGAGTCAGCCCTGCCCCTATCCCTTATTACCATCATCACCCACTAAAATGGTACATTTTTATCAAGGATGAACTTAACCCATCATAATTACCTAAAATTCATATATGTATATATAAAAGCCCAGCAACCAAACAGTGGAACGATCAGGACAACCGGTCAACCAGTCTCTATGACACGCACTGACCACCAGGGGCCAGACACTCAACGCAGGAGCTGCCCCCTGGTGGTCAGTGCACTCCTACAGTGGGAGCACCGCTCAGCTGACCAGGATGAGCGGTGCTTCCACAGTGGGCCCATCCCCGCAGGCCACGCCCCCCCCCACCAGTGCACGAATCCATGCACCGGGCCTCTAGTAGTGTATATTAGGCTTCACTCTTGGTGTTGTACCTTCTATGGACGTCCTTCCAGACAAATGTAAAGTGACATATATCCATTGTTATAATAACATACAGTATTTTTCACTGCCCTAAAAATCCTCTGTGCTTTGTCTATTCATCTCTGTCTCCTTCTCCCGCACCGACAACCACTGACTTTTTTTCTATAGTATAGTTTTGTCTTTTCCATAGTATCATATAGTTGGAATCATAGTGCATGTAGCCTTTCATATTGGTTTTTTTTTTCCCTTTGTAATGTGCATTTAAGGTTCCTCCATGTCTTTCCAGAGCATCTTTTCATACGTTTATTTGCCATTTGTATACCTTTCTTGATAAGGATGTCTGCTAAGGTCTTTCACCCCTTTTGTAATGGAGTTAATTGTTCTCTTATTACTGAGTTTTAAGAGTTCTTTGTATGTTTTGGGTAACAGTCCTTCATCAGATATGTGTTTTTTAAGTATTTTCTCTCGCTCTGTGGCTTGTCTTCTAATTATCTTGATATTATATTTCACAGAACAGAAGTTTTTAACTTTAGTGAATTCCAGCTAATCAATATTTTTTTCTTAATATTTTTAAGAAAAGAGACAAAAGATAATATTGTATCCTTGGTATTATATCAAAAAAGGCATCACCATATCCAACATCATCTAGGTTTTCTACTATGTTATCTTCTACAAATTTCATAGTTCTGCATTTTACATTTAAGTTCATAATCCATTTTGAGTTCATATTTTCAAGGGTATAAGTTATATGTCTAGTTTCACTTTTTTTTTGCATGTGGATGCTCAGTGTTTATAGCATTATTTCTTGAAGATACTTCATTCCGTCGTATTTATTGCCTTTGCTCCTTTTTCAAAGAACCTTTGACTATTAATGGGTGTCAATTTCTGGACTTGCTATTCTGTTCCATTGACCTATTTGCCTATGCCTTCCTCAACACTACATTGTCTTGATTATTGTAGATTTATAGTAAACCTTCAATTTGGGTAGTGACAGCCTCCAACTTTGTTCTTCTCTTTGAATATTCTTCTCTTTGAATATATAAACTTTAGAATCAGTTTGTTGACATCCATAAAATGACTTTTTGGGAATTTGATATTGCATTGAATCTATAGGTCAAAAGGGAAGAACTGACATCTTGACAATATAGTGCCTTATCCATGAACATGGAATATCTCTCCATTTATTTATTCATCAGTTTTGAAGTTTTCCTCATATAAATCTTGTATATATAATATGTTAGATTTATGCTCAAGAATTTCATTTTGGGGGATATTAATGTAAAACTGTGTTTTTAATTTCAAATTCTGCTTGTTCATTGGTATGTAAACAAAACAGTTGGTTTTTGTATATTAACCTTGTGTCCTGCAAACTTGTTATAATTACTACTTTCAGGAGCTTTTTTGCTTGTTAATCTACATAGATGATCATGTCATCTGTGAAGAATTACAGTTTTATGTCTTTCTTCCCCATCTGTATCCTCTGATTTCCTTTTCTTGCTTTATTATTTTAGCAGGAAACTTCTAATACAATGTTGAAAGAAAGATGTGGTAATAGGATATTCTTGGATTGTACTTTATCTTAGTGGGAAAGCTTCGAGTTTCTCACTATTAAGTATGATGTGACACATGGATTATTTTGTTGTTTTTATAAAGAGTAGTTTATTGATTTTTTGGGAGAAGAAAAGAGAGAAACATTAATATGAGAACAGAACATCGATTGGCTGCCTCCTGTGTGCCCCCTACTGGGAATTGATCCTACAACCCAGGCATGTGCCCTTGACCAACAGTCAAACTGGCAACCTCCTGGTGCACACATGGGATGACACCCAACCAACTGAGCCACACCAGTCAGGGCTACGCATAGGTTTTTTTGTAGATAGTGTAAAAAAGTTACCTTCTATTTCTACTTTATTAATAGTTTTTATCATGAAAGAGTTTTAGATTTTATCAAAATACTAGTAGCCCAGTGCACAAAAATTTGTGCACTCGGGGATGAGGGTGAGGGGTAGGGCCAGACCCCTCAGCCCAACCTGCACCCTCTGTCATGTTCTGGGACCCCGGCCACTCCTGGCCTAGGCACAGGCCTACAGGCTTGGGGCGGCCTGGCTCCCGAAGCCCCATTTTATCAAGAGAACAAAGTCGGCGTTAGTTACAGCCTTCACCGAACCCAGTACACTGCATCTGTGCATACAACTGCCTCGTTCATGTGCCTGCTTCGCCCTACTGAATTACTAACATCTTGAGGACATAGCTCTGTCTTATCCTGCTTCACCTTCAGTGCCTGGCCTGGTGCCAGGGACCTGAGAGGGTTTGCTGAGTGAGTGAATGAGTGAATGAATGAGCAAGTGAATGAGTGAATGAATGAGCAAGTAAGTGAATGAGCAAGCAGCTACCGGTCGGGATAGTTCGCACTCCGCTCTGGGCTGCCTGACACAAACCCCGGGCAGTTCCCGCCCTGCTCCCAGTGGCCCCACTCCCCTCTCCCAGCTGCATAGTTCGCACAGGGCAAAGGCGGCCCGGGTGTGCGTGTTGGTAGATTGGTGCATTAGCACCTGCCAGCCTCGGATCCCCGGGGAGGGCCGTTTGTGGGTGTGGCCGGTGTCGGATCAGTGCATTAGCACCCACCAATCCGGGATCCCCGCGGGAGGGCCGTTTGTGGGCGAGGCCAGTGGCGGATTGCTGTGGTCCTGCCCGCCAGCCCTGGGTCGGGTCCCATATGGGCCGCCTGCCGCCCGGGTTACAGCTAGCAGGCCCACCCTGCCTGCAGTATGCAAATTAGCCGCCATATTTGTTGGCGGTTAAGCGCCATCTTGGTTGGCAGTTGATTTGCATATCGCCCTGATTAGCCAATGGGAAGCGTATCGGAGGTACGGTTAATTACCCTATTTGTCTTTTATTAGATAGGATTTTTTTGCATCTTTTTTTTTTTTGCATCTATTGATATGATTGTGTGATTTTTCTTTTTTAGTCTAATGATGTGATGGATTACATTAATTGATTTCCAAATATTAAACCAGCCCTGCATACATGGAATGAGTCTTACTTGATCATAGTGTATAGTTCCTTTTATGCTTTTTTGATTCAATTTGCTAATACCTTGAGCGTTTTTCCATCTATGTTCATGAGAGATGCAGGTCTATAGTTTTTCAGTAATGTCTTTCTCAAGACTTAGAGCTTTTGTTTTTAGCATGTGAAAAATCTCATTTCATTCAGTTTGAGATTTGTGAACATGTTCTACATCAACCTTTGTTTTAAGACTCAAAATAGCTGACTTACTAAACTATATAAACTATGTTATATCACCTAGCCAGTTTGCTCAGTGGATAGAGTGTTGGCCTACGGACTGAAGGGTCCCAGGTTCAATTCTGGTCAAGATCAAGTGCAGGAGGCAACCAATTGATGTGTTTCACTCACATTGATATTTCTCTCTCTGTCTTTCCCTCTCTCTACCACTCTCTCTCTAAAAATTAGTGGGAAAATATCCTCGGATGAGGATTAAAAAATATAATAAACTATGTTATATCAAGGACAATATATTGCCTTATATCACACATGCAAATTCTAATATGTAGCACATAGGCATTTTATTAAGAAACATACCTTGTTTCAAATCAAAACACATCGTAATATATCTCTATCTGTTCATACATCTTTTGCACCAACTAAGTGCACCTTTAATTAATTTCAGCAAGTTAGAGCCATCTCATTTAGTGTTGACTTCATTCATGCATACTTTTTTTTTTTTAATGCTAGAGGCCCAGTGCATGAAATTTGTGCACTCAAGGGGAGGGGTCCCAAACCAGGCCTGCGCCCTCTTGCAGTCTGGGAGCCCTCAGGGACTGTCCAATTGCCATGAGCCCGGCTTCTGGCTGAGCGGCACTCCCCCTGTGGGAGCACACTGACCACCAGGGGGCAGCTCCTGCATTGAGCGTCTGCCCCCTGGTGGCCAGTGCGTGTCATAGCAACTCGTCGTTCCACCGTTCGGTCGATTTGCATATTAGCCTTTTATTATATAGGATATTTTTATTGAATTCAGAGAGGAAGGGAGAGGTACAGAGAGATAGAAACATCATTGAGAGAGAATCATTGATGGCTGCCTCCTGCACACTACCTTTTGGAGATCAAGTCAGCAACTCAGGCATATGCTCTGACCGGGATTCAAACCATGATCTCCTGGTTCCAGTGGTCAGTCCTCAACCATGGAGCAACACCAGCTATGAGAATGACATCACATCTATGAGAATGACTCCCACTTCTTTTTACCACACCCCAATGTTTTCTTATATTTCTGACTGCCTATTGAATATTTGGATGTCTTATCTTGGGCTTAAGATTAAAATTTGATTCATCTTCCCCCAAGCCACTTCATTTTCTTGATTTTTTTCCCTAATAATGCCAGTGTCCTTATTCCAGTTATGTGAGCAAAGGTATTTCATTAATATGACTTCTCTTTTACCCATTGTGCTCATATACCATTAATTGATAACTTTTGCCCTTTCTTAGCAATATTTTTTCTCTAATATCTGTTTTTTCAGTGTCATTACCATATTAGGATCTATTAATATCACATTTCTCCTGTTGCTGCTTTTGATATAGTTGTCTTTCTACTCCCAGATGTCTCTCATACTTAAAAATAATTGAGTGCTTAGGGGGGAAAAATAAATCGAAATTTCATAGTGTAGAAATTAAGGCTTTTTGAATCTAAATTATTTTGGTTGCAAGAAATAAAATGCAAAAAAAATACTTAATTGGAATCAAGGGTATCTTATCAAAACCAAGAGCATCTAATACCAGTGGACTAGAACCCAGGTGTATTGTCATCTCTATTTTTCTCTGTTCTTCTCTCTTTAGACTCATCTGTTCACAGAACCTAGATTTTTATGTCTCAGTTTTAACCATATCCTGAGCTTAACCAGATGATTTTGACTCCCAATTCCAAATTTCCAGAGAGAATTTAGTTCATCATTTAACATTACAAATAAATAATCAAATTACTTAATTTTTTGATAACTAGTTAATGTGGGATATGTTTTAGTGTGTTTAAATGCATATTGTATTATATAGTTTCTTGAAATGTGGTTTTTATCTTACTACCACCTCCAGTGGTCCTTAAATTTATATCAAGCAATAAGAATGCACATTTAATTTTGTAGCAGCTAACCTGAATAAGCTTATATAATACCAGTGCTTGATATCTTATTTCCCACATGTGCTTTTACCTTTTTTGTTGGGATAAAAATCACATAATATATAGTTAATCATTTGTAAGTGTAAAATTCAGTGGCATTTAGTACATTCACAATGTTGTGTAATCATCACCTCTTTTTAGTACTAACATTTTATCACTCCAAAAAGAAATCATGTACTCATTAAGCATTCACTCCTCATTCACCTTTCCTACACCCTCTGGCAACCACCAGTGTGTTTCCTGTGTCTACAGATTTGCCTGTTCTGATTATTTCATATAAGTGAAATTAAACATGACCTTTTATGTCTAGTTCATTCATTAAGCATATTGTTTTATCAGCACTTCATTCCTCTTTTTGAGTAATCCATTTTATGAATGTACCACATTTTTTTTTATTTATTCATCCATTGGTGGATATTTGGCTTATTTACACCTTTTGTTTGGCTGTTGTGATGTAAATAGTGCTTCTCTGAACATTCATGTATATGTATTTCTTTGAGTACTTGTTATGAGTTCTATAACTTATATGCCTAGGACAATGTTTAACTTTTTGAGGAAGAGGCTATACCACTTTAGATTTCTACCAGCGATGTGTGAGAATTATTTCTCCACAGCCTCACCAACACTTGTTTTCCTTTTTAAAAAAATGTATTATTATAGTCATCATTAGTGAGAGTAGAGTGAAATACCTCATTGTAGTTTTTGCTTGCATTTCCCTAATAACTAATGACTTTGAGCATCTTGTATATTTTTGGAGAAATGTCTTCTCAAGTCTTTTGCCTATTTTACATTGGGTTGTCTTTTTCGTGTTTGGTTTTGAGAGTTCATTATATATTCTGGATACTAGACCTTTATCAGATAAATTATTTGCAAATATTTTCTTACATTTTATAGGTTTTCTTTTTTTATAATGTTCTTTAATGTGCTAAAGTTTTAAATTTTGGTGAAATCCAGTTTACTTTTTATTTTCCTCACTTATTGGTGCCATATCTAAGAATCCATTGCCAAACCCAAGGTCATGAAAATTTTACTCCACTGTTTGTTTCCTTCTAAGAGTTAGATCAACAATTTAGGGATAGTTATACTTCATTCCTTTACATTTTGGATAGTTATACTTCATTCCTTGTAGAGCATGTTACATTTCTGGCTTAATTATTCTAGCTAGAACTTCAGTACAGTGTTTATATAGAAATGACAAAAGCAAGCATTTTTTTGTGGTTCTTCTGCTTTTCTATTTTATATTTTATTTATATTCATTTTAATTTTTCCCTTTGTTCTGCTAGCTTTGAGTTTAGTTTGCTCTTTTTTTTCTATTTCCTTAAGAAATAACCTAACCTTCAAGTTGAAATTTTCTTCTATTTTAATGTATACATTTACAGCTACAGATTTCCTTCTAATCACTGTTTTTGCTGCATTCCTTAGATTTTTGTATCATATCTTTCTTTTTTATCTCAAAGTAATTTCTGATTTTACTTGTAGTTTCCCCTTTAATGGTCCATGGGCTGTTTTAAGAATATGTTGGTTAGCAACAGCCGGTTTGTGCGGACCAAAGGTTCGAGTCCATCAAGGGCATTTACCTTGGTTGCAGGCTCCTCCCTTGCCCAGGCCCTGGTTGGGGCTCCTGCAGCAGGCATCCAATCTCTCATATCGATGTTTCTCTTTGTCTTTCCCTGTCTCTTCCACTCTCCCTAAAAATCAATGGAAAAATGTCCTTGGGTCAGGATTGACCAAAAAAAAAAGAATATGTTTAATTTCAACATATTTGTGAATTTTCTTTTTGTTACCTACTTCTAGTTTCATTTTTTGTGTGTGTGTGGTCAAAACATATTGGTATCGTTTTAAAACCTTTATATTTATTATTGTTTTGTGATCTAACATCTAGTCTGTCCTGGAGAATATTCCATGTATATTTGAGAGGTATGCATAGTGTGTTATTACTGAGTGGGAGTGCAATGTTGATTTGGTTTAGTTGGTTTACTATATTAAGTTTTCTATTGGTGATCTTCTGTTTAATTGTTCTATTCATTATTGAAAGTACAGTATTAAAGTCTCTAACTTTTTTTTTTATTTAAATTTTTTTTTTATTGCTTAAAGCATTACAAAGGGTATTACATATGTGTCCTTTTTTTTCCCCGCCCTTGACAATACCCCGGCTTCCCCTACCCCCCAGTGTCTTATGTCCATTGGTTATGCTCATATGCATGCATACAAGTCCTTCGGTTGATCTCTTACCCCCCTCCCTCCTGCCCCCCAACCCTCCCCGGCCTTCCCGCTGCAGTTTGACAATCTGTGTGAGGCAGCTCTGCCTCTGTATCTATTATTGTTCAAAAGTTTATAATGGTCTCTATTATCCATGAATGAGTGAGATCATGTGGTATTTTTCCTTCATTGTAAAGTCTCTAACTTTTATAGTTGAACTATTTCTCCCTTCAATTTTGTCAATTTTTGCTTCACATATTTTGGGACTCACACTATTATCAATGTTTTATGTCCTTGAGTGTCTCTTATAACAATTCTTGTCATAGTTTATCTTTTCTGAAATTAGGGTAGCCACCCAGTTATTTGGTTATTATTTGCATTGAATGTATTTTCCCATTCTTTTACATTCAACATATTTGCTTCATTGGTTCATAGTGAGTGTCTTGTAGAGTTCATATACTTGGGTTATTTTGTTGTTTAATCCGTTTTAAAAGTAATTTCTGAGAACTTAATTCTACCATTTTCCTATTTGTTTTATGTGTTAGAATTGCTATCTTTCGTGATTTTTTTTTTCTAATGTGCCCTTCTGATCCCCTTCTTGTTTCTTTTCTCTATATTTTAAAATTGTTTTTGTAGTCATTATCCTAGGAATTACTATTAACATCTTAATTTTATAGCAATCAGATTTTAATTAAAAACAACTTTGTTTCAATAGTATATAAACTCTGCTCCTTTACAACTGTCTCCTGCTCCTTTGTATTGCTATTGTCACAAATTACATTTTTATACATATATGCCTATAACATAGATGTATAATTATTTTATGCATTTCTTTTAAGTCATATAGGAACAACAGGAGATGTTACAAATCAAAAATAGAGAAACATTATAAACTTATATACTTACCTATGTAACAACTTTTATCTTTGTTATTTAGCTTTCGTGTGTCTTCAGGTTACTGTGTGATGCACTTTCATTTCAGCCTGGAGGACCCCCATTAGCATTCCTTGTAGAGCATGTCCACTAGTGATGAACTCCTTCAACTTTTATTTAAGAATATCTTAATTTTTCCTTCATTTTTGAATGATAGTTTTGCCAGATACATAATTCATGGTTGATAGTTCTTCCACCACCCGCCCCCCTCTCTTTTTCTGAAGAGAATTTTTATTGTGGATTCTTAGGATGTGTTAACTCACTTTCTCCCTTTCCCTCTCCCTCTCTCCCTCTCTCCCTCTCTTTTCAGTGTAGCTCTCTTTTGAGTTCATCCTGCTTGCAGTTTCAACTTCTTAATGTGTAGATTTGTGGATTTCTTTCCAATATTTAGGTTGTTTTTCAGCCATTATTTCTTCACATATTTTCCTTTTTATCTAGGAAAGCCTTTGTATTTATATGTTGGTATGCTTGATGGTGTCCCAGAAATCTCTTTGGCGCTATTCATTTTTCTTCATTATTTTCTGGTTTGCTCACTGACTGGATAATTTCAGTTAAACAATCTTTAAGTTCACTGATTGTTTCTTCAGCCTGCAAATCTGCTGTTAAATCTCTCTAGTGAATTTTTTATTTTAGTTATTATACTTTTCAGTTCTATAATTTCTTTTATTCTTTTTATACTTTCTGTGTACTTAATTGATAATTGTTATTTAAGTTATCCTTCTTGTCCATGTTTTTAATTATGCATTTTAAAACTGTTGATTTAAAGTCTTTAGTAAGTACAGTAACTGTTTCCTCATGGACAGTTTGTATTAATTTCTTTTTGTCTTTGAATGTACCATCCTGTTTTGTTTCTTTCCATGCCTTTTAATTTTTTGTTGAAAATAACAGGTTTTAGCTCTAGCCAGTTTAGCTCAGTGGATAGAGCATTGGCCCACAGAGTGAAGGGTCCCAGGTTCGTTCTGGTCAAGGGAACATACCGTGGTTGCAGGCTTGATCCTCAGCCCCTGTTAGGGCGCATGCGGGAGGCAACCAGTCAATGTGTCTCTCTTATATCGATGTTTCTCTCTCTGTGTCTCTCCCCTCCCTTCTACTCTCTCTAAAGAATCAATGGAAAAATATCCTTGAGTGAGGATAAATAATTAATTAAAAATAAGTGTAAGATAAAAAAGAAAATAATAGGTCTTACATATTATAATATAGCATATCTGAAAATCAGATTGTTCCCCATCACCAGGGTTTGCTGTTGCTGTTGCTGTTTATTGGCTATGTTTGCTTGTTCTATGACTTTTCTAAATTATATATATATTTTAACCCTTTGCACTCCGCTGTCCCCTCTCAGGGGACATCGGAATTCTAGCATATCACTCGGATGTCCCCTCTCAGGGGACATTGCAGTTTATTAGTGATTACGGGGAATTGAGTTATTTCAACGCAACTTTTTGAGACATGCATGTTTCCCTGAAGTTTTATCTTGAAATGGCACAAGAAATTAAATCAAAATATCGTAAAATTACTAAGATATATACAAGAAATGTCAGCGGGTTTTGTGTCGGATTAAACAATAAACTACATATTCCCGATGTGGGACAAAGAAAACGGGACTGCATTGTGTGTTCTAACAGGAAAACACCTGGTGGCAGGCGTCAAACCACTTATTACTGTCAAACATGCACTAATCAGCCTGCAATGCATATTGGGGAGTGTTACAAAACTTATCATACTGTACAAAATTATAAACAATAAAATATTGGTTTTTTTTGCAAATATACATTCCTCGATGTCACCCAATTCATATAAGTCCAATATCATTATAATACGTTACTTGGTTCCAAAATTATACTAAATAATACGAGGGTCTGTAAATGCACGTTTCCGCCGCAAAGTAGCGTCGAGTAGCTGGTAGCCAATGTCCAGAATGGTTCGGAGTGCAAAGGGTTAAATATATTCTTATTTCAGAGCAGAATGGAGAGGGAGAGATAGAAACATCAATGATGACAGAGAATCATTGATCGGCTGCCTACTGCATGCCCCCCTACTGGGGATTGAGCCTGCAAACCGGGCATGTGCCCTGATGGGAATTGAAGCGGTGACCTCTTGGTGCATGGGTTGACAGTCAACCTCTGCGCCACACTAGACAGGCCAAGACAACAATTCTTTGACAATAAGATCTGTATTGCCCCCTCTGACACTTGCAGCCTGCATCCAGAGTTGCTAGTCTAGGGTGTGGTGGGACGGTAGATGGGCAATTTAAGGCTTCTTTCTTCACCAAACCTTGTTCTGATAGTTGTGACTTTGTTTTTTTTGTTTTGTTTTGTTTTTTTTACTAGATTCTAGAGTTCTGCAAAAGTTGATTCTGACACTTTTTGGTAGCTAATTTGTGGCTTTTATGAAGGAACCAAACCGTGAAATTGCCATTTCCATTTCTTTTGCTGATGCCATTCCCCATGGACATATTTAATTTATGGACTATCTACATACCTTACTTCTTTACCCTTTTTATTTTATGACATAATTATTTCAACCTGAAGGTATAGAGAAACAAAAGTGAAACCCTTGAATTGTATATGTTAGCAACTCAAAAGAACTCAAGACCATTTTAGAACTTTAGCTATCAAGAATTCTGTGTGGTGCAATGCTTAGTTACCTACTAAAAGAAAAAAGATGGTGATACGTGGTTAAAAGTTACCATTTTAAATTTCTAAATTTTTATTTTTAATTCTGGAATGTTGGGATAGATTTCTAATGCCTTTGTTGTTTGTAGGCCCTGAATAGAATCTTTGGGATTTAAGTGATTGAAGTCTAAGTAAAAGTTGGATAATTTACATTTAGGTAATTGAGTTAATGTTTTTGTTAATTTTTTTCACATCATTCAATTATTAGTGAATAGAAGGCAAGATTTTTGGCATAGATTATTAAGGACCTTATAATTTTCACTTAGCAAATAATACTAAAAGCTTATCACTATGTCAGGATTTCCCAGCCTCAGTACTGTTAACATTTGGGGCTATTTAATTGTATTAGCAGGGCAGTCCCTGATCTGATCTAGGTGCATTGCATTTAGTGATCATGTGTTTTCCAACACCTTTAATTTGGAAGAGTTTCTCAACTTCTCTTTCTTGACATTGAGACTGTCATCATACTTTCAGCTGTAAGTTTTAGTCTCCGTTAATGATTTTTTTTAAATCTCTACTATTTTCCCTGTGTTTATTGGTTGGCATTTTACTGTATGGATGAACTTTTCTTTCTACCTCAATTTGAGTTTGTCCCCTGTTTCCTTATTATTGGATTGGAATTATGCATTTTTGTTACAAATACTGCCAGTGATATTCTATTCTTAGACATGCATCATATTTACTGAGATAGGATGTCAGTTTGTCTCAATATAGGTGATATTAATTTCACCAAATGATCATGTCTGCCATATTTCTTTATTGGAGTTAAACTATGGATTTAATAATTTACTGTTTATTTATGTGGTATGGTCTCATGTGTTCTTAGTATACTTGGTGGGTTATAATCCACACATATCCTTTTAAGATCTGTCCCCATAATTCTTTAAGTACTTCTTTACTATCTGTCACAAGATGTACCAGGCTTGGCTTATACTTTCCTGATCCAGCCTTGGAATCAGCCTTTTCTTCAAAGAGCTCTGACTTGGGATATTATGCTATGAGTATTTGGATTGTATTTAAATATTCTATTTTAGCCCTGACCAATTTGGCTCAGTGGCTAGAGCATCGGCCTGTGGACTGAAGAGTCCCAGGTTCGATTCCGGTCAAGGGCATGTACCTTGGTTGCGGGCACATCCCCAGTAGGGGGTGTGCAGGAGGCAGCTGATCGATGTTTCTCTCTTATCAATGTTTCTAACTCTCTATCCCTCTCCCTTCCTCTCTGTAAAAAATCAATAAAATACATTTTAAGTATTCTATTTTAGCTGGCCTCTTCTGGCCGTGCACCGTCAGGGAAGAAAGGCTGCCTTGCTACTGCAAGGTGGGGTAGAAGTCCAGACTCAGTTTGGTCTCAGCTAACCTCTGTTGACACTATACAGTGGGGAGGACCCCCTTAACTTGAAGGAGGGTGGAAATTTAGGCTATCTTCTCAGCCCCTTCTGACACTCCAGGGGTGTTAGGAGGCACCTTAGTTACTGTTCGGTAGAGGTGGAATTCTAATTTCCTTACTTGGTCACCAGTGATATATTTGAGGAGTGGTAGGATCAGGGCACTTGACTGGTGTTAGGATGATTAAAATAAAAAAATATTTGTTTTGAATTCCTATGCTGTACCTTTTCTAATTTGTTCACCAGAGAGAGCAGGCTTTTGTTGCTGTTGGTTTTCTGTGTGTTGTTTTGTTTTTATTTTTGCCTGTGCTCATTGGAGTTTCTGGGTTGCAGGTTCCTCTATTGCCAGGTCCAGGATATATAAGAGGCAAAAATAAAACCCAGGGAACTCATTGTCATGTTGTACTTCAAGATCCAGGGTCACTAGCCAGCACACCTTCATCTCTTCACCATTCAGAGGCTTTTGATGTTTGTTTTTTATATATTGGATTCAGGGGTTGTGTTTAGTGGAAGAAATAGGGAGAAATGTGTCTTTTCATTTGTGTGGAATTGGATATCCTAAATAGTTTAAAATAAAAAGAAGTCTATTAACAACTTATTTTAAGTGAAATACTCAAAAAATACTTATTCTTTAAAATATCTTTGTAAGTAGCTAAGATGTACATAAGGTTATGTATATCTCTTTATTTTTTTAGGGTTATGTACTGAAGGACTCTACCGTGTTAGTGGGAACAAAACTGATCAAGACAATATTCAAAAGCAGTTTGATCAAGGTAAGATAATAATTATATAAAATAAAATTGTTTCCTTTTCCTTATTAAAATTTCATGGTGGGAAGATTGATTTTCAGATGAAAACCTTCTAAGGATATAGATGTTGAAGGGAAAGAGCTTTGAAGTGGAATTAGAAATATCTATATATATAAAAGGCTAATATGCTAAGTGTCTGTCTGGGTAATGACGTCACATAGCAACGCCACCCAGCTTCCTCTCCCTAGCAACTAGCCTCCTTGCATTTTCTTCAGCCCAGGAACACGACTTGCTTGATAGCCAGGTGGAACCATTTTACACTTCAACCAAATGTCTGTGAAGCGTTTTCCTGCGCCTCATCTCATTTGATCCTCACAGAAGTCCTGGAGTCGGTAGATAGGAGACTCGGTGGAATCCTATTTTCTTTCCATTAGCTGGAAAACAGAGATTTAGAAAGCTTAGAAACTTGACACCACTGAGAAGAAATGAGAAATGATGGACCTTGAAAATGACTTCAGGCCTGACCAGCGTGGCTCAGTGGTTATGCGTCAATCTATGAACTAGGACAGGGGTGGGCAAACTTTTTGACTCGAGGGCCACAATGGGTTCTTAAACTGGACCGGAGGGCCGGAACAAAAGCATGGATGGAGTGTTTGTGTGAACTAATATAAATTCAAAGTAAACATCATTACATAAAAGGGTACGGTCTTTTTTTTTATTTTATTTCAATAGTTTTATTCATTTCAAACATTTTAACAAGAAGAATGTAAACACTAACTATTATAATCTGAAACTTCAAAAAATGGAGGAATCATAGCAAAATAACATACCTTATATTGAAGATGGCAAAGGCAAAATAAAATTGCCTAACAAAGGAAAGGTACAAAAGCCTTTCAAATTAAACTTAAATATAATAAAATAATTTAAAACTAAAACAAATAGAAAAGAACAAAATGTGTAAACAGTAAATTAAACATTTTCTTTAGTGCAACTTCCAAATTATGCCCGGGACGTAGATGTAGATTGGGTTGAAAGGTTTTTGGTCTTTAAAACATCAACTTCAGTGGGAACAGTGTTGTTGGTCTCCTTTTTTAGCTAATGCATCAAAGTCTGGAGTTAGTTTTGTTGTGGCTATTCTCAGGATAGATCTGAGGTGTTCGTCAGTTAAGCTGGATCTGTGAGGGGCTTTGTTGATGTTCATAACGCTAAATGTCTGCTCACAAACATAGGTTGACCCAAACAGCACAGTATCTTCTGTGCCATCCTCCGGATGTTTGGAAAAGTGGCTTCATTAAGTGAAGCATAAAAGTCTCTTAGTTCAAGAGAGCTGAATTTCTCCTTTAGGACAAAGTCAGACTGAAGATCGATGAGTTCCAGTTGCACCTCTTCTGGTGCTGTTTCAGGGTTTTGTGACAAAGGACAGGCCACCAGTTGAAGTGACTGGTCAATTTTTTCAACATCAGAAAACCAACGACAGAATTCTGCATGCAGGTCATCCAGTGATTTGCTGTATTTCTTCACGTTTTGGATGGTCTCCTTCTGTGTGGCTAGTGTGGCAAAATGAGTGAAGACTTTGTCTGAAATTTGTCTGGAAAAGAAAATCAGCTTCGATTTTAAAGGCTTTCACATTAGTGTACATGTCATGTACATACTGATCTTTTCCCTGTAGCTTCACATTTAGCTCATTCAAATGTGAAAATATATCTACAGCAAATGCAAAGTCACACAGCCAATTCTTGTCACTCAGCTCAGTAAATTCGTCAGACTTCCCCTTTAATTTCAAAAATGCACCAATCTCTTCTTTGAGCTCCCACACTCGTTGGAAAACTTTGCCCAAACTCAACCAGCGGACACGAGAGTGGTAAAGTAAGTCGTGGTGATCCGCATCAGTTTCCTCCAGAAACTTAATAAACTGACGGTGCTGAAGTCCCTTTGTTCGAATGAAATTAACAAGCCTTAAGACTGGATTAACAACATGATTAAGTTGTAATATAGACTTGCACAATGATTCCTGGTGAATAATACAGTGAAGAAAAATAACATCTTGGTTAGGGTTCTCCCCTTTCACTTTATCCTGAATTCTTTTTAGCAGTCCAACATTTTTTCCAGTTAAATTTGGAGATCCATCTGTCGTGACATTAGCAAGTTTACTCCATGGTAGCTCCCATTTATTTAAAAAAAAAAAAGTTCCGTCATTTTGATGTATGTACATATGTGCTTTATGTTTTTTATTATTTATTTACCACAAGTAAAGGTCAGGAATTGTTATCTTTCTTTTAATTTGTTTTTACTGTTTCACTTCATTACTGCTGTGTATGTGCTCCATGTGAGTGACATAAGTGCTTATGTATGTGGGTTCCGACTTACGGCGAAAAATGCGTATGTCACACCGTAGGAACGGATCTCCGACGTAACCTGAGGACCTACTGTAAAGCTCTCTGGCACCAGTTGCACATGTGTGTGTGTTTCCACCTGTCGTTGTCGATTGTGAATTTGGTTGGCCCTTCTATTATAGAGAAAGGGCAAATAGTGACATTAAAATATTTCTTCTAATTAATTTCCTTTCAGTGTGCACAAATTCATGCACCAGGCCACTAGTTTAATAGAAGAGACCACAGAGGCAAGAAACAGGAGAGCTATAAATCTATCACCAAAATTGGAAAAATAGTAAATTGATTTATGACACATTGGCATCTTTGTATATCACAGATAGTACTTACTTAAAAATGCGATCTAAAAAAATTTTCCATGATATCGGGCCAACTAATTATTAGTAATAAAAACAGAGCTGAATTCTCTACTCATATTAAAGTAAATTCCATATGAGATCAAAGGTTTAAATGTAAAAAAATGAATACTAGGAAGAAAAATGAGTAAAAGTTTCATGCTATATTTTTGAAAGTTATAGTCTTGGAGTAGAGAAAGGACTAAACTTGATATCAAATCTGGAAAGTATGAGCAAGATGATAAACTGGACTACCTAAAAATGTAAAAATTCTGTATGAGACAGTGGATTAAACATAAAATTAGAAGACACACTATAAATTTGGGGAAGATATGGAATATCTGTGTTAGATTAAGGAATTCATATCAGAAGAAAGTAGTCAACATATATATGAAAATGTGCTGCTTCTATCAGTTATATCGAAATAAAAATTAAAACAACAAGATTGTATTTGTTTGTTTTATTGTCAGAGTGAAGATTGTTGGTAAAGTGTAGACAAGCCAGTATTTTGTATACTGTTGGTTGTAGGTGCCTTTTGAATATCTATTAAAATTCAGGTATCTTTGCTAGAGAAAGTCAGCTTGTAAATACTTGTTACAATAATCTTTGTGTAGGCATAGCACTACTTAACAAGGGCATACATTGCAGCCTTTTTGTAATTTTTTTAAAAAGGAAGGGGAACCTTGGCTGGTATGGTTCAGTTGGTTTGGCAGCGTCCTGTGCATCGAAAGTTTGCCAATTCAATTCACCGTCAGGACACATTGCCTGGGTTGTGGGCTGGATACCTGGTCAGGGAGTATGTGGGAGGCAGCTGATGATTTGTTCTCATATCAATGTTTCTTTCTCTCTCTTCCTTTCTTTCTAAAAGTCAATTTAAAAAATATTTTTTGAAAATTTTGTGCCCGTTTAACTACATGCACCCATTGACATAAGAATGTCAACTAAAAAAAAAAACAAAAAAAAAACAAAGAATGCCACCTAAATTTAAAAAAATAAAATAAAATGAAGGGGAACTTCCCATGTGTTTACATGTTTATAAGTAAAATACTAGATATCCATATAAAATCATATTTATGTGTGTTGAAATGGTAAAATTCCTGTTATTGAGTGGTATGTGTTTGCCTTGTTTTGAAAGAGTATTGTGGATAGTATGTTATCTCATTGTTAAAAAACATTTTGTTAGAAAATCTGTTTAACCTTTATAATATTGGTAGAGTTTTGCTTCCAATAATAGAGGAAGGATAGCCCTAGCTGGTTTGGCTCAGTGGATAGAGCGTTGGCCTGCAGACTGAAGGGTCCCAGGTTCAATTCCGGTCAAGGGCATGTACCTTGGTTTGGGGCACATCCCCAGTAGTGGGTGTGCAGGAGGCAGCTGATCGATGTTTCTCTCTCATCGATGTTTCTAACTCTCTATCCCTCTCCCTCCCTCTCTGTAAAAAATCAATAAAATATATTAAAAAATAAATAAATAAAATAAAGGAAGGGTAGTAGTCAATACCAGGGCCTTTTGAATTAGACTTCCTGGTTTTGTTTTCTGGTTCTTCCACTTAACTGTCTTAGTGCCCTAGGGAAGTTAATCTTTCTATATCGCAACTTTTTCATATCTAGTATGGGAGTGATAATAATTATGAGGAATAATGAGATGATGCATATGAAGAGTTTGTTGTGCCAGGCACCGTATTAAATGTTTGCTGGGTAGCTGTTATTGCAAGGAATGTAACCTTAAGGAAATAATCTTTAGTACATACATATATTTATCATAGCATCTTTATGTTTTTAAATGAAATAAATTGAAATGTTCAGTGATAGAATATTATGTAAATTATTAAAACTGGAGAATATTGTGTAGCCATTAAAATTATTTATGTAGGGCAAAATATTAATGATTAGTGATTATTCATTAAGGATCTGTGTGAGTCCTTAGTACTATTCTTGCAAATTATCTGCAAGTTTGAAATTACATTAAATGTTACCCAGATCCCAAAACAGTTTTGGAAAGTTGCTTGTGAAATTTTAATAACTTTGGACAGTGCATTAAAGATGAAATCAGTTAGGAAATACACATCTGATTTGTTTTTGTCTTGTCTTTTGAATTATTAGTGATCAGAAAGGGGCTGAAAAGAAACATTAAAATATAAAGTGATTGTCTCTGTGTGATGGAATAATTTTTTTCCTTTTTGTGGTCTATATTTGTATATTTTCTATCATAAGTATTCATTATATATAAATAACCTTATGATACATTTAGTATGTTCCATTCTTGTGTTGTGGTGGGGTTTTTTTTAATATATTTTTATTTCAGAGAGGAAGGGAGAGGGAGGGAGAGTTAGAAACATTAATGATCAGAGAGAATCATTGATTGGCTGCCTCCTACACACCCCCACTGGGGATTGAGCCCGCAACCCAGGCATGTGCCCCTGACCAGAATCGAACCCAGGACCCTTCAGTCTGTAGGCCGACACTCTATCCACTGAGTCAAACAGGCTAGGGCCAATCCTGTTTTTTAGGTGAGAATTTCACTGTGTTTAAATGTAAAATTTTATATAAAAACTAGAGGCCCAGTGCACAAATTCATGCATGGGTGGAGTCCGGCTGGCCTGCCTAGATGGGGGCCAATCCGGCCAGGCCGAGGGGCTGCCCCCCCCCCCAATCTGGCCAGGTGTACGTCATAGTGACCGGTTGTTCAGGTTGTTTGGGCGTTCCGGTCACTTGGCTTTTTTATATATACTAAGGGCCCAGTGTACGAATTCGTGCACCTTGAAAGGAACTGTGGGCTGCAAGGCTGCTGTAGGCACTGGGCTTGGTCTCAGACCATCCTCCGCACCCCCACCCGGTCCCTTTCACCGCAGCCCCTGGTCACCTGTCTGTCAGCAGCCCCGCTCCCGCCGCCGCCGCTCCCATGCGCTGAGAGCAATTGGGGCTGACACCAGCAGTGGGTGCGAGCGGAGCTGGCGCCATCAGCGGGTGCAGGCGGCAGCTGCTGACCTGATTGCCTCTCAGGAGCAGGGGAAGGTGGAGAAGCCCTCAGAGGCAATTGGGGCCGGCAGCGGGTGCAAGCGCTGTGCTGGACTGCGGTGTACAGGAGCAAAGAATTTTCAGTAACCACCGGAGGCTCGCCCCGATGACAGCGACCTGCATCCTGCCTTGGTCTAACGCCCCCGCTCACCTGCTCCACCATTCTGCCATGGCCAACACCCGCCATGTTCCGCACACGCCCCTGATGGTCAGCGCACGCCCCCTGATGGTCAGGGCACATCATAGCAACCGGTTGTTCCAGTTGTTCGGCCATTTGGTCTATTTGCATATTAGCCTTTTATTATATAGGATAAAGTTTTAAGTATTATTGAAAAGGTGTAAATTTGAATTTGTATTCATAATTTCTGTTGTTTTTATGTTCCCTTAGGGCCTCTTTTAAATAGCTTATATAAACAAATTATTTTAAACGTAGATATTAGTAAAAGCTAATGTTCTTTAGTATACTAATAAATCTTGCTTGATTCTGTTCCCTTATCCTTATAGTTTATCTATGTTAACACAATGAAGGAGAGATGAATCAGCTTGTAAAGAAAGGTGGCTAATGTTATACCCAGATTTCAGGATCCCCAAGAGACCAGCCGTGTCCGATGCAAAAGCAAAGAGTCTTTTATTCAAATCTGGGCTTGGCTCCCCTACCCTCCTTACTGACGCAGCAGCAAGTGGCAGAGAGAGAGAGCCAGCCCTGTGGGGAGAGAGGTTTTATAGTAAGGGGAGGAGAGAGGACTGTGGGCCCTGCCGATTGGCCAGGCGCAAGTCGGTGTCTCGTTACACAGGATGTGGTTGTATCTACGGCGCGCACTTCCCTTGATTATCATTGGTTAGTTTAAAGAAATCCTAGGTGTGGCTAGCAGAAGCTTGGACTTCCGGGAGGAAGCTTCTTGCTGAGCACATGGCTGCTCCCCAAAAATGGAGGATTCGGGGCAAGATGGAGGGCGTAGCCCTCGCCCTTTCAGCTAATGAGAATGCTTAAGTACTTCTATAATAACTTAAACTTATTACATAAATTATAAATTAATATTTTAATTTTTGTCTTCTAGATCATAATATCAGTCTAGTATCAATGGAAGTAACAGTAAATGCTGTAGCTGGAGCTCTTAAAGCTTTCTTTGCAGATCTGCCAGATCCTTTAATTCCATATTCTCTTCATCCAGAGTTATTGGAAGCAGCAAGTAAGTACAAGCCTCCTCTCCCTCCCTCCCTCTCTCCCTCCCTCCCTCCCTCCCTCCCTCCCTTCCTTCCTTCCTTCCTTCCTTTTTGGAGAGGGATGATGGGTTTTTGTATATTGATTGCTATGTGTTTAAATCAGCCATGCACTGGAATGTGTAGCTAATGAAGGTATTTTTCTATAACATCAAGATATATAGATAAAACATCAAGATCCCTGGAGTTGGTCCCCAGAAATATTTAGGTTTTGTTAGTCTTCCAGGTGACTGGATGCTCCTAGAAGTTTGAAGTTCATTGTACTAGAACTTTGAGAGTTATGTTTTTAATTCAAACTCAAAGGCATTGTAGGAAAATTAAATAAACTTTTCAATTGAATGTATGTATAATGTACTTAAGTAAAACATTAACTGGTACACGTGTATTTAAATTTTTTTTAAGTCAAATTAACTTTGGCCTCATGTCTCAAGTCGTTTTATTTAAAAGAAGGCAGGAAGAAAGAATACTTATTCAGTATTTATTCCTGCTTTGGCATCATTCATCCTGCTATTTCTATTAAACAAATATTCATTTGTTGCCTGAAAAAATGACATAGAAGATCTATTCAAGTATTGGGTAACTTAGTGCTTACTCCACATTTTCTCCTCAAAATAATGAGTGTTTTAAGCATTTCTCTTTATTTCCTTTTGTTTACAAATGTTAAGGCTCTTTAAAGTGAAACTACTTTCTTATAATTTTGATTATGTTAAAATTCTTGGTTAAAAAAACTTTTCATTAAAAATCACTATAAAAAACACAATATATGGTATAGTTGCCTTACACAGACTTTCATATGTAAATTGGAAAATGGTTCACTTGATAGCTTACATTTTCTCAATAAACAGCAGCCTCAGAATTTTCCTACTTAGGAAATTTTTGACTACTGATTTAGAAGTAATCTGTGGCAAATCAGATTTGTTAGTACTTGGTTATACTACCTACTTGTGAGTTGGTATGCAGATTGGTCTCCAGAAGAACCCGTTGTTACTTTTTGGAAGAATCGAATGAGGAAGAGCAGTAAAGCACTCCCTTATCTCTTACTTACTGCAGAACCACATTTCTATTATCCTGTTTCATAATTTGCATAAATTTGGAGAATAACTGAGCTAAATGTTTGTACTGCTTGTGAAGATTTTCAGTAAGCAAAGTGGATTATAAATAAGTATAGGGTGATGCTTTTAAATCAGGTATTGGCAAACTATGACCTACAGGCCAAATTCAGCTTGCCATCAAATTTTTATAGGTGCTTGCAAGCTGAGAATGGTTAAACAAAATGAAAAGGAAAAGGAATTTGGTGACATTTAAGAGCCTAACGGCTTCATAAGTAATTAATTGATTCTAAATTAATATAAATTGCTGTACTCTTTCCCATTTTACCATCTTGAATCAACTTTGCTCTATAGTGATTAGCTTTACTTGCAAAAAGGCTAATGCAGTAGGTGATAATGTGTTTTTAGCAGTTTCTTGAGAACATTTTCTTTGTTTTTGTTTACCTATCCTAAAATGATTCAAACACATTCCTGATTGTTTCTTTACAATAAGCATAGTAGGAAGCTTTATCAGATATTTTTAAATGTATGAGTTTCACACAAATTCCTTACTGCTTTAACTTTACAGAAATCCCAGATAAAACAGAACGTCTTCATGCATTGAAAGAAATTGTTAAGAAGTTTCATCCTGTAAACTATGATGTATTCAGATATGTAATAACACATCTAAACAGGTATTTTTATTTTTTTGTTTTTTTGCAAATAAAATGCAGAACAAATTTCAAACATGTAAATATAAATTGCTAATTTTAAAGTAGAAAAAGAGACACCAACTTATTTAAGCCTACAGTTCAATTTTAGTTTCTAAATTATTTTTTATGGATTATTAAAATAGATTTTTCATCAACTTGTTTAAAGAAAGGTGTATGACTCTTAATACATGTAATGATTATTTAAATAGAAAGTGTGGTAAGGTACATGTACTTTATTGTCACTTTTATTCTTTGGCAGTTCTCTTTTGTAGAATCTTAGAATTTTAAGTATAAAATGACAGATAATTAACCAAATCAACCTATTTGAAGTTGGAAAAATTGAGGTTTAAAGAAGGAAATATCATATAATTAATAAATGACACATGACCAGAATCCAAGTCTTTTAAAGAGTCCATTTGCTTTTCCTATCACATTGTGTTGCTTTTTGTATTAAGCTTGTTTTGTTGGAATATTTGACACAATGAAGTTTTATCAGAAACTTGAATTCATGTTACTTATGACTATTACTTAAAATGCAGGACATTAATCCTATTATTAACAACCCTAAATATACTAAACTTCAAGCTTATACTTTTGTTTAAAGATAGTCCTCCCAATGCCATACATTAAGTGAAAAGACAGTATTATATAACAGCTTAAATCTCAGACTGTGAATCAAGCAGGCTTGGTTTTGAAACATATCTAGTTCTGTGACCTTGTGCAAATTACCCTCACTAAGTCTTGATTTTTTTCACCTATGAAAAGAATGAGATTCACAAAGTTGTGGTACTAAATAGAATTATCTACATTTGTATTAATTTTTTTAATAATCTACTCATAATACTTTCTACTAACATTTTTATGAACTGAAGTTTGTTTTTTTTAACTAATAATGTCAATGCTCAAACCAGGTCAATTTCAGCCTCTACCTCTTAGAAGAGAATATTAACCAATGTTTAAGTTATTGCTATCATTATAGAATAAAATTATATTAGCATTTCTAGTATCTATTCTCTGAAGTCTCCTTCCCTGAGAAAATACCAGTATACACAGTATTGCCGTATAATTAGTGGAATTTCCTCTTTTGAAAATTACCATACAAGCCCTAACCGGTTTGTCTCAGTGAATAGAGCGTCGGCCTGCAGACTCAAGGGTCCCAGGTTCGATTCCGGTCAAGGGCATGTACGTTGGCTGCGGGCACATCGCCAGTAGGGGGCGTGCAGGAGACAGCTGATCGATGTTTCTTGCTCATCGATGTTTCTAACTCTCTATCCCTCACCCTTCCTCTCTGTAAAAAATCAATAAAATATATTTTTTTTAAAAAGAAAGAAAATTACCATACAAGTGGTTTGTGGTAAAACAGATGTGCACAGGGTACTATGGGGTACTATAACGAATATAGGGATGGTTTGTGACCATATTATTGTCTGGCCTGATCAAAGTGCTGAAATAAGAATTATTCTTCATTAAAAACTATAGGGAAAAGGGTCAAAGGGAAGAGCATGTTCATAGAATGACAGTGCTAGTCCACCGCCAGTCTTATTTTACACACTGTGTTTGGCTCTAGTGATATAACTACACAGGCAAAAGTGTACGTGATTTGTTGAGGAACAGCAAAGAGGCCTATGTGATTTAAGCAGAGTGATGGAAGGACAGAGTAAGAGATAAGGTAAAAAAGGGAAGAAGGACAGTGGCAGATTATATAGGGCAGTAATACAACTAACTAGCTTTAGTCCTCACAATGTTTTAGTGACAAAACAAGAAGGATGCTTCATGTATGTATGTCACTAGGCACACTGTGGAGTTCAACTGACATTTATTAGGAGGAGGGACAAGACTTTCTCAATGAAAATGGCATTGCATCTTGTTATTTAGAAAGGTTATGGGATGAACAAAAATAGATCCAGAGACAGAAGAATCAAACAGTCCATCAAACTTCAGGGGGAAGGCGGGAGAGGGGCCGGGGGCGGGCTAAAAAATCAACCAAAGGACTTGTATGCATGCATATAAGCATAACTAATGGACACGGACACTAGGGGGGTGAGGGCATGTGCTGGGGGGTGGGGTGGCCGGGGAGAGGTCAATGGGGGGAAAAGGAGACATATGTAATACTATATGTAATACTTTAAACAATAAAGAATTTTTTTTAAAAAGAAAGGTTATGGGGAGCCACCAGAGAGTAGAACAGAGAAATAACATCAGACTTAAATTTTTTTTTTTAATCTTCACTGAAGGATATGTTTAGAGAGAGAAAGGGAGAGAGAGAAACATCCATCCGTTGCCCTCCATACACAACCCAACTAGGAATCGAGCCTGCAACCTAGGTATGTGCGCTGGCACACAGGATTACGCTCCAACCAACTGAGCCACCTGGCTAGGGTCAGGCGACTTTAAAAGGAATACTCACCTAGATTATAATGGCTGCTGTTTGTGCCCAGGTGGCCAGATACTCTTATAAGTGCTATGGATGGCGTAGCAGTGAATAAAGCAGTCACCTATTTCATGGAACTTACATTCTGGTATAAGAAAGAAATCCTATATAATAAAAGGCTAATATGCAAATTGTCCCCTCAGGAGTTCGATCGCTCGCTATGACGTGCGCTGACCACAAAGGGGGCAGCGCGGAACATGGCAGGGGACCAGCAGGCAGCGGCGGGGCGCTGAGGGAGCGAAGAAAGGAGGAGGCAGGGAGGCCGGGAGGCGGGGATCCTCATGGGCCCTGATAGTCAGCCAGGCCTAGGGACCCTACCTGTGCACAAATTTTGTGCACCGGGCTTCTAGTAATAAATATACAATGGATGATTGACGAATTACAAAAATTAATCCATGAGGTTATTTGAGTATATTCTCTCACCCTCAATATTAGTGAGTTATTACTTGAAGTCAGTTGTTTTCTCCTAATTATTTTTCCTTTTTGTTCCTCTCCACTGCTTTAGTTTAGGTTATCATTTCTCGTTTAGGGAACTCATTTCTTTGTAATTGAACTCTCTCCCAAGTAAATGCCACTGTTTTAAACCAAAAAGTATCGATTTTTGGCTGTCCTTATAACATCTTAACATGACTTCAGTCTTTCTCAAAACAAAGTCTTCAAAGCAGCAGCACTACCTGGGAACTTGTTAGGAATACAAATGATCAGGCCCCACCTCATGCATAGCCTTCACTTTCTGTTTCAACAAGCCCTCCAGGAGGTACCCATTACACACAGTTTTTACTAAATTACTCTTTCTACCATTATAAGGCTCATCACCCTGGACTCAACTCAAACATTACCTTTTCAAGGAAGCCTTCCTTGGCCACCCTCATCTCTGATTTGATACCTTTTCTTTCTACTTTTTTTTAAAAAATACGTTTTTATTAATTTTTGAGAAAGAGGGAGAGAGAGAAACTTGGATCATCAGCTACCTCCTCCATGCCCCCCACTGGGGATTGAGCTCCAACTCAGGCATATGCCCTGACCTGGAATCAAACTGACGATCATTTGATGCATGGGACAATACTCAACCAACTAAGCCACACCGACCAGGGCTCTTTGTACTTTTTGATTCACAATTATACCTGATGCCTGTACTCTTATGTTTTTCAACTTTATAGATATTTTCAGAATCTACAATTGCCTGCTGCATAAAAACACCTGACTGGGCCCACTATATTTATTCTGAATATTGTCATTCAGTATCTTAACAAAGAGCAATAACTTTTACCACAGCACACATGTTTTTCGGGCACATATTTACCTTAGATGAGCAACTCCTATGTTGGGGGTTTCCTTTGGTTTTAACTTTTTTTTGTCGTGTAAATTTAAGTATAACATTTTCCTACTACCTTGCATACTGGATTGTTTCTTTTTTTTTAAATATATTTTATTGATTTTACATAGAGAGTTAGAAACATCGATCAGCTGCCTCCTCCACACCCCTGACTGGAATCGAACCCGGGACTCCTCAGTCCGCAGGTTGATGCTCTATCCACTGAGCCAAACCCGTTAGGACTGGATTGTTTCTTTATGTGTAAAATGAGAGGGTTGGATAAATACCCAAGATTCCATCTCAGTTTAACAATTTTGAGTTATAATTCAGGATTTGCCTCATATTTCTTATTTGTTATAGATGATGGTAGGAGTGCTTATCTACATATTCAAAGGACTGAATGCAAATTAATTAATTAATGTTTATTTATACTTTTATATTAATACTAGAGGCCCAGTGCACGAATTTGTGTACAGGTGGAGTCCCTCGGCCTGGCTAGCAATCGAGGCCGATCAGGGCTGTCTCGCCCAGTCTTGATTGAGGCCAAAGGTGGCCAGCCCACTGGGGAGGGACCATAGGAGGGCTCCAGGGTGTGTTCAGCCCTCTCACCTAGTCCTGATGGACTGGGGCCCCAGCAGCAGTCTAACCTACGGGTCAGAGTGTCTCCCCTCTGGTGGTCAGTGCGCGTCATAGCAGCTGATCCAGCGGTTGGCCAAACAGCTGATCAGTCGGACACTTGGCATATTACGCTTTTATTATATAGGATATGTTAATTTTAAGGTGGAATATGTTTCTATGAACAGTACTAGCTTTAAAATTAAGTTTGTAGCAATGTACAAGATATTTAATGATTGAAAATACTGATTTTTTTTAAATACTGGAAACTAATTTTTTTTAGAAGTTGCAAATCTAGGTTGGAAGATATGATAAATTTCTCCAAAGTTCAAAGTCTTATTTTTCAAGGTTCAAAGAGATGGCATATTATGGTTTGTCCTTTCATCTCACAGTAGTCAGGAAATTTGGATATGCATTTTTTGTTTCTGTTGCTAGAAACTCATTGAAATTTGTCACCTGTCCTTACCCCGAGAAAAAGTTTTTTCACATAAATAAGGTGGCTTCTATAAGTAAATTATAAAACCCTAAGCCACAACATTTTTAGAAGGCTATCTTTGATTCCTATAAGGAATGGATTTTACTACTTCTGTCTCCTGTTATAAAAATGTAGTTGAACATAGAATGCACAAAAATTATTTTAAATTTAAAGTTAAGAGGTGAAACTAGCCCTGACTGGTTTGGCTCAGTGGATAGAGTGTCAGCCGCAGACTGAAAGGTCCCACGTTCGATTCCAGTCAAGGGCATGTACCTTGGTTGCGGGCACATCCCCAGTGTGGGGTGTGCAGGAGGCAGCTGATCAATGTTTCTCTCTCATCGATGTTTCTAACTCTCTATCCCCTCTCCCTTTCTCTCTGTAAAAAATCAATAAAATATTTTTTTTTAAAAAGGTAAAACTAAATATCTGAGATCAATTCCAGATCCAAGGTTTTTTTAATTGTCATGAATTTTAATTGGTTTTCTAATTGTTTTTTCCTATTATAATTTCAGGGTTAGTCAGCAAAATAAAATCAACCTAATGACAGCAGACAACTTATCCATCTGTTTTTGGCCAACCTTGATGAGACCTGATTTTGAAAAACGAGAATTTCTGTCTACCACTAAGATCCATCAGTCTGTTGTAGAAACATTCATTCAACAGTGTCAGTTTTTCTTTTACAATGGAGAAATTGTAGAAATTGTGAATACTGTTGCTCCTCCACCACCTTCAAATCCAGGACAGTTGGTTGAACCAATGGTACCGCTTCAGTTACCACCTCCACTGCAACCTCAGCTAATACAACCACAGTTACAGACTGATCCTCTTGGAATTATATGAGTAGGAAGTGATTGCAGACAGCCTGAAAATGGACAGAAAGCAAACCTAGACATGCATGTTTCAGGGTTCAGTAGTATACTTCATGTTTCTTACAGATTGAAAATGATGAGACATTTTCTCTTTGAACTATATGGTATTCTTTATTCATTTACATTACAAATTTAAGACCATGTGCTAAGCATGACTGGAGAGGTTTAATTTTTATAAACAAAAATAGCTATAAAATACAAAAACTGCTGTTGCATGCAACCTCATTGCAATCAGTGTATCATTCCTGTGGCATTTTCTGTCACATTATATTGTGAATAAAATTTTTCTATAGAAATTAAATGATTTAAAAGCTCACATATATGAAACATTTAATGCTTTTCAGCCTACTTTATGGCTGGTTTTGTTATTTGATGTACTAATTTGGGCAACCTAATTTACTTTACATTTTAGCAGTCAGTGTAGATAATTAAAAGCCCAGTTAAGTATTTTTTAATTTCAGGCTACTTATGCCATGCTTGGGATGTTGTTTGAAAGAAAGAAGAATACACTTAACATTTTTCTGCACCATCTTTACTGCTAAGTAAACCTGTGGATGATACGATGAGGGGTAAAATGAGCATATTTCTTGTACACACATACCAAGGACACACTTGTGGCTAAAGTGAGTTGATAATGTGCAAAGGATAGTTGTCACCAACTCATTTCTTTATGGTACATATAAAATAAACATCTTGTATACTGTTAATTCTATAAACAGATGCATGTTTAAAAGATCTATGATGGTCTTGTAATCTTAATCTAATATATTTTAGATATTTTAATTTTTTCCCTCTTGGGAAATACATTTAGTATAGTGTAGAAAATACTTCATGACATTTTCATATAAGGTTATATAACTTTTCATACATAAACATGAAATTTGTTGTAGAAAATTCATTAAACCAAACATTTTAATCTAGGACTTCAATTTAATCTGTTTCTTGAATCTATTTTTATGTGGCCCTTAAAAACATCCAAAAATCCATTGCTAATATAGCAATAAAAATACTTTGGGTACTGACAGCCTCTTTGGAGTGTGTATATGTATAATTGCAACCTTGTATTCATATTGTTTTCTGTGGTATGTTGTACTAAAACCTAAAGTGTCTTTTGCACCATTTTTTAACCATTTTTTTCCTTTAATGTTGGTACCAGATTTGCTATAAGTGACTGCTGCTTCTGGAGTTAAATATTTTGTTAGTGAAGATACACCAGAACACTAATTATGGATAAAATTTTTAGCATAGGTGGCATAGGTAAATTTTGTTAGGCTTTATTCAAAATTTGTTCATTATCATACCATGCCATTTTTTTTTTCTGGAAAGGAAGAAAGCATTTGTTTTTCATTGTTTTGTGTACTAAAGAGAAAATTCTTTGGTCCATGTTGTAATCTTTATTCATACTACAATTTTAAGGTTGTCTTATGTGTATTATAGTAAACAGACGATTTTGAGATTCCAGGCTCCTAAGAGTTTGATTTGCTCCATTTTTTCCTAAAATAAATGTTGTCTTTCCCAACTGTTATGTCCTAGGTATGTACTTCTAATTTCAACTTCAGAATCAAGATGTCGACATGAACCAGGCTGCTGTTAAAGTACATGTATATTATAAATTATTTGTGTTATACTCTTACATGTTATTATCTTTTCTAAGAAAACAAAGTCCCTATTATTCCTATTGCAGAGCACACAGGAATTAAGAAAGTACAGTAATTTTTAAAAAGAAAAATCCGGTAAATGTAGTATTCTTAACTTGTTATATATTACTTATACCTGTTGTCTACATAGCTTTAATTTATAGCTGTCAGTTTAACATTGGCATGTTTGGCAAAGAAAAGTAAACTTTAAGAGTTTTATAAACTGTTTCTAGGTTGCTAAAAAATTTATTTTTCTACTATATATGGTATAGACAAAGCTCAAAACTATGTACAGGAAAAAAGCCTGACCATTTCTTTGGAAGTAGGCTGAAAAGAGAATTTTCAGAACTGTTTGTGTCTTCAGTTCACTTTCTCATAACTTGGCTGTTGTTAATATGTGAATCCCAGTTTATTTAAGCTATTCTCTTTTATACTGTGTTAATTTAACTTTCATGTTTATTTAGAATCATCTTTGTTATTAAAACTATCATTTATCATTTTCTACATTAACTACCTTATACCTTCCCTAAAACTTATCTCCACTTTTCTATGCATACTCTAATTGATTTGAAAATCTTCAGGGTGAGTCATTTGAAAGTATACATTTGGTTCAACCAATCAGAAGATTACAGTTAATTGAAAATTAAAGTACAGTTTAAACCTCAGTCTGTTACACTGAATTGATTGTGTTTGTTTTACCAAGGGTTTAGAAAATGTTTTTAAATATTAGAAAAATAATTTTAAGAACAGAATAATATAATTAAACTTTTTTCTGATAAGTTACTGGAAGGTTTCATCATTTAGGAACATATATATGAGACTTTTTAAAGGATGGAAAGACTATTAGTCTCATAATTATGGGTAAACATTAAGGCATTATATTTTACAATTTTAAATAAAATTCCATCTACACCCATGTTGCCATTGTTTCATTTAAGCTTGTAGTTATTACAATATTGTACTTAATAGTATCTATATTAGTAATAGTGGTACTCTTTCAAATTTTCAGATTTATTGGAAGTCAAATGCTGTTCAACAAACAATTAGAATATATAATTAAATTTAGAACAAAATTTCAGGCACAAAATATTTCTATTTGAAATGGAATTTGCTAGTAGTGCTTCTCCCTCCCCCCTCCCAATATTTGCAATGTAAAAACTGTAGGTAATAGCAGTCTAACCTGAATAGCAGCTTTTATTTTCCATACTGTTTGTAAATAATGTAGACATTTTATTTGAGGTACTGGAATTTAATTTCTAATATTTCTTAGATATAAATGAAAGGGGAAAATTAGAATAACAACTTGGGCCTTAGCTTTACATGGTGATTTTTAGGTTTTTTTTATACAGTAATAATTGTGATGCTTTTTGTCAACAATATAAATATATATGTATATAATTTCTAAAAAGTCAAAAGTGCTTTGTTTTTTGTTTATAATTAATATCATTTTGTGCTTTACCCACAGGATGCTTTAGTATCAGTGAAGCTTCTGTATAAAGAATGCTGTGAATAAAATATTAAGAAGCTGTGTGATTTTAAGTTCTAGTTGCTTCTGATTTTACCAGTTCACATTGGTAAAATCAACTAATCTTTTTGTGAATAAAATAGGAAAAAATAAATTGATGTCAATATGATGCAAGTTTTATTAGGAAAGTGTAGTACTGAGCTTTTACTCTGTACCATGAAAGGAGTTTAAAAATTCATTCTGGATATATACATACAGATGAAAATTCATTTTTATAAAGTATTCAGGTAAACAGAATTACACAGATTTCTAAGACTCAGAATAAAATTGCTTTTACAGTATTTTTTGTATTCATAAGGATCATTTAAAGTAATCCCTTCATGATTTATGAATATAAAGCTAAATTTCATGAGTGTATGTTAGATTCTATGGATCTAGTGAGGTCTCTTTGACTTGGGTCTTTTTGTGTGTGCTTGTCTTGAATTTAATCATTTTAACCAAATACCTTAATTCTTAGGTTGAACAATTTGACTTGTTTCAATACTTATGGGACATGTTTAATTTTTCATTGAAGTTCTCAGTAGCTTTTCAATTTACCAATCTTTGAAAATAAAATTTTCTAAGATTTAATAAGGGAAGGAACTACTCATAAAAATTAATTTCTTATGGTAAGTAACGTCTGTGAGTAGTTGTGAAGACTGTAAGCATTATTAGCTCATACCCAATATTCAGTTATTGGATAATGATATTGGATATGAGATATTAATATGATCTTATAATGTGATAATGGATTATTAATTTTGATCCAAGTACCATGATTCAGTTATTACCACGTTTAATATAAAATTATAAGCCTTGGAATTACTGCAGTGCTGGCAGTGCTGGTTTTTGTCATTGTTACCATAGTAAGGAATACTAAGTCTTGCAGTGTATGAACTCTGAGTAGTTGTCAAGGAATTTGTATTTAGAAACAGCTTGCTTATTCCCACAGTGGAGATTTTCTATCAGTTTTATTTGTCTTAAGTGGTAAAAATTATTATGAACAAATTAATAATGGTTCTCCTAATAGTTTGCCCAATTTTTAGTTAAGAATTTCTTTGTATTATAACCTATTTTTTCAAATTTCTATTTTGCCTTGTCCTTTTTTTATTTCCCCCTCAGAGAAGAAGGGAGAGGGAGAGAAACATCAATGATGAGAGAGTGCCGGAAGCCGGTCCATCCTTGCTGCTTGACACAGTCGCTGCAGGGAAGAAACATCTGCACAGCATGTGTTTCAAGGGACCTGGTGTATATGGCATACTGTTCTTAATATGTTTGCTCCCCTTCTTAGCACTATGTGTTTTAACCAAGGTCACCTCTCCGAGAAAGGTTTCCCCAGGTGGGATTTTTTCCCTGGAGTTAGGGATTAACAGGACTAAGGAAGGGAATAAATCCATAAAACCCCTTAACTAAGTGCCAGGCGGGTAGTTAATCACTTTACGAACAATCACGCTTAAGCTACATAATCTTTACTTAGAATAATCTCCTTCAGTTACATCCTTGTAGCTTAATAGAACAATAGAGTAACCTTGGAATGGAGATAAGAAACGCCCTAACCTTTGGAATGGAATGGATAGGATTAAAATCAACTGGTATAAATACAGATGTAACAGGACAATAAAGACCGAACCTGGCTATGATGATCAACTGAATGCTGCCTCCGTGTCATTCCTTCTTCGCCGACTCCGTCTACACCTTTGGGAACCTCGGGACCTGTTGGGGGTGGACCCCGACTAGAGAGAATCATTGATCGGCTGTCTCCACCCTGGGGATTGAGCCTGCAACCCTGGCATGTGCCCTTGACTGGGTTCGAACCTGTGACCCTTCAGTCTACAGGCAGACGCTCTATCTACTGAGCCAAACCAGCTAGGGCTGTCTTTTTCCTTCCTTCCTTCCTTCCTTCCTTCCTTCCTTCCTTCCTTCCTTCCTTCCTTCCCTCTTCTTTTTTTAATTTTAGAAGATGTTTATTAAAACTGGGGAAGTGAAACAGGAAAGGGCTGGGAACATGAGCCTAGACTGTGCTGTTTTGGCTCACTAAGAAGTCTGAGTACAGGGGTCCTGGGGTACAGGTTCAGGGAGTTTGCCTGGGATGAACTGCCAATGCCCATAGCTGCCCTGGTTGCAAGCCTTGTGGGGTCTTAACAGAGTTTAGGAGATGCCTGCCTTTGAGGAAAGATGGGGAGGAGGGTGGCGCAGGCATGCTCGTGGGAGGGAGAGTATATCTGCATTAATTCTTATCCCAGTATAAGTGATGTAGGTTTAGCAATTAACCTATTTAATCACCACTTTACTAATTTATTCAAATTAGTTTTAATTTTGTATTTGTGTTCACATCATTTTCTTGTGACCTTGACCTTAACCAGTTTTAGATTTGGAGCCCTTAGTTTCCCTTTTCTCTAAATTCTTTGTATTTCATTTTATTCAAATGTCTTTGTAGGTGCTCAATGACACCAACGTATATTTAACATCCTAAAATGATAAGTAAAATTTGAAGCAATGCACATTATCCTCACTGTTACTATTTTTGTGGGACTTGGTTTATTTTAAATGTGTCAAAGATTTTTTTTAAAAAAAAATCTAGCTATCCGAGGGAATGTAGTATTTAGATACCCCCTAGATTTACTTCTTGGAAATTTCATTTCCAGATTTTTCATCTTTGTTGGCACTTGGTATATATAGAGAAAACATTACCAGCAATGTACTTTTTAAATAAAAACTAAAATCAATCCACTTCTTTAATTATAAAATAGTTGACTGATCCCTGGCTTAGGGTGTTAGTAAAATTAAATCTTATAAGTTTTATCCATTTGGAATAATGTATGAAAGATTAAGTCAAAATAAGATATGTAAAAAATCTTACAAAGGATGATGATAGTTTTTCTCTATTTTTACCACCTTTTTCCCCAAAGGTAATGATTAAATGCATAGAGCTATGTAGAATAGTTGATAGTTTTAAAATACAAAAAATTAATAAAACATTTGGAAGATAGGACTGGGATATATCAGAATGGAATTGCTTTCCATCTTAATTTGTGTTCTTAAGGATCATTTAAAGTAGTGTATTTGGGTTTTTTTGAGGGCCTTGATTACATCTCCGCACAGAGGTTAATCATGATCACTATAGGTAATAGATCAATAAATTGTGACAGATTAATGAAGTAATGTTTCTAAACTAGTCCAAAAATATCAAAATCATGTCCATAATGGATCTAGAAGAATGTAACCGATCATTATTTAACACATTTCGTACCGCATAGAAATCTCTAAGACATACACGCCAGGGACCGCACGTTTTTGGGCAAACTGCACGTTATTTAAATCATAACTACAGGTCATAATGCACTTTAGGTGTTGTTTTTCAATAATTATAACATTTTTGTTTACAAAAACAAAGTTCCTAGTACTTTTTTAACATATGGAACTGCGTAAAACATTTTCTAAAAGTGCCAGGAACTTGAAGACGAAGACTATTCGAATGACCAAAATACAATGTAACTGCAATGCTTTATGGGTTCGTGCAATTATATAGTTTTTCATAGATTGACCTGCACGGTTTCCACCAATGAGATCGCTTCATTCGATGTGGACAAGACAATGTGTTGACATCTAAGGTCTGTAACAGATGGCACATGAAAAACGAGAAAACTCGTTAGCGGTCCTTAACAGATGGCGCTAGAAACACGAGAAAGCTCGTGAGTGGTACGAAAGGTGTTAATGGATGGTCTCTTCAAAGTGTAGGTTTCTGCTTTTGAAATCTTTTTGGCTATTTTGAGACTATATTTAAGTGCTATATGAGGCAAATCCTAACTGATTCAGATTTAAGTTTAAACAAGTTCCTTCAGCTAAGAATAACCTTAGAAGTTTTAATGTGTAGGCTTTTGAGTGTTTTTCTGTTTAAAGCAGTGGTTTCCAAACATCAGAATCACTTGTGGGAAAGATCAAGCTATCCAGAAGGCAGCCGACTACAATATATAAATCTCTGAGGTGCAAGAATAAGATATTTCTTTCCAGTTACATGCTTATAAATTGTATCTGGAGAGGACATGAGTTTTTGAGAGAAATAGCTTGTATGGTAAGGGCAATCAATTTTAAACATATCAATATGTAGACTTGATAGTTACTAAGCAATTTTATAATAAACTAGAGGTCCAGTGCACGATTTTGTGCACCTGTGGGGTCCCTCAGCCTGGCCTGTGGGATCGGGCCGAAACCAGTTCTCCAACATCCCTCGAGGAGTCCCAGATTATGAAAGGGCACAGGCCAGGCCAAGGAACCCCACTGGTGCATGATTGGGGTCAGGGAGGGACACGGGAGGTTGGCCAGCTGGGGAGGGACAGCAGGAGGGCTGCAGGGCATGTCCGGCCATATCGCTCAGGCCCAACCAGCCGGACCCCAGTAGCAAGCTAACCTACCAGTCAGAGCATCTGCCCCCTGGTGGTCAGTTCACATTATAGCAAGCAGTTGAGTGGCCTTAGCATATCAGCATATTGCGCTTTGATTGAATGGATGACTGGACACTTAACATATAACACTTTTATTATATAGGACTAGTAGCCCAGTGCATGAAATTCATGCATGGGTGGAGTTCCTAGGCCTGGCCGGTGATCAAGGGCAATCAGGGCTGGGCCAGAGAGGAGGCAACAGTCGCTGGGCCGGGTGCGGAAGAAATGAACACCAGACTCTGACACCACCATCGTTGGCACTCTGCCACCGTGCGGTTCCTCACCTCCTCCCTCCTCCTCCCCTCACCACCGCGCCGCCACCGCAGCAGGCCAATTGGGGCCTGCAGGCCAGGGGGAGGGACAGCATGAGAGGTTGGCTGCCAGCCCCTAGGAGGGAGCCAGCCCTTGGCCCCCGGGAAAAGGGCCACATCTACCACCACCCACCCCGTTCCCTGTCCCAGCCTGGAGGTTAGGGGTGGGACCACAGGAGGTTGACCAGCCGGGAGGCAGGGACTGTGGAAGGTTGGCCAACTGGGGGAGGTTGGCTGTGAAAGCACACTGACCACCAGGGGGCAGCTCCTGCATTGAGCGTCTGCCCCCTGGTGGTCAGTGTGCATCATAGCAACCGGTTGTTCCCTTCAGTTAGGTTTTTATATAGAGAGATTGTAGTATAATAAAAACTAAGTTTTCATAGCAGAACTAGGGCATATTAGTAAGGAAGTTTGTTTGGTTTTTTTTTGTTTTAATCCTCACTCGAGTATATTTTTCCATTGGTTTTAGAGAGAGGGAAAGACAAAGAAACAATGTGAGAGGAACATATTGATTGGTTGCCTCCTGCACTCGCGGGCCGGGGAGGAGCCTGCAACTGAGGTAAGTGCCCATGGCCAGAATCGAACCCAGGACCCTTTGGTCCACAGGCTGACACTCCATTCACTGAGCCAAACCAGCTAAGGCAGTAAGTAATTTTTTAATGTTATTTTCTAAGAAGCTCAACTGTTTAAAATTCTCTCTCCCCCTTACTGATTAAAAGGGTTCTACCAAAGAAGTAGAAAGAGAGGAGGGGGAAATAGTGATAAAAGAAATAGGGCAAGGAATTGGAGGAGGAGAGTAATTTGCATGGCAAAATGTTTTTAGCATCCTATCTAATATTAGACAAACATGGTAATTGACCATACCTTTGCTACGCCTCCCATTGGCTAATCAGTGAGATATGCAAATTAACCACCAACAAAGATCCTATCTAACAATAGACAAACATGGTAATTGACCATACCTTCGCTACACCTCCCATTGGCTAATCAGTGAGTTATGCAAATTAACCGCCAACAAAGATGGCGGCTAATTTGCATACTGCAGGCAGGGTGGGACAGCGCGAGCTGCCATCCAGGCCCCCGTGGGCGACCCCAGAAGCCGCCTGCCTGCCGCCCGTGATCGGATCCGGTCCCGGGCCACAGGCCAGCCCCAGAAGCCACCTGATATGGCAGTAACTCTATCAGTAAGCACTCTGAAAGTCAGTGGCATAAATGCACCAATTAAAAGACAGATTATGAGGGTGAATCAAAAAGAAAACCCACTTTAAATATAAAGACACATATAGATTAAAAGTAAATGAATTAAGCTGCAGCCTGTTTTGCTCAGTGGATAGAGCATTAGCCCGTGGACTGGTTCGATTCCAGTCAAGGGCATGTACCTCAGTTGCTGGCTTGATCCCCAGTCCCTATCAGAGCATGTGCAGGAGGCAACCAATCAATGTGTCTCTCCCTTTTTCTTCACTCTCTCTAAAATTCAATGGAAAAATATCCTTGGGTGAAGATTAACAAAAACAAAGTAAATGGATTAAGTAACATTAAAGAGATTATAAGAAAAATATATTCCAAATTTTGTTAGTTGTATAATGGTTATGTTTAAATTATTAACACGTAAGAAATTGGGTGAAGGGTACATATAATATGCTGTAGTATTTCATAGTTTTTTTTACATGTATGAGATTATTTCAAATTAAAATATTAAAAAATTAAAAATTAATAAAATATTAATTGAAATGTATCTGCATTACATGAAAAATGTAATTGCTTCTAGCATAATTTATTAAATTGTGCTAAAATTTACAAGGGTTCAATTAAAAAATATCTTAATTCTAAATGATATAATAGAAAATATATAATAGTGCAGTTATAAGCACTTATCTAAAAATAAAAATTTAAAAACTTGAATTTAAAGAGGGGATTAGCCAAAGAAAATATATGCATAACCCATGGACACAGACAACAGTATGGTGATGGCCAGAGAGAAGTGGGGGGTAAGAGCTGGGTAGAGGGGGCAAAAGGAAGAAATAGGGACATCCTATATAATAATAATAAAAGGCTAATAGGCAAATTGACTGAACGGCAGAATGACCGGTTGCTATGATGCACACTGGCCACCAGGGGGCAGATGCTCAATGCAGGAGCTGCCCCCTGGTGGTCAGTGCACTTCCATATGGGGAGTTCCACTCAGCCAGAAGCTGGCTCATGGCTGGCCAGCACAGAGGTGGTGGCAAGAGCCTCTCCCACCTCCGTGGCAGCACTAAGAATGTCCAACTAACAGTTTAGGCCCAATCCCTTGGGGGCCTAAGCCTTTAGTCGGACATCCCTCGAGGGCTCCCTGGCTGCCAGAAGGATGTCTGACTGCAAGCTTAGGCCTGATCCCCTGGGGAGTGGGCCTAAGTCAACAGGTGGACATCCCCCAAGGGGTCCTGGACTGCAATGGGCGCAGGCCGGGCTGAGGGACACCCCCTGAGTGCACAAATTTTTGTGCACCGAGCCTCTAGTTCTAATATACTTGTGCATCCTGAATTTTCCAAAGTTACCATTTTCATTTTTTCTGCCCTTTAATATTTGCTTTAAAAACATTATAGAGGTTCAGTTTTCCTATGAAATGTAGGTCACACCATGTAACTATAGAAAAGCAGTATAACTTTCAAAAGCCGTATTTTTAAAGGCATCAATGTGATGTGGAAATAAAGTCTAAAATAGATTCGGTCTCACAGAGGGTAGAACTATTCAAAGGTTAGTGGAAGATCAGAAACCTTTTTTCCCCTCCAATTTCCTTTGCAGAATCTTGGCTCGATCTGGGGAATCTGGATTTGGTCCAGGCAGAGAACCATGTTAAGGGAAAGAAATCAACCTTTGTTTTTAATGATTAGGGTCAGAGTGATACATTTGGAGTTTTGAAAGTCTGAAAGAATAACCAGTCTCTGTCAAGATATTTGTCAAATGTTGAAGCTTAGTGAAGCTGAAAAACTAAGCTGAACATTTCTGAGAGGCAGAGCTGAATCCCTTATAGTCTTTCATACCTGAGGAGACAAAAGCCCAGGTTAACTGGAAATTTTCTAGGTCCATACCCTAGGAACAGGGAGGCTGAATTGGGCTAAATCTTACCAAAATCTTAACAGATTGCACCAGAAACCAAGATTAGTGAATTGGAAAACAAAATTATCAATAGGTAATAATAATGAAAGAGGATAGGTTCAAAATGTCTTAACATGTATTTGGAGTCTTGGAGAAGAGAGAGAGAGAATGGGGCAGGAACAATGAGACTATGGCTAACAACTTTCCAAAATTGAAAGAAACTACACCTAGGTACCCATGGGAAAAATGCTGAAAAAGACAGGAGAAAAGACACAATACCTTCAGTTGAGCACCAATAAGACTGAATTGATACCTTAATAGAAATTATCAAGAACAGAAGATAATGATGGAGTGACACCCTTAAAGTTCTGAGGGGACAGTGGGGGAGATATCAATGAAAGGTCTTGGTGGGATAAAGACGGTCCAGACAAAAGGTACTTCAACACAGGAGGCCTTCAGTAACTACACACTAAGGAAAGCAGACGAGGTCCTCAATTTACTGTTATCATTGAGAGGTCCAATAGTTTCATTTCTGAGGGAATCTGAGCATTAAATCATTTTAGTTCCCTCTAAAACCCACCAGGTTTGGAGTTTTGGGTATCAGGTAAAAACACCAAGTAGACCCTTTGAGATCCTGGAGACTAGCCTGCCTCTTCCAGCAGCTCTGAAATTTCAAGACAGCCCAACCACCTATAGGCTACTATGGAAAGTGGAGTTGAGAACATAATGGCTAAGGTGGATAAAGTAGGAAAGACTTTGCTTACCAGTCAGTATTCAAGTCCCTGTGAAGAATTCATGAACAGGCCTTCATTCAGAAAGACACATTTGGATATCAGAAAATTCATACTGGAGAGAATATAGTAACTGGAAAATTCAAGTAACACCTCAGTGAATGTCTCCAAACATTCAGGAGAGAAATCTTACACATGCATTAAATATGGGAAGGCATTCACGAAAAGATCACTTATCTCCGTACACTGTAGTGCTCACACTGGAGAGGGGCCTATAGATGTGTTGAATTTGAGAAGCCCTTCGCCTGTAAGTCAGTTTTGATTGAAGTTCAGAAGATTCACACTGGCAAGAAGTCATTTGAATGCAGTGCTGCTCATGGGAAAACCTTCACCCACAAGTCACAACTCAGGACCCCAGAATTTCATACTGGAGAGGCCATCAACCACAAGTCAGATGTGCTTCTTGAATGGCAGCCAGCCTCCAAGATGGCCCCCACTGTATTGGCTCATGGTATTCCCACTTTCGCATGGTCTCCTACTTCATTTTCACCAAGACTGATCTTGTGTGACGAATAGCAAATTGCAGAAGTGATGGTATGTTAGGTCCAAGATCAGATTATAAAAGACTGGTTTTCCTTCTTGGGCATCCACTATATCTATGATCTCTCTCTCTGAGGGAAGGAAATTGTCATATTGTTAGTGGTCCTATGGAAAGTCTCACATGGTGAGGAACTGAGGTCTGGTTAACACTAGAGGAACTAAGGTCTACCAATAATTCGAATGAGCATGGAAGCTGATTCTCCTTCCCCTACTGACGGTTTGAATGATATATCACTGGAGAACCTGAGCAGACCTACCTTCCTAGCTAAGGCATTCCAAGATTCCTTTCCCTCAGAAATGTGATGAGTGTTGTTTTGAAATGCTGAGTTTGGGGGTATTTTATGCAGCAATAGATAATTAGTACAATTGTACATCAAAGTTCATATTGGGGAGGTAGCTACTTTGTGAATGTGATGATTGTACATTTCCTTCACTTCCAAATCACAACTCCCAAGAGTATCAGAAAATTCACAGTGAAACTGAAACCATATATATGTACTGAGTGGGAAAACACTTACGTGCTAGATTAAATCTCCATATACATATCAGAAAACTCTATTTAGTGAAAAACTAAAATAAGAGTGGGTCTTCATGGATAAATCTGTTTTAAATATATATCAGAGAACCTATACTAGAGAGAAACCTTATGAATGTACTGACTGTGGTAATTACTTTAGGAAAGACCACAGAAGCAGTAGCAGCAGTTTCAAAAAGGAGAAAAGTTCTGTGTATCTATGTGTAGGAAAGCCCTTGGAATATAACCAGAGTAGTCATACTTGAGTCACCATTAATACACTGACTGTGCGAAAGGCCTTTGAATCAGCTCCCAGTATATATCAGAGAATTCATAAAGAAAATCTGTTTCTTCAAAGTGAGAAAGCTGCTCACAGAATCATGAAATTGCACATTACAGACTTTATATAGCCCTGAAAATATATGAATATACATAAATAAAACACTATCAGAACCCTCATTCCTTCTGTACCTTCAATAGTCTATGAGCTCAGAGCTGAAACTTAAAAAAAAAAGTTTAAAAAATGTTTCTAAGAATTTAAAAGTAGTATCAGATAATCTTGTTGCAAATTTCAGCAATATTATTTTATATATTTATTGCTGATTTCAATTATACTGTTACTCTAACGCCATGTTGAAATAAATAATACAGCTTTAGAGTCATCAGGTATTCAAGGATTGCTCAGTGGCAGAGTGTTAAGTATGAGGCCTGATTTTACTAAACTACCGATTTTATACTCTTGGTTCCCATTTAATGGGTGCTGTGTCCTGATTTCAAAAACGTTAACTTTGGAGAAACCAAGATGGCGGCATAGGTAAACACCGGAAATTGCTGCCTCGCACAACCACTTCAAAAATACAACTAAAAGACAAAACAGACATCATCCAGAACCACAGGAAGGCTGGCTGAGTGGAAAGTCTACAACTAGAAGGAAAGAGAAAAACACACTGAGACTGAGGAGGTGCGGAAGTAAAGTGCAGAGGTACGGAGGCGCGTGCGGAAAGGGCTGGCAACAGAGGATGCCGGCAATGGAGGAACCAGGTGTCTTTTTCAATCCGTAGTGAGTCTCAAGCTCCCGATGGCTCTGAACTCCAGTGCCGGGCGAGTCTCTGGGGACCCAGACTCATACGGGGAGAAACTGAACTGTTTGGCAGTGGGCAGAACTTGAGGGCAGCTTTCTCTCAGAGGTGCTTGCAGCGATTACTGGGACACTGAGACCCTGAGCCTCTTAGGGCAGGACTGAGGATCAGCCAATAGCTGTTTGCTCCATCCTGTTGATTCCCTGAGACCCCGCCCCACCCAAGCTGCTAGCAGAGGCTTTTGCATATGAATGGGCTGGCCCTTTGAGATCTAAAATTACCTAACAAACTGCAGCTGGGTCAGAGAGACACAGAACATCCAAAAGAAGGCTCAAGGCCACACAGCAGCTTGTATTGCTTCACAGCTGGGCCTCATTTGGGCACCTCCAAACCCCAAACAAAGAGGAGGAATCTGCAGATCTCTCCATAGCTCCTGCTGGGTAGCCTCAGGCAGAGGCTAAATTAGCACCTCCTTAGAGATCCAAGAGCCCGTGTACCCAGTGGTCAGAGTGGAACCATCCAGATTACAACTCCTCAGATCCATAAGGGACACACTCAGGGGGCAGACTCAGTGAGCACCAAAGCCCCACTGAAGCAAGTCTTGCCCCAGAAGGGTGTCTTCAGCACAGAAGTTCTCCCACTGCAGACACAGCTGATTCTCACAGACAATTGGCCTGGAGGTTAATTCCTCCCAGTGATACCTACAACAATCAGGCTTAACTACAACAAGACTGTGCACAAAGCCCACAAGGGGGTGCACCAAGAGTGTCTACCTCAGGTAATTGGGGAGGCTGAGCCACTGGGCCCTATAGGACACCTAGCACAGAAAGCCACTCTATCAACACAGGGGAGCAGCCAAAATGCGGAGACAAAGAAACAGATCACAAATGACAGAAATGGAGGAAAGCAAATGACTGGATATAGAGTTCAAAACCACGGTTATAAGGTTTTTCAAGAATTTTCTAGAAACTGCCGATAAACTTAGTGAGACCCGCGAGGATATGAAAAAGGACCAACTAGAAATTAAGCATACACTGACTGAAATAAAGAATAATATACAGAGGTCCAACAGCAGACAAGAGGATCCCAAGAATCAAGTCAAAGGTTTGAAATACGAAGAAGCAAAAAATACCCAACCAGAAAAGCAAAAAGAAAAAGAATCCAAAAATATGAAGATAGTGTAAGGAGCCTCTGGGACAACTTCAAGCATACCAACATCCGAATTATAGGGGTGCCAGAAGAAGAGAGAGAGCAAGATATTGAAAACCTATTTGAAGAAATAATGACAGAAAACTTTCCCTACCTGGTGAAAGAAATAGACTTACAAGTCCAGGAAGTGCAGAGAACCCCAAACAAAAGGAATCCAAAGAGGACCACACCAAGACACATCATAATTAAAATGCCAAGGGCAAAAGATAAAGAGAGAATCTTAAAAGCAGCAAGAGAAAAAACAGTTAGTTACCTACAAGGGAGTACCCATGTGACTGTCAGCTGATTTCTCAACAGAAACCATGCAGGCCAGAAGGGAGTGGCAAGAAATATTCAAAGTGATGAATAGCAAGAACCTACAACCAAGATTATTTTTTTTATTTTTTTTAAATATATTTTATTGATTTTTTACAGAGAGGAAGGGAGAGAGATAGAGAGTTAGAAACATCGATGAGAGAGAAACAACGATCAGCCGCCTCCTGCACACCCCCTACTGGGGATGTGCCCGCAACCCAGGTACATGCCCCTGACCGGAATCGAACCTGGGACCCCCCAGTCCACAGACCGACGCTCTATCCACTGAGCCAAACCAGTTTCGGCACAACCAAGATTATTTATCCAGAAAAGCTATCATTCAGAATTGAAGGTCAGATAAAGAGCTTCACAGATAAGAAAAAGCTAAAAGAGTTCATCACCACCAAACCAGTATTATATGAAATGCTGAAAGGTATCCTTTAAGAAGAGGAAGAAGAAGAAAAAGGTAAAGATACAAATTATGAACAACAAATATGCATCTACCAAGAAGTGAATCTAAAAATCAAGTGAATTAATAATCTGATGAACAGAATAAACTGGTGAATATAATAGAATCAGGGGCATAGGAAGGGAGTGGACTGACTATTCTCGGGGGGGAAAGGGGTGCGGGGGGTGCGGGAAGAGACTGGACAAAAATCCTACACCTATGGATGAGGACAGTGGGGGGGGGGGGTAAGGGCAGAGGGTGGGGTGGGATCTGGGTGGAGGGGAGCTATGGGGGGGAAAAAGAGGAACAACTGTAATAATCTGAACAATAAAGATTTATTTTAAAAAATAAAATAAAATGTTAACTTTGAAAAAATTTATGTTCAAGTACTTATGTAAACAAAGGTTCAGTTTTTTCAGAACCTACTTACATGAATTGGTAGTCGTCTCTGCATTAGTCAAAACACAGAAGCAGATTAACTATAGAACTGAACTTAAGGCTACATCTTTCAAATATCAAACCCAACAAAGGACCTGGCTGGTGGGCATGGCTCAGTGGTTGAGTGTTGACCTATGAAGCAGATCATGGTTAGATTCCTGGGTTGCAGGCTTGATTCCTAGTAGGGGGCAGAGGCAGCCGATCAATGATTCTCTGTCATCATCATTGATATTTCTCTCTCTCTCTCTCTCCCCCTTCCTCTGAAATCAATTGAAAACAAAACCAAAAAAACCAAAATGGTGATTTAGTTTTAGCCAAACACATCATCAACTGCAATAAATTATGTGATGTTAATTTGAATTGTATTGATAATGTTGTTCGTTTGCAACACAAATCAATAGAACACAAAGCTAATGTAGTTAGTTTAATTTGTTTTTAGTTTATAACAGCTATAAGAATAAGTTTATACACAGTTTTATGTTTATACATATTTAAGTAACAATATTTTGAAGCAATTTTAGGACTACTGGAGGTCCAGAGAATTTATTGTTTTAAAAGGAGTCACAAATCAATTACCTGTGAGAAATTCTGCTGTAGCTCTTTAACACCACAATGTTCAGTGTGCCAATGGCTCTAAAAGTATGCTTTTCTGCTATTCTGCTGTTCATATCTGATAATTTAGAGGCATTATAAAGATCCCACACCTCCGACTCCCGCCAAGGATTTGACCTGTTATCGACCTTTTTGTTTTCCCTTTTTTCTTTTTTTTCTGTATGTGGTAAACATTTTCTGGTTTTCAGAATATAAAGAGTTTAAACGTGGTTATCCAGGAGTGCAGCTTGACAAGGGGTAGAGGAATCAAGTTCCTGACCCTGGAGCTCTGACATCCTTCCAACTATCTAGACTCCTCTAACCTTGTACCCTTTTATAAACTGTTTGGTTGTAACGTTTCTAAAGGAAACATGAAAGGTCTTTTTATATATATTTCTTCAAATCATAAAATTGAACATCAATTTTACGACTTCTTCATAGCTGTGAAGTCAGTAATGGCTTATTAGAGAAACAGGCCATTAGAAGAAATATATCAAAGCAGACTGTAATTTGACAATTTACTCAATAGGTGTGACATTTTTGCAGAATTTTTTATTTTGGGTGGGGGAGAATACAGTGTTTTTATTACCTTTTTAAAGTTTCAAAAGAGAATTAAAACCAGAAACAGGTTTAGCAATAAGTCCCGCAGATTTTCTGTTCCTTTTCTATGTTTGTCTCTGCAATACCAGAAACTCATCTAGTTTCACACTATTTTCTTTTTGTACATCATAAAATTGTGTACTAATTTAAAAATTCAAAATTGTCTTTCGCAGGTTTTTATTTCAAAATATTGTGTCAGTTTTGGAGAGAAGTAGGACGACCAAATGAAGGAGAAAAAAGCAAAACTCCACTTATTCTATAAATATACTGTATTCCTTATTAAGGTGCCAGCATAACGCAGGCAAACCTATGCTTTCCACTTTACTTCCCATAGATGGAGCGGGGCAACCACCTCAATACTTGACCCTCATTTCTTTCACCTTTGGGCCTCATCTCGCAACGTGCAAGGCTGTTACTTGAGCTATATGGTTTTTGCAATCAAATCAGAATCTTGAACACTAACTGCGGTATTTCCTTCAAGTTGGTCTGTTCTGCATGCGTACCTAACAGGGCGAGGGGCAGAGTGCGGGAAGCATACGGAACTACAAGAATGACTCCCCAGTTCAACCCTAATCGTGTAATTCCTCGAATCCACCTCTCAGGCCAAAAATGTGGGCTTCAGTGTGTTCTCCAGTGTTCCGGCCGGTCGGGAACCTGGCTTCTGGGTCTCCCAGAAGAAACACCTGGGAGAGGCGTGGCCCTCCTTCCGGGCTCTCCCATCCCCGGGCGCCTGGGCTTAATGGCCTCAGGTCCGAGACACCAGAGCGAAAGTTCGCTGAGCCCGGGGAAGCCAGCGAGTGCCGCCGACCGTCCAGAACTGAGCGGGCGAGGAGTTGGGAGGAAGCTCACGGAGGGCTGGACGCCGGGCTCCTTTCAACAATGCCTTTTGCAATCGGCACAAGGTCCCTGTGCCACGGGTGAAATATCCATCGCACCTTCCATATTTCACTGAGAGGACCCGTGCTCCACCCCGATGCCTAGCTACCCAGCAGGCAGGCCGCCTGCTCCAGGCTGGACGCTGCGGCCGCCTCGATCACGCCAACTCGGGTGCCTGCTCCCCCCGGACCTCGGGAGCACCGCGCGCACAGCGGTAGGCGGTGCTCGCCGCGGTCCGCCTGCTCCGCCCACCCAGCGCCACGGCCTGACGACTCTCAGCCCCGCCTCGCGCTATTACCCAAGGTGCCCCGGGCGCTCATTTGCATGTCCCACGCGACAGGTGAACCCCGCAGCTCAATCGCAGCCCAGCTATCACCGCGACCAACACGCGAGCCTCGGGAGGGGTTCCATGGCATCACGTTCCCCTAACCGTTCCGAGGTCACCGCCAAAGGACGCGACCCAGTCACCGGAACTTAAAAGGAGCCAGCTCGCTGGGCCTCAAATATCTGGCGGGCGGAAGCACCAGCGTGCTCGCTTCGGCAGCACATATACTAAAATTGGAACGATACAGAGAAGATTAGCATGGCCCCTGCGCAAGGATGACACGCAAATTCGTGAAGCGTTCCATATTTTGCTCCCCGCTCTGCTGGGCTGGGAAAAGATATGAGTCAAAGCACAATCATCGTCTGGCACTCAAAGAAATCGTTACTTTTGCGCAAAAAAGATATCCGTGTAAGGCACTCTGTGAAATGAAAACAGTGCTAAAGTGTTTGCAGTGGGGTATTTGTGCTAATATGTTAACTTGCGTTTCCTTCATAAACCTCAGACTTTATGAAGTCGATTTATTTATGGTTTGTCTCCCTCAACAACACAAACTCCAGAGGCCCAGGTAGGTTGGTAGTTGTCCTCTAGAATGTAAGAATTCACCTAAGGTGTTCGGTGAATTCTTATCAAATCATTTCTGAATTATTGAGTTACTAAATTATTGCTAAAATAATGAATCCTTACTAAAAGAAGTAAGCAACATCAGTGCTCATTTGTTGTGTCTAGTTTGACATTGTTCAGCCGCGTTAAGGCCTGAGTCCTACGCCCTGTCTCAGACTGCGGGCTGTGCAAAGGCTGAGGCTGCTGTCAAGGGGTGGTTACAGCGGGTGAGAGCAATGTTGGCCGGTGCCCCTGGACCCTAGAGTTTCAGGACAATTGGAAACTGGCTGGAAGCAGCAAGCCCATTTGGATCTGCTTTCTCAAGTATTTCTAAGACCGGTTGTGTGGGCCTGTTTTCACTGGCCTTTAAGGAGCTCTCAGAAATGCCGGTTTGCCTAAAACGGACGGATTCTGTGATGGGATATTTGATCAGAAAGTTCACTGCCCAAACAAGGATTCAGAAGCAAGTAGCAGGATCATTTGGTAACTAAAATCTATCTTGGAGGCCATGAAGATGGCAGAAGGCGGTTAAGGTTGCTAGCCCCTCAAAGAGGAAAAGATTAGGTGGGAGTCCCGGAAGGCCTGGGTGCAGGCCCGGAGCAGGTCTCCAAAGCCAAATCCCCGCAGTCCTGCAGAGTGGGGTGCAAAATATGGAACGCTTCACGAATTTTGCGTGTCATCCTTGCGCAGGGGCCATGCTAATCTTCTCTGTATCGTTCCAATTTTAGTATATGTGCTGCCGAAGCGAGCACGCTGCTGCTTCCGCCCGCCAGATATTTGAGGCCCAGCGAGCTGGCTCCTTTTAAGTTCCGGTGACTGGGTCGGGTCCTTTGGCGGTGACCTCGGAACGGTTAGGGGAACGTGATGCCATGGAACCCCTCCCGAGGCTCGCGTGTTGGTCGCGGTGATAGCTGGGCTGCGATTGAGCTGCGGGGTTCACCTGTCGCGTGGGACATGCAAATGAGCGCCCGGGGCACCTTGGGTAATAGCGCGAGGCGGGGCTGAGAGTCGTCAGGCGGTGGCGCTGGGTGGGCGGAGCAGGCGGGCCGCGGCGAGCACCGCCCACGGCTGTGCGCGCGGTGCTCCCGAGGTCCGGGGGGAGCAGCACCCGAGTTGGCGTGATCGAGGCGGCCGCAGCGTCCAGCCTGAGCAGGCGGCCTGCCTGCTGGGTAGCTAGGCATCGGGGTGGAGCACGGGTCCTCTCAGTGAAATATGGAAGGTGCGATGGATATTTCACCCGTGGCACAGGGACCTTGTGCCGATTGCAAAAGGCATTGTTGAAAGGAGCCCGGCGTCCAGCCCTCCGTGAGCTTCCTCCCAAGTCCTCGCCCGCTCAGTTCGGGACGGTCGGCGGCACTCGCCGGCTTCCCCGGGCTCAGCGAACTTTCGCTCTGGTGTCTCGGACCTGAGGCCATTAAGCCCAGGCGCCCGGGGATGGGAGAGCCCGGAAGGAGGGCCACGCCTCTCCCAGGTGTTTCTTCTGGGAGACCCAGAAGCCAGGTTCCCGACCGGCCGGAACACTGGAGAACACACTGAAGCCCACATTTTTGGCCTGAGAGGTGGATTCGAGGAATTACACGATTAGGGTTGAACTGGGGAGTCATTCTTGCAGTTCCGTATGCTTCCCGCACTCTGCCCCTCGCCCTGTTAGGTACACATGCAGAACAGACCAACTTGAAGGAAATACCGCAGTTAGTGTTCAAGATTCTGATTTGATTGCAAAAACCATATTGCTCAAGTAACAGCCTTGCACGTTGCGAGATGAGGCCCAAAGGTGAAAGAAATGAGGGGCAAGTATTGAGGTGGTTGCCCCGCTCCATATACGGGAAGTAAAGTGGAAAGCATAGGTTTGCCTGCGTTATGCTGGCACCTTAATAAGGAATACAGTATATTTATAGAATAAGTGGAGTTTTGCTTTTTTCTCCTTCATTTGGTCGTCCTACTTCTCTCCAAAACTGACACAATATTTTGAAATAAAAACCTGCGAAAGACAATTTTGAATTTTTAAATTAGTACACAATTTTATGATGTACAAAAAGAAAATAGTGTGAAACTAGATGAGTTTCTGGTATTGCAGAGACAAACATAGAAAAGGAACAGAAAATCTGCGGGACTTATTGCTAAACCTGTTTCTGGTTTTAATTCTCTTTTGAAACTTTGAAAAGGTAATAAAAACACTGTATTCTCCCCCACCCAAAATAAAAAATTCTGCAAAAATGTCACACCTATTGAGTAAATTGTCAAATTACAGTCTGCTTTGATATATTTCTTCTAATGGCCTGTTTCTCTAATAAGCCATTACTGACTTCACAGCTATGAAGAAGTCGTAAAATTGATGTTCAATTTTATGATTTGAAGAAATATATATAAAAAGACCTTTCATGTTTCCTTTAGAAACGTTACAACCAAACAGTTTATAAAAGGGTACAAGGTTAGAGGAGTCTAGATAGTTGGAAGGATGTCAGAGCTCCAGGGTCAGGAACTTGATTCCTCTACCCCTTGTCAAGCTGCACTCCTGGATAACCACGTTTAAACTCTTTATATTCTGAAAACCAGAAAATGTTTACCACATACAGAAAAAAAAGAAAAAAGGGAAAACAAAAAGGTCGATAACAGATCATATCCTTGGCGGGAGGCGGAGGTGTGGGACCTTTATAAAGCCTCTAAATTATCAGATATGTACAGCAGAATAGCAGAAAAGCATACTTTTAGAGCCATTGGCACACTGAACAATGTGGTGTTAAAGAGCTACAGCAGAATTTCTCACAGGTAATTGATTTGTGACTCCTTTTAAAATAATAAATTCTCTCGACCTCCAGTTGTCCTAAAATTGCTTCAAAATATTGTTACTTAAATATGTATAAATATAAAACTCTGTATAAACTTATTCTTATAGCTGTTATAAACTAAAAACAAATTAAACTAACTACATTAGCTTTGTGTTCTATTGATTTGTGTTGCAAATGAACTACGTTATCAATACAATTCAAATTAACATCACATAATTTATTGCAGTTGATGATGTGTTTGGCTAAAACTAGGTTAGCTTGCTACTGGGGTCTGGCTGGTTGGGCCTGAGCGATACGGGCTGGACATGCCCTGCAGCCCTTCTGCTGTCCCTCCCCAGCTGGCCAACCTCCCGTGTCCCTCCCTGGCCCCAATCATGCACCAGTGGGGTTCCTTGGCTTGGCCTGTGCCCTTTTGTAATCTGGGACCCCTCGGGGGATGTTGGATAGCTGGTTTCGGCCCGATCCCACAGGCCAGGCTGAAGGACCCCACAGGTGCACAAAATCGTGCAGTGGACCTCTAGTTTATTATAAAATTGCTTAGTAACTATCAAGTCTACATATTGATATGTTTAAAATTGATTGCCCTTACCATACAAGCTATTTCTCTCAAAAACTCATGTCCTCTCCAGATACAATTTATAAGCATGTAACTGGAAAGAAATATCTTATTCTTGCACCTCAGAGATTTATATATTGTAGTCGGCTGCCTTCTGGATAGCTTGATCTTTCCCACAAGTGATTCTGATGTTTGGAAACCACTGCTTTAAACAGAAAAACACTCAAAAGCCTACACATTAAAACTTCTAAGGTTATTCTTAGCTGAAGGAACTTGTTTAAACTTAAATCTGAATCAGTTAGGATTTGCCTCATATAGCACTTAAATATAGTCTCAAAATAGCCAAAAAGATTTCAAAAGCAGAAACCTACACTTTGAAGAGACCATCCATTAAATAATGATCGGTTACATTCTTCTAGATCCATTATGGACATGATTTTGATATTTTTGGACTAGTTTAGAAACATTACTTCATTAATCTGTCACAATTTATTGATCTATTACCTATAGTGATCATGATTAACCTCTGTGCGGAGATGTAATCAAGGCCCTCAAAAAAACCCCAAATACACTACTTTAAATGATCCTTAAGAACACAAATTAAGATGGAAAGCAATTCCATTCTGATATATCCCAGTCCTATCTTCCAAATGTTTTATTAATTTTTTGTATTTTAAAACTATCAACTATTCTACATAGCTCTATGCATTTAATCATTACCTTTGGGGAAAAAGGTGGTAAAAATAGAGAAAAACTATCATCATCCTTTGTAAGATTTTTTACATATCTTATTTTGACTTAATCTTTCATAAATTATTCCAAATGGATAAAACTTATAAGATTTAATTTTACTAACACCCTAAGCCAGGGATCAGTCAACTATTTTGTAATTAAAGAATTGGATTGATTTTAGTTTTTATTTGAAAAGTACATTGCTGGTAATGTTTTCTCTATATATACCAAGTGCCAACAAAGATGAAAAATCTGGAAATGAAATTTCCAAGAAGTAAATCTAGGGGGTATCTAAATACTACATTCCCTCGGATAGCTAGATTTAAAAAAAAAAAAAAATCTTTGACACATTTAAAATAAACCAAGTCCCACAAAAATAGTAACAGTGAGGATAATGTGCATTGCTTCAAATTTTACTTATCATTTTAGGGTGCTAAATATACATTGGTTTCACTGAGCACCTACAAAGACATTTGAATAAAATGAAATACAAAGAATTTAGAGAAAAGGGAAACTAAGAGCTCCAAATCTAAAAATGGGTAAGATATTTAAAAAACTGTCAAGTACCTAAAAATACTAAAGAATTAGGACAAAATATTCATTTCAAGGTCACAAGAAAATGATGTGAACACAAATACAAAATTAAAACTAATTTGAATAAATTAGTAAAGTGGTGATTAAATAGGTTAATTGCTAAACCTACATCACTTATACTGGGATAAGAATTAATGCAGATATACTCTCCCTCCCACAAGCATGCCTCCGCCACCCTCCTCCCTCTCTTTCCTCAAAGGCAGGCATCTCCTAACTCTGTTAAGACCCCACAAGGCTTGCAACCAGGGCAGCTATGGGCATTGGCAGTTCATCCCAGGCAAACTCCCTGAACCTGTACCCCAGGACCCCTGTACTCAGACTTCTTAGTGAGCCAAAACAGCACAGTCTAGGCTCATGTTCCCAGCCCTTTCCTGTTTCACTTCCCCAGTTTTAATAAACATCTTCTAAAATTAAAAAAAAAAAAAAAGAATAAAAGAAAGAAAAAGACATTCCTATCTGGTTTGGCTCAGTAGATAGAGCGTCTGCCTGCCCCCCATCTTCTCTGAGGAAAAAAAAAAAAGACAAAGCAAAATAGAAATTTGAAAAAATAGGTTATAATACAAAGAAATTCTTAACTAAAAATTGGGCCAACTATTAGGAGAGCCATTATTAATTTATTCATAATAATTTTTACCACTTAAGACAAATAAAACTGATAGAAAATCTCCACTGTGGGAATAAATAAGCTGTTTCTAAATACAAATTCCTTGACAACTACTCAGAGTTCATACACTGCAAGACTTAGTATTCCTTACTGTGGTAACAATGACAAAAACCAGCACTGCCAGCACTGCAGTAATTCCAAGGCTTATAATTTTATATTAAACGTGGTAATGACTGAATCATGGTACTTGGATCAAATTAATAATCCATTATCACATTATAAGATCATATTAATATCTCATATCCAATATCATTATCCAATAACTGAATATTGGGTATGAGCTAATAATGCTTACAGTCTTCACAACTACTCACAGATGTTACTAACCATAAGAAATGAATTTTCATGAGTAGTTCCTTCCCTTATTAAATCTTAGAAAATTTTATTTTCAGAGATTGGTAAATTGAAAAGGTTACAGAGAACTTCAGTTCAAATACAATAAGAAATTAAACATGTCCCATAAGTATTGAAACAAATCAGAAATTGTTCAACCTAAGAATTAAGGTGTTTGGTTAAAATGATTAAATTCAAGACAAGCGCACACAAGAAGACCTAAGTTCCATATTTTGCACCAGAGTGGGGTGCAAAATATGGAACGCTTCACGAATTTGCGTGTCATCCTTGCGCAGGGGCCATGCTAATCTTCTCTGTATCGTTCCAATTTTAGTATATGTGCTGCCGAAGCGAGCACGGTATTGCTTCCGCCCGCCAGATATTTGAAGCCCGGCGAGCTATTTCCTTTTAAGTTCCGGTGACTGGGTCGCGTCCTTTGGCGGTGACCTCGAAACGGTTAGGGGAATTTGATGCCACGGGATCCCCTCCCGAGGCTTGCGTGTTGGTCGCTGCGATAGCTAGGCTGCGATTGAGCCGCGGGGTTCACCTGTCGCGTGGGACATGCAAATGAGCGCCCGGGGCACCTTGGGTAATAGCGCGAGGCGGGGCTGAGAGTTGTCAGGCGGTGGCGCTGGGTGGGCGGAGCAGGCGGGCCTGTGCGCGCGGGGCGCTTTCGAGGGCCCAGCGAGCGGGAGAGGCTCGGTTCTGGAGGCGTCCGCGGTGCGGGAGGGCTGGGCCAGGACAACGCCATACTTCCAAAGCAAGTTGTTTCCCACTTAAATGTCCTCTGATGAGTATCTTTAAAAAGAGAAGTAATTACTCAGCCATTATCACACCTTGAAAAGTTAAGGTAATTCCTGAATATCACCTAATATTCACTGTATGTTCAAATTTCTTTGTTTCAAAGATGGCTTTTATTGTTGGTTTGCCAAGGATCCAAGCGCAGTCCCGTTTACCGCATTGTATGTGGTGACTTCGTCCTTTAGGTCTCTCATTCTCCCACGGCACCTTCCCCACATCTCTTCCTGCCCTAGGGGGGAAACTGGATATTTGCCCCGTGGGGCGTCACAGTTCTTGCATTTGGAGCGTCACAGTTCTTGCATTTGGAGCGTCACAGTTCTTGCATTTGGCCCATTTCTTACTGATAATGTCTATCTCTCCATGGGAAGCCATAGGTCTAAGTGCCCAGCGAGAGCCGTGGTGAGTGTTGTCGGCCTGCGGTTCATTGTTGGGGCGCGTCCCAGCGTGACGCTGGCGATGTCCGGCTGAACCGGGGGGATCAGGGGAGGTCCTCCGCTTGACCCCTCCGCTACAAAGCTTCTCAGAAGTGTTTCACTTAATGAGTTTAGAATGCACGGATGGACGGTGCAGGTAGAGCTGGTTGACTTTTAACCCTTGGCTCCTGCGCTTTAACGATGCAAACTAGAGGCACCTGGTGTCCGAGTTCTGTGCCCGAAGGAAGAAAACCGAGAAAACAAAACCAGGCAAAGAAATGAGGGAAGAGTGCTGATGCGATTTGAGTGTCTGGAGCATTCGTTCCAGTCCACAGTTTGGTCACAGGAGCTAACATGTGTCTCCTTCCTGTAAGAGGTTCTTATGCAGCCACTGCATGTTGGCCCTGAGTGCTGGCTCTCCACCCACCCCTCTCACGGGGCTACCCTTCAGCTGCATTTATTTGTGTCGAATCAAATTGGGTAAGAAGATAGCTCCACCTACCCTCATCTCCGAATGTAGGCTGGTGTTTCTTTTCTGGGTATTTTCTGAATGTTGTCTTGTCGGGCTAGCTATGTATTGAAAGCCCCATCTAGGACAATGTGCTAGAGGCATTAAAATGTAACATCTTGGATTTCCTTATTCTGTTCTCTCCTTGCTATTGCACAGTTGTCTTTTCCTCCAGTTTCTTCTTCCCCCAATCTGCACATCCCCCATGGACGTTGCATACTTCACTAACAGAACACATTTACCCAGCTCACTTTATGCCTTTGTCACTAAGCTCATGTCTTCCCACCACACATTTGCATCATTAAAACACTATTGACTTCTGCTAAACTAAACAATATTTAGGATTACATATTTGCACTTTGACAAAAACAATTCTTGGTCTTATCACTGCTTAATTATATGTAAATCTCCGGTCATTGTTTAGAGGGCGATAGTGTATGAATTCATTTGGAAGTCATATGCAAAAGTTATGTTAGTTGGCTTTTCAATTAATCTTTTGTATTCTGAGTTAAGATTGGACTCAAATGAGAAGAGTCTTAATAGGCATTGTTAACAATTGACTTTAGGTGAGATTGATTTAAAGGATTTTTCTTAGCTTATCTGATTTTTTAACAAAAATGTTTTTTTTTAATATTCTGGAACATTTGGACTCTATTACCAATAAATGTTGTCATAATAATTCCAACTATTTACATTGGCAGTGGAATAATACAGTTATCTGTTTTTTCTTAGTAGTATAAAAAACTGTGGTGCATCTTACAATCAATGACATTTTAGATCCAAAGAGGTTGTAGTACCTCATTTTTCAGAGAAGGGAACCGAGGCGAAGTGTAGGTAATTTTCCAGGGCAGAGCTGGCACGGGTCCTACCATCTTTGGGGACCAAACATTGCTCGTTACACTGTACCTTGTAGTATTACTAGGTCATACTGTTTGCATTATGTTACAAGGAAAAGAAGGAGGACGTCAAGCCTGCCATTTTACAACATTTCTGAGTTCTGCTCATTGGACTGCAGCAACAGAAGAGCACGCACCGAGAAGTGGAAAGTCTACCTTATTATTATTATTATTTTTTAATTCACATAAAGGGAACATTCAGTGATATGACTAAAGTGAAACAGGCAAAAACCACAAGTCATTTCCTCTTCAGGAATTTTGCTCTAATTAAAAAGAAGAAGAAACAACCCACATTTCCACATCCTCTCGAACAGGGAACAGATGAGTCACTTAGAACCACAGCATCAGTGACCCAGCTTTACCTGGTATGAAAGTGGTGAACTCCAGCTGGGGAACAGAGGTTACAACTGGGCTTCAGGTTGCAATCTCCTGGGAAGCTTTTAACAATACCAGTGTCCAGGCCCACCCAGAATGAAAGTTCTGACATAATTGTTTTTCTGTCTTTCTCTGCTGTGAGCTCAGTCTTCATAAATCTGCTTCAGGCTTGTCAACAGCCTTCCTTCTTCCCTCTTGGCCCCTGTTTTTTTTCCATGGGACACACTGTCCATTAGATGAAAGCTGATCTAAATTCCCCCTGAGGCCCCTTCCTTTGCTATTCCCTTTCTTTTAATAAATTTTATTGATTTTTTTACAGAGAGGAAGGGAGAGAGCGTTAGAAACATCGACATCGATGAGAGAGAAACATAGATCAGCTGCCTCCTGCACACTCCCTTCTGGGTATGTGCCCCCAACCAAGGTACATGCCCTTGACCGGAATCGAACCTGGGACCCTTGAGTCCCCATGCTGAGGCTCTATCCACTGAGCCAAACCAGTTAGGGCTATTCCCTTCCTTTTATAGCCATAACCCCTTCCCTCACGTTGCACCCATTGACTCCCCAGGACTTCTAAATGTCCCACATAGAAAGAACTCCAAAGATCTTACAAAACTCACCAGTGCTGGGTTTTACTTCTTCAAGGCTCTGCTAGGTAACCTTATAAACTAAAATGTGCTAGAGCACTATTTTCTAAATTTGCCTAGTTGATTTCCCTCTATCACTGTGGAAGAAGTTAGTTTTGCTTCCATTTACACATTCATTTCAACATTCCTTTACTTCATATAAGTTTGTGATTTTTGATTTCTCCTTGGAGCTGATTACAACATCTACCTTGCCCCGTCATTGATTAAAACAGTCAGTAATATCTTTAAAACATGCTTGTTTTTTATCTGTATGAGAGAGACATGATTTTTAATTTTGTAGTTGTCTTTTAATAGTTTGGGAGTTCACCTAACAAAACCAGGTATACTTTTTACGGGAGAGGTGCAGCTCATTGGCTGCTTCAAGCCCAGACACATCTGTTTTGGGCTTAAAATGACAATAGAGCTTTGCTGACTATCTGCTTTACTAATTTTAATATTGTTCCCTATTTATTTTGTGGTTTGTCTTTGTTTTGTTTACAGCAATAGTCATTGCCCACTGTTGGTAGCAATCATTGGGTATATGGTATTAAGGTGTGACCATTTGATGAGCTCTGTGAATGGATTAATGATTTGTAGAGATCTAGTCTTTCATGAGAGACAACAGAGAAACTAGTTTGTTTGTCTTGCTTGTTTGCCTATTCATCTATTTCGGTTCAAATCAATTAAGAATGTCATGTACCACTAAGAAGGAGAACAGCTCTTTTGATATCTGAACCAGTAAATTTTTTATACTTCTCTGTTTGACTGATGACTGGAATTTTAGAATTGAAGCTATAAATTCCATGTCTATATGTATGTAATTCATTTTATGAATGTGTAATGTTTTCCTAAAACCCGATGGCATTAAGAAATTAGATTGTAAAATCTACTAAATTAAAGAAGCCCGGTCTATTTTATGAGATATCTAAGTGCTTATCCTATATACTAAAAGCCTAATATGCACATTGTTCGACCAGGAGTTCGACCTGGGAGTTCGACCGCTCGCTACTACGTGCGCTGACCACCAGGGGGCGACGCAGAACACGGCAGGTGTCAGCAACGTTGCGCTGGCAGTGGGCAGCAGTGGAGGCGCTGCTGGCCCTGATGGGCCCCAACAAGAGCAGGACCAAGGCGGGATGGTGGAGCAGGTGAGTGGGCGGTGCCAGGCCAAGGTGGGTGTGAGCAGGGGCCTGATCGCCCCACGAATCACCCCGCAGATGGCGACCAGCACTGAGGGATCCGGCGGGGGGCCTGGCCCCCATTGATCACCCTGCAGACCATGAGCAGTGGCCAGCAAGTCCTGATTGCCTGATAGGGGCCGGACCCGGGGCTGGGACAGGGAACTGGGGGTGGGTGGCAGCGACCAACCTCCCGTGACGCCTGGGCAGGGGGCTGCAACCTCTTACCAGCTACCTGGGGGTGGGGTGATGGGGACGGAGGTGTGATGAGACTGCAGGGTGTCCGCCAAGCTTGCTCTCACCCCCTGCTACCCTCCCCCGGGATGCCAGGGCTCACCCACTGGGGAAGCCCTTGTGCTCAGGTTCTTGGCAACCGCTAGGAGCCTGCCCAGCAGCTGCTGGGACCTCAGGGGCCGGTTGGGCTCCCCGTGGATTTGTGAAGGAGCAGCTGGTCTGCGAGGCCAGCTGGGAGAGAGTGCGCTGCCTGCCTGGCTTCCATGCGGTGCCTCTGGGCGGCCCAGAGGCTTACGCTGTGCCCTGGGTCACGTCGTCCAGCTGTGCTCACTGCATCTCCGCATGGGGACTCGGGCACCATGAGCCACCATGACTCAGGCAGAGGGGGCCTGGGGGCCCAGGTGCCCAGGCCCAGAGGTCAGCTGGGACCTGCCCTTGCATGCCAGACGCTCGTGCTTTGATTGCCGGCCAGGCCTAGGGACTGCATCTGTGCACACATTTTGTGCACCGGGCCTCTAGCATAAATAGAACATTTCTATAATTCTCAGAAAATGAAGAATTGGGACTTCGAAGATATAAAATGTGCTAGATTTAAAAGGCATTTAAAAAGAAACCAGCCCAGAAACATTTTAAGAATTCAAGTTCACACAATTTAGACAAATCTTTGGCAAACTAGACTCATTTCATTATTTGGTTTAATGAAAACAGCTCTGACTTCTCAGAATTACCAATGTTATATAGAAAACAAGTGTACATTTTTACTATACTTGTGTGTGTTTTTCTAAACTTACACAGTTTTACTGATCAAATAAGCTAGCATCACTTCTACTTAATGCTTGCTTATGGCATATTTACATCTGTCTTTAATCAAATTGTATCCTTATTCTGATGAACTTTATTTCCTTAGTAATTATGTTCTGTAGTATGTCTTGGATTTGTCTTAAATTAGGTTAATTAATGGAAAAAATAATTGGATACCTAGATCATTTCTAAGTAAGATCTAATACTAAAGTATTAATTATTAAGTACAATGTTGACTTTGTATACCTTTGCTTCTTCTGTATACTGTAGAAAGACTATATCTTTAGGTCTTGTTAATGAGCATGTACATTTTCACCATTTTGAGAAGTTGTATATGGGATATTAGCAACTGTAGAAAGTTGTGTTATATGAATGTCTGCATTCTTATTTATCTACCTCTGCCCCCGTTTTCTCTGAAAAATAAAAGTTACTTTGGTTAAAAGTTATAATTATCATAAATGATTGAGACTACATTGAGAAGCATTAGTTTTAGAGACATGTAACTGTGTATGTACTTCTTTTTATTTTTTTCAGGTAAAAGATTAGTTTTGTCCTAAAGCAGCAGCATGAAGTTTTTAATAATAATACCTTGTTTTTCTTTTAATCTTCCTTGTATCTGTAATTAGTTCTCCTCTTTCATTCCTGATGTTGGTAATTTGTGTTTCTTTTATTTTCTTGAACTCACTGACTAGAATTTGATCAATTTTATTCTATTTTGCATAAAAACCCCAAAACAGTTTTGGTTTCCTTTTCCCCCCTATTGTTTGTTTATTCCTATGTCATTGATTTATTATTTCCTTCCTTCTATTTACTTTAGTTTAATTTGTCCTTCTTTCTCTAGTATCTTGTAGTATAAATCTAGATTATTAATTTTAGAGCTTTTTTTCTTATCAATTTTAATGAGTTTTAATAATAGTAATACTCTGAACATTATATTTTAATTTAGTAACTTTTCATTGTCCAGAAGTATTAATATATTTTAGTCAGAGGGAAGATAATTCAGGTTTTTTTTTTAAATTTAAATATATTTTATTGATTTTTTACAGAGAGGAAGGGAGAGAGATAGAGAGTAAGAAACATCGATCAGCTGCCTCCTGCACATCTCCCACCAGGGATGTGCCCGCAACCCAGGTACATGCCCCTGACCGGAATTGAACCTGGGACCCTTCAGTCCGCAGGCCGACGCTCTATCCACTGAGCCAAACCGGTTTCCGCGATAATTCAGGTTTTAAAAACACTCTGTTTATAATAATATCCTCACAATTTTGTCCTGTTGGCATGCAAAATTATTCTATATTAAAGGGGAAAAGAAGAGGTTACAAATATAATTATATTCCTTATGCCCAGATCAATTTTTAAAAATTTATTTTCTTGTATATTTATTTGGTTTTACTACACATATCAAATTCATAAAGTTTTACTCTTTTTCTGAGTTCTTGCTGGTGGTTCCATTTAGTGAATTTGACTTATTGAGTACCATGCCTATATGCTCCATTTAACATCAAATTCAACTCCCTCTGACTTTTTGTTTAACCCCAGATGACATCAAAATGATAATCAAATAATTTAACTAATATGTATATTACAAATTAATTCTGTTTACCATGTTAATGAAGAGCTAATGAAGAGGACTTGATGAGTCCTCTACAGTGTCAAGCATTTGATTAAGAAGACCAGTTGGTATACAGTCTGATTAGAGGATTTTAAGATAAATATCATTCTACACAGGCTTATCACAATGCCTGGACATCTCCTATTAAACATGTATTATTTATTTCCATTTAGAAATAGATTTATTATATACTGGTTAATATACCCACATACATTCCTGCAAATTTGTCAAGAGAGTTGAGTAATAGGATACCCCAGTAAGCTCTGTTCAGGGTCAGGGACACCTCACAAAAGGTAGTAGACTACTTAAGCAGCTGTACCTATGGAGGCTGTGAAGATTGCTAGCCCCCACCTGATACTTTGTCTTGGCTACAAGGCACTGTGGTTCCTATTCCAGCTTCCTTTTCTGGATTCTGGCATGCGACCCTACTTTCTGGAGAGAGAGAGAGAAGAGAAGAGAAGAGAAGAGAAGAGAAGAGAAGAGAAGAGAAAGAGAGAGAGAGAGAGCAATTTGTGATGGGACCTGGAAAAATCTTATTTCACGTATATTTTGTGTGGCACCTATGTGTGTGAAATTGGGTGGATGTGTGTGGATGAGTTTAAATGCAAAAATGTAAACAAAATACCAGAAGTACAAAGGTGGACTTTTGCTAGCACAGCTCAGGAACCAAATCACTCCTTTTTTTTTTTTTAATCCTCACCCGAGGATATTTTTTCCATTGATTTTTTAAGAGAGAGTGGAAGAGAGAGAGAGAGCGAGAGAGATTGATTGGTTGCCTCCCATTCATGCCCAAACTGGGGCTGGGGATCAAACCTGCAACTGAGGTACATGCCCTTGCAGGAATCGAACCCATGATCTTTCTGTCTTCAGGCTGACACTCAAACCACGGAGCAAAACCAGCCAGGGCACAAAACAAATCACTCTTAAAGTCTGCCTTAAGAAAATAATTTAAACTGGCTAGTGTAGAAGATTTTGCTTGGCTCTTTGCACTATTGACAAAAAACAAAACTACTGTTTTTATTCCCTACTCTTCTGTCCCATCAGATGGGTGTACATACAGTTATACAATGTTTTCTCCTTCTAAACCTGCAGGAACAATGTTCATGCTAACTATACTGTAGTCGATATCTAATTTCATTCCACTGTGGTCTGAGAAGATGCTTGATATGATTTCAATCTTCTTGAACTTGTAGAGACTTGTTTTGTGTCCTAACATGTAGTCTATCTTTGTGAATGATCCATGTGCACTTGAGTAGAATGTATATTCTGCTGCGTTGGGGTGAAATCTATAATAATAAAAGCATAATATGCAAATCGACCAAATGGCTTAACAGTGGGCCGAAGCCGGGGCTGCAGCGGCAGAGGCTGCGAGGGCCTTGGCTGCGAAGGCCTACTCTTGCATGAATTTTGTACATTGGGCCTCTAGTGTTCTATAAATGTCAATTAAATCCATCTGCTCCAGTGTGTCCTTTAGAGTCTCTGTTTCCTTGTTAAGTTTTTGTCTGGAAGGTCTATCCAGTGAAGTCAGAGGGGTGTTAAAGTCCCCAACTATGACTGTATTGTTGTCGATCTCTCCATTAAAGTCCTCTAGAAATTTTTTTTATAATATATTTAGGTGCTTCTATATTAGGTGCATATATGTTTATCAGGGTTATATCCTCTTGTTGAATTGATTCCTTTAGTATTATGTAGTGACCTTTGTTGTCTCTTGTGATGGCCTTTATTTTAAAGTCTATTTTGTCAGATATAAGTATTGCTACCCCAGATTTTTTTTTGTAAATATATATTTTATTGATTTTTTTACAGACAGGAAGGGAGAGGGATAGAGAGCTAGAAACATCGATGAGAGAGAAGCATCGATCAGCTGTTTCCTGCACACCTCCTACTGGGGATGTGCCTGCAACCAAGGTACATGCCTTGACTGGAATTGAACCTGGGACCCTTCAGTCCGCAGGCCGACGCTCTATCCACTGAGCCAAACTGGCGAGGGCCCCAGGTTTTTTTTCTTTTCCATTTGCATGGAAAATTTTTTCCAACTCTCCACTCTCTTCCTGTGTGTGTCTTTTGTTTTGAGGTGGGTCTCTTGTAGACAGCATATAGTTGGGTCATGTTTTTGTATCCATTCAGCTACCGTATGTCTTTTGATTGGAGCATTTAATCCATTTACATTAGGATTATTATTGAGAGGTACTTATTTATAGCCATTTTAATTCTGTATGCCTAGGTTTCTCTCTGTTTCTTCTTCTCATTACACCAATCCCTTTAGCATTTCTTGTAATGCTGGCTTGGTGGTGATATACTCCTTTAGCCTTTTTTTTTGGGGGGGGGTGTCTGGGAAGCTCTTTATTTGACCATCTATTTTGAATGATAGCCTTGCTGGATATAGTAATTTTGGTCTCAGATCCTTGCTTTCCATTACCTTGAATACTTCATGCCATTCCCTTCTGGCCTGTAGAGTTTCTGATGAGAAATCAGGTGTCAGCCTTATGGGAACTCCTTTGTAGGTAATAGTTTTCTTTTCTCTTGCTGCCTTTAAGATTCTCTCTTTGTCTTTAATTTTTGGTATTTTTTTTTAAATATATTTTATTGATTTTTTACAGAGAGGAAGGGAGAGAGATAGAGAGTTAAGAAACATCGATGAGAGAGAAACATCGATCAGCTGCCTCCTGCACATCTCCTACTGGGGATGTGCCCGCAACCCAGGTACATGCCCTTGACCGGAATCGAACCTGGGACCCTTCAGTCCGCAGGCCGACGCTCTATCCACTGAGCCAAACCGGTTTTGGCAAATTTTTGGTATTTTAATTCTGATGTGTCTGGGCCTGTTTGGGTTCTTCTTGTTTGGGGTTCTCTGTGCCTCCTTCATTTGTGTGATGTTTTCCTTTACCAGGTTAGGGAAGTTTTCTGCCATTATTTCTTCAAACACCTTCTCTATGCCTTTCTCCCTTTCTGCCTCTTCTGGCCCACCTGCCATTCTAATATTGTTACGTTTCACATTGTCCCACAGCTCCCTTAAGCTGTCCTCCTGTTTTTAAATTGTTTTTTCTTTTTGGTTCTCTGATTGAGTGATATTTTCAATCCTGTCTTCTAATTCACTAATTTGATCCTCAGCTTCCCCTAATCTGCTATGTATTCCCTCCAATGTTTTCTTTGTTTGTGTTATATCATTCTTTATCTCAGAATGTTCTTTTTTTCATAGTTACTGTATCTTTTTTCATGCTGTTGAGCATTTTTACCATCATTATTCTGAACTCTGATTTAGATAAATTTCTTATCTCTGCTTCTGGAGAATTATTTAGTTCTTTCATTTGGGGGTGGTTTCTTTGTCTTCTCATTTTGGCTTTCTGTTTGGGTTTGTGACTATGTGTTAGGTAGATCCTCTACACCTCTCAATTTCTAGTGCAGGATAGTGTTAAAGGCTGTTTCTGACTAATTAGATCAGACATAGACTCAAAGCCTCCAGAAACCACCTCTGCCTACAGACTGATAGGATTCTGACTTGAATTGCCCCCAGGCAATCATCCTCAGGTGTGGCGAAAGTTTTTTCAACTGAGTGGGCAGTTGCTTCTGCGTGGGGGCTAATTGTTATTTTCAATCTCTTAAGTGGCCTCAGGGCAAGGTGTTTTCCAATAGGGTGTGTCAACTGTCTTCCCCCAGTCTCTATGTGGTCTCCACTTTGGGTCCTCGGGTATCAGGGTTCTCTCCTATGAGTTTTTCGTTGATTATTCAGAGCTTTCTTTTTTTTCTAATAGGAGCATATAAAGCCATAAATTTGCCTCTAGGTAATTTTAGCTACCCCACAAATTTTAATGTCCTATATTTATATTTAGTTAAAAATTTTACTTTCCTTTTTCTTTGTCACATGGATTATTTAGGTGCTTATACTATTTAGTTTCCAAATATTTGGAGAATTTTCTAGGTATATTTGTATTCTTTCTAATTTAATTACCTTGTGGTATGATTTCAATTATTTTATTTTAAAATTTATTTTAATTTTATCTTTATTGTTGGAAAGTATTACAGATGTCCCCCTTCCCCCACCACTCACTGACCCCCCCCTCCTTCACCTTGCACCCGCACCCTGATTTCAATTATTTTAAATTTATTGAGACTTGTTTTATAGCCAGATGTGGTGTGGCTAGTGAATGTTCCATGTGTACAGAAAAAGAATGTGCATTTGTTGGCTGGAATGTTCTATAAATGTTAATTGGTCAAGTTAGTTGATAATGTTGTTCAAATCATGTATATTCTTGCTGAATTTTTGTACTTCTTTAATCCATTTGTGAGAGATGATTGTTGAAATCTCTACCTGTAATTATGGAGTTCTATTTGGCCTCTCAGTTCCAAGTTTATGCTTTATGTAATTGATACTCTGTTGTTAGATACATACACATTTAGTATTATTATGAATTGACCCCATTATCATTATGAAATGTTTTTCAACTATCACAACTACTAACTTAATCAAATGGGCTTTGGATGATTTATAAAATTATTTAAAATAGAAACACACCTTGTGTTTTGCCAAAGCCACATCCTTTAGTCCTGCTTCACTTTTTTTCCTATGGCAACTATCTCCACCACATAACTTTTTTGTTTGTTTGTTTGAATAAAACTTACACAGAGTAAGACTTCATCTGTTTTTTCACTGCTATATCCCAACTACCTGTCACAAAGTCTGACCTCAATAAATACTTCCTGAATGAACTAATGTATAAAAATGCTGCAAGAATTATAAGAACATAATATTTCCATTACTTTACCCCATTTACACCGTGGTAAGGTGGCCTCTGCTTACACTGGGGCTGTTCTAGAAATAACTTCTACATCTCAGTGTGCTTTCATGTAGCCCTTTAGCACAACTAGTGCTACAGTGTTGCCATGGCTTCTCAGGTTCTCAAGAAGATATTAGTAAGATAATGAAATTATTTATTGGTTGAGTTTAGAGAGGAAGGAGGCGGGGAGAGAGAGAGAATTCTTTGTTTTAACTTGCTCTTTGTATTTCAGCCACTTCTATTCTAGCTAGGATTTAGTACTGAGTCATTCCAGAACAGTGAGTTTGAGTGACAGTCACTAACACCCTGGCCCCTCACCATGGCCCCTATAATTTGAATTGCACTCCTTCAGGAAACCTTTCCGGCCCTTGTATAAAATGGACTCTTTGGGCCAGCCTCACTGCTTCTAGGGATGGCTCTATATATTTCTGGACTGTAAGGTAAGTAGGAGTTAGGTTCTTATACCAAGACTCAGACCCAGCTCCATAAAGTGTTCCTATTTAACATCTCCTTATCCAGACTGCAGTTTCACTTCCTCCACCAACTCTCTTCATTCACATAGCTGAAGGTGTTTGTTTTCCCAGGAAATGTAACTGCAAGTTCACCAGGAAAACTGAGGCTACCCTATTGAAACATTTTATAATGTATACTGCAAGTAAAACATTTACCAATCAAATCTTCCTCTCAGATTTATTTCTGAAGGGAGAAAACATCTTTTTAAAAAAAATTAATCATGTGTTTTGGGTGTCCTGGGTAGATCCCTAGGGTCTTATGGTCAGAATTCAAATCCCAGCTCCACCTCTTGGACAACCCACACCCTCTTGTGAAATAGGGATAATATTAATAACTAGAGGCCCAGTGCATGAAACTTGTGTACTGGGGGTGGCGGTGTCTCTCAGCCTGGCTTGTGCCCTCTTGCAGTCTGGGAGCCCCACGATCGATTGCCCTAAGGAGGTAGGCCCTGCCCACCTGGCTGGGGCTCCACGATTGATTGCCCCACAGAGGGAGGCCCTGCCCACCCGCCACAGCGCCACCGGCTGGGTAGCCTGGACCTCCCTCTTTGGGGCAATCGATTGCGGAGCCCCCCTGATCGATCACCCTGCCAGCCGGTGGCCTATGCGTATCATAGCATGGTTGTCCGGACAGTCATTCTGCTGTTTGGCCGTTCGGTTGATTTGCATATTACGCTTTTATTATTATAGATGTCTTCCCTGCTCGCTTTTGCGGGTTGACAGAAGGATCTATGAGAAATCCTTGGGAAAGTACCTTGTGCATTGCAGAGCTCTGCAGGTGTGTAGGTAGCTGTTGCCATGAGACACTTTTTAGCTTTAAGTTTGCAGCGATTGAATATTTTTACTCATTAATTCAAGAAGAGCATTTGGGATTTTGCATCAGAGGCCTTCACTACATCCTGAAGAGCATCTGCCTATGACTCTTAAATTGGGAAGAATACAACTCAGTATCCATTGGCTGTTACCTTGGAAACTAGGAGCATTTAAAAACACTGGAAAGGAAATAATGTAACTGGGAGGAAAAGCACACTTAGGGCCAATCACCTTCCCCTGTCCCCCCCACCCCCCGCCCCCCAAAGGCTTAAAATAGTGGGCACCTACCTGTTTAAATATTTCCTAGTCATTTTCCCCCCCTGAGACCCCAAAGATATCTACGTCAGGGTCACCCTTATTAAATACACGATAAAAAGGAGAGAGATAAGATCTGTTGTCACTTTGGGGAAGTTAAGACTTACAAGTCATACTACTTGTATCTACTTTGTACCCACTATTGGCCTATTGGTTTTGTCTAGGATGCTTCAGCAGCCATTACGAGTCCCAATGTAATTATCCAGGACTTCAGAGGGTAAAAAAAAAAGTAAAAAAATAAAAATAAAAATCCAAGCAACCAATAGTATTTTCACCAGAAACTTCCTCATCCTTGTTATAATATATAATTCTGGTTCATGCTAAGCTCACAAACTACATTTTTTTCTGTATCCTACATTGACTCCTCTTTGTCTATGATCCATAACTGTTGAACGACCCCCCAACCCTCACCATCCTCTTGCCTGTCCCCCCCAATACCCTCTCACCTGCCCCACTCCCACCCCCACCCCACAGCCTTAGTGCTTGGATCCTGCTTTCCTCTTCAGTAACTTTGGGTAAATTCTACCACTTGGGGTTTGTTCTTCGAGTGTGCACATCTTATCTCTTTGGTTCAGCGGAGGACACACTTCAGTGTGCTCAGTACTTACCTCCCCCGAACTCATTTAATCCAGATTCCTGGGATTGTGATTTTGTGATTCAGTGGTTTCGGAGAGGGAATTTTGATACATTGACTACATTATTATTAACCCCTTTCCACAGGCAAGGGCTAGAGAGGAAACCAAGTGGATGGATGGACTGATTGGATGAGGACTTACATTCTTCTATTTTATCAGAGTTAAACTATCAGGTGGTTTTCTTATATTACATTGGAATTCTTTTATTCAATGAACTTTGACCTTGAACTTTTATTTATTTATTTTTTGACCTTGAACTTTTAGAGGGAGTACCTTTTAATATGTTTATTGGTAAAATTTTTCTAAAAATGGACAGCCAACATTTAAAGTCAATATAAAAAAATATTTCCTGTCCATGCCGGTGTTTCTCAGTAGTTAGAACGTCAACCTGTGCACTGAAGGGTCATGAGTTCAATTCCTGGTCAAGGGCACATATCTGGGCTGCAGGTGCATCCCTGGCCCCAGTTGGGGTGCATTCAGGAGGCAACCAATCAATCTCTCTCTCTTTCTCTCTCCCGTCCCTCCCTTCTACTTTCTCTAAAAAAGTCAATGGAAAAAAGATCCTCTGGTGAGGATTAGCAATAACAACAAAAATATCTCCTGTCCTGAGCCGTTGTATACTTAGTTAAACTGAGTCTACTAAGACAAAGCTCAGACATGTTTTGAATATTAAGAAACTATTATCCAGAAATCCAGGAAAGATAGCTGGTAACAATCATAGCAGCTCTTTTGTTCTTATTCCAGTTCTTTGATGTCTCTGGTAGCTAAGGAGAAGTTCTCTTTGGAAATGGCTTAAGTACTTGATAAGTTAACATGTTTCTTTTCAGAGCACTTGTCATTGAGGTTGACCACTGTCTACCACTTTGAGAAAGACAATTCTCAGCCTCTTCTCACCACAGCATAACCCCTCTAAGGGATACCCCTCTTTCTGACAATAACAGAGGTGTACTAAATTGGTTCTCAAAGGATTTCTCCCTTTCTCCTCTCTGGGTAAGATGGGCAGTGTATGTGTTATTTGAAAAAGTTCCTGAGGTGGTTCTGAAATGCCCACCCATTTTCCACGGGAAGTCATAGCTTTCATATCTCTGAATTTGCTCCTTTTAAAATAGAATTAAAATTTATTGCTTTGATTTATCAGGTTCTGAAAGATTTGTGATAAAATGTACCTTTGTATTTTTAGTTCTGCAAAAGTTTTCATTGTAATTCTATTACTTGCTTTATATAATTCGATGCTTATAAATTCAAGATTGTTATATCTCCTTGGGATATTTCTATCTATATATAGTGTAATTAACTGCATTAACTTTTATATTATCTGATATTACTCTTGCTAAGGATGCTTTCTTTTTGTCAATATTTTCTAGCCATATCTTTATTTTCAAACCTTTGGAGTCATTTTAAAAAGTTCTTTTCTGGTAAATAACAGTTTGCATTTCTTAAAAATGTTGACCCACTCTCTTATCCCACTTTTTAATAAGTGGGTTTAATCCAGGGGTCAGCAACCTTTTCCTATAAAAGGCAAGATAGCTAATTTAATATTTTTAGTCTCTCATGTAATTACTCATAAATAGTCACTGACAATACATAAATGAATGTGCATGGCCAGATTTGGCCTGCCAGGTATAGTTTGTCAACCACTGGGCTTAATTCATTTATATTTTTGTGATTGGTAATATAGCTGAACTTATTTCTACTGTCTTATTTTGTGTTTTCTGTTTACCATCTGTATTACTTAGGGCAGTGCTAGCTGAGGTTGCAGATGGACCCAGAAACTTCAGTGACTTAACACAATTAAAGTATATATTTTGTTATGTAAAATCCAATCAGTGGTACAGAGGGGATGGTCTGCCCCACACATTCATTCAGGAATCCAGGCTCCTTCCATTTTGTGGCTCTGTTACTCCCAACATGTGGGTTCCAACATCACCATAGAAAGGGAAACAAAGAGTAGAAAAGGCATACCTGCTTCTTAACCACATCGGTCTGAAAGCCATTTATATCACTACTGCTCACATTTTGTTCATGAGAACTAGTCACATGGTCTTACCTAGAAGCAGAATGGGCCTGGGAAATGTAGTTCATGGTGTGATAGCCACTTCCCAGCAACAATTCCTCCCTATGTTAGAGGAACATAAATCTTTGGTAGACATCTGGACACTCTGACACAGCCACCTCCTATTTCTTTTTCTTTTTTTCCCCTTTTCTGTCTCCTGTGGGATTGAAAAATATTTTTCTATTTGCCTCTATTTATCTTGTTGGCTTGGGATACATATGATGCATTTTTCTTATTTTAGTGGTTATCCTTATAGTTTTAACATATATACTTAATTTAAATTTTTTCTATGAAGCTTATGTTTATTCAGTATCTCCTCTCTTCTGGATAAGAGAAGAATCTCTTCGTTCTTCCCCTCCCCTTATACAGTCATCTCACACATCTTTTTTCTTCTTGTTGTCCAGGGTTTTATTTCAACTTTTAAAGTAACACAAAAATAGTTATTATTTTTATGGTTAAGGATTAAATATACCATGATTAATTTTACCAGTTTGTATTTTTATTGAACTCTATTCTTTATTGCTCAAGTACATTCTTTAGGTTTTTGTTTTCAGTGAGAGTCTATGGGTGGTGAACTCCCTTAGTCTATTATATCTGAGCTAGAGGCCCGGTGCACGAAATTCGTGCATGGGTGGGGTCCTTTGGGGTGACTTGCAGAGATTGGGCTCTAGCTCGTGCCCCCAGCCTTCCAACCCCAGCTTGCACCCCCAGCCTCACAGCCCTGCAGCCCCACCTGGCACCCTGCCTTGGCCTGGTGCCACCCGCTTGCCCTGCCCCCTGCTGCCGACCCTGGTTACCGTCTGCAAGGTGACTGGCAGGGTGATCGGGTCCCCACCCACACCCGCCTTGGCCTGGTGCTGCCCGCTCACCGGTCCTGCCCCCTGCCCCCTCTCGCCCCCCGCTGGTCACCATCTGTGGGGCGACCGGCAGAGTGATCGGGTCCCCACTCACACCGGCCTTGGCTTGCCACTGCCTGCTCACCTGCTCCACCATCCTGCCCTGGTCCTGCTCTCATCAGGGCCCATTGGGGCCCCCAGCGCCTCCACTGCCACCTGCTGCCAGCACCGCATTGCTGACACCCTCCATGTTTTGCACCGCCCCCTGGTGTTCAGCGCATGTCATAGTGAGCAGTCGAACTACTGGTTGGTTAAACTCCCACCCGAGGAGACAATTTGCATATTAGGCTTTTATTATATAGGATAGCTAGGTATAGAATTAACCTATAGACTTTCCTCTCAGTATGTAGAAGATATTACTTTATTTTCTTTTGACATTGATTGTTGCTGATGATACATTTCTTGTCAGTCTACTTGTCATTCCTTCACAGGAATATGTCTTTTTCACCCTAGTAACTTTTATATTGTTCCATAGTTTGCCCACACACTATGTAGATTTGTTTTTATTGATTCACTTTCCCTCAGAGTGCATTTTTAAACTTTGGACACTTAACATTTCTTCAATTCTCAAAAATTACTAGCCACTAACCCTTTGAATATTGTTTCTCTTCCATTAACTCTTTGCTCTTGTGGAATTGATTAGATATGCCTGTGTTGTTTCAGTTTCTCTTAAAAAATATTTTTATTGATTTCAGAGAGGGAGAGGGAAAGAGAGATAGAAACATCAATGATGAGAGAGAATAATTAATTGGCTGCCTCTTGCATGATCGGGGATTGAGCCTGCAACCTGGGCATATGCTCTGACCAGGAATCTAACCTTGACTGCCTGGTTCATAGGTTGACTCTCAACCATTGAGCCACCGTAGCTGGACAGTTGTTTCCGTTTTTCAATGACTCTTATTTCTCCCTTTATCTCTGTGAGGATCCTGAAAATACATAAACACTTTTTGGATTATTCTATTATTCATTGCATTTGCAATGTTGCCTCACTTTTTTTTTTAGTTATCTGTCTTTATTGAGAGATTCTAACTTTCTCTTTCCCTCTCTTTTCACTCATCCTTCTTTGATGGTGGTCTCTACCTCGATCCCCCAGGAGCCCTGTTTGGAACTAGGTATTACATGGGTGGTGGGAGAGGCCTATTCTGGGTGCTATGGAGTAGGTCACAGGCCTGGTCTCTGCATTCATTCCTGGGCGGCCTTGCTCAGGTCCTCGTTCAGGTCAGCTTGACTGCAGACTGTGCCAGTGTCCTTCTCTCTCCCGAGATTTGCAGCCTCCCAGGAGGCTGAACCTCAGGCAGCAGCTGCAGTAGTCCCCTCTCGGGTAGGGTGGGTGGGGGACACTGGTCCAGCCCTGATTTCTCACAGTGAGCCTGGCTCAGGGCACCTGCCACGTGTGGAGCATCTCGAGTCACCATGAATCCCTAAGAGCTGAAATCAATTGGGTACAAGGAGGTCATTATTTGGCTTTAGAGCTCACCTTTAAACATCTCCTTTTTATATTTTGTCTATTACTTTATGTTTAGAGCAGTGGTTAGAGGGGTGTGGCCCAATCCTCTTTTATTAGGAACCAATCCCCCTATTCCTTTTGATTCCTTCATTGGTGACCATACCGCTCAGCCAATTTTTCACACTTCCAATCACTGTTGGATCCCCAGATGCACTCAGAGCAAGAGAGCGTGAATTGTTCATGATGATTTTCCTCAGAGACAGATAGTGGTGTGAGCCTGATGACAGGAGTGGGTTGGATTTCAGTAGGCTGTGTCAAGTGAGGTTAGGACATGGCTGGCTTGAGTGTGAGTCCTGACATCTCGTTCCCTCTACCTTTGCTCCTCCTCTCGCTTCTGTCCTCAGCTAGTCTGGCGCAGACTGACGCCCCAGCACACAGCGGAGTGTGAGAATGTTGCCTTTGGTTTGGGCTGATCCAGATGTGACGCCTGCTGTCATTTCTGACACTCTTCCTTGAGCCTAATTATTTCCAGCCTCTGGACTGTGGAAGGGGGCAGCTCTGTGTGGCTGTGAGCTGCATACTGTTCCTGAGGACAGGAAGCAGTGGGGACAGAAATCATGCCAGTGTTCCACCCACGCTGTGCACCCACAGGGCTGTGTGAGGGCCCAGAGTGAGGCCCTTCTACACACAAAGATGTGAGTTAGACTGTGGTGGCCAGACAAGGATGCCTCTTTCTAGGTTTCTCATCACCTATAAGCCCCTCTTTTCTTTTTTTTTAAACATAAAACTTTTATTTTTTTTAGTTCATTTTTGGAGAGAAAGGAGGAAGGGGGGGGAGAGAAAGAGAGAGAGAGAGAGAGAGAGAGAGAGAGAGAGAGAGAAAGAAGAGAAGAGAAGAGAAGAGAAGAGAAGAGAAGAGAAGAGAAGAGAAGAGAGAAACATCGATCGGTTGCCTCCTGCATGAACCCCAACCAGGGGTTGAACCCACAACCTGTGTATGCGCCTTGGCTGGAAATCGAACCCACCACCTTTTGGTGTACCAGATGACGCTCCAACCAACTGAGCCACACCAGTCAGGGCTAGACCCCCTTTTAGTCACCCTTATAGACAGAGTGCTGCTGAACTCCCTATTGGGAATGCTTTCCTACCGGGGTATGGTGAAGGCAGGGTCAGGGCCGGCTGCCCAGGTGGTTGTGCCACCTGACTAGCTGCTGGAAGAAGCTCTGGAGACTGGGCTTCTTCCTTCCCTGTTTCAGTGTAGAGTTGGCAGACAGGGTTCCAACTTACCCTTTTTCTGGCTTAGACCTCAAACATTTTCTGCAACTAGTGATACCCTCAAATTGCCAAGTAGCCAGAGCAGTTTTGGGTCTTTATTCCCTCCAGAGACCAACTTTTTGTGTACAGTGCCACTGACACCTTGGGCCTGGATTGATTCCTGCCCTCATCTCCTAGCGGTATAGCAATTTCTGGCCATAAAACCATTAAAAATTGGCCACAGGGAAGTAGTTGCTGGAAATACAGCCCTTAGTACACAGGAAAGTCATGGTAAATATCACCTTTTAGAGCTGCCAAGATACTCAATATAAAGTAATATCATAGCCTGACTTCTTCTCTAGGGACCGTTCTGTACTAGTGCCTAAGACAGCATAGAAACATGTGGTGTCCAGACCAAATTCATGCTTCCTTTGTTGTTGTTGTTTGACTGGTTTTCAGCAGCCCTGATACTTTTTATATACCCAGAACTTGCCAGGATTCCTTCAGGGAGGTTTAGGAGATGAACAGAAAGAAAGATAGGCTCATTGGTAATAGGAAAAGCAATACTTATAAAAAAGACAGAGGATGCTAGAGAAAGAAAATCAAGGAAAAGAGATTGGGAACAAATCCAATCTGAGGGTTTCACGTTGTGGTTGGTAGAAAATTGTTGGAAGTCTCATTCTCAAGCATGTCATGTGCCAGCCACTATACCTGAACCCAATTAGTAGTGACAAGGAAATGAGACTCAGGGACAATGAGGAATCTGTGTCACATACAGCCAGGTGTAGGAATGGGGGAGTCAGCCTAACCTAATATTTAGACAATGGAGGCTTTTTTTTTATTGTCTAAAGGTTTACATTTGTCTCCTTTTTCCTCATTGACAACCCACTCTCCAGCCATTCCCACCCCTGAGGGCAGCCCCCACTGCCCCAGTGTCTGTGTCCATTGGTTATGCTAATATGCATGCATATAAGTCCTTTGGTTGATCTCTAACCCCTCCTCCACTCCCCCCCTCCGCCTCACCACCACCTCCCGTGCCATTTGTATCTGGTATTGTGATCCCTCCAACTTTGTTCTTCTTAGGATATGGAGGCTTTTGATGAACTTCTCTTCTAGGAAGTATTTACTAGGCTAGACAGAGTTTACCAGTGCAGGGGGTGGGAGGGCAGCATTGATGTTTGGAGCAGGAACTTTCTTCCTCATGTGGGAAGCTACTTTCAGTTAGGCAATGAACACATTTAGAAGTCTATATATGCCTTCCATGGTTACTGTAAAGAAAATGTCAACCATGGGCCCTGGAACACAATAGGGCAGTGGTAGATAAAATCCCTAGAGAATTGAATGGCCATGGAATTATCAAATTACCTGTAAAACAGTATGTCAGGTGGCTGTTAACATTCAGATCAAAGAAATCAAAAGTAGAATTTTGAATGTCATTGGTCCCATGGAGGAGATGTAGGTATCACCCATAAGAACTAGGGAGCAGAGAGTGTGTTCTTATGATTGCAGCCTTCATGGAGCAGGAAGGGAAGTTTGTAGGTGGATTATAGAGTCTGTAATGGGGATGGAACTCGAGACGCACCAGAAAAACAGGTTTTCTTGAATGTGGCCATTTGGGATGCTGAGAAGCCAGAGTCCAGGAGAACTCTCCCACATTGTGCTCATGGTTTATTCCACGTCAGTTTCACTTTTTCTGTCTACTTCTGCATCTGTTCCTTCTCTTCTGCCCCCACCATTTAACACTTACAGTCATCCTTTTCAACCTTTTCACAATGCTCTATTATGAAAAAAATGAGTTTCTGTAACATCCTAGGCTTTGTGTACTTCACATGTATCATCTCATTTCATGGTCCCCACAATTCCAGCAAGTAGTTATGAGGGAACTTTCAGGAAATCTCCAAATGGGGTTTAAGATCCCTGGGCCTGATTATGTAAAGGTGTTTTCATCTCATAGGAACAGAAAGTACTAGTGAATTGTGATCACTGCTTTTTTTTTTTTTTTAAGATTTGTGTTTTTTTCTTTTCTTTATTGATTTTTAGAGAGAGAGGAAGAGAAAGGGAGAGAGAAACATGATGTGCGATCATGTCCATTGGCTGCCTCCTTCACCCCCACCTCCCCAACCAGGCGCAACCCAGGCATGTGCCCTGACCAGGAATTAAACCAGCAACATTTTAGTGCATGGGACGATGCCCAAGCAACTGAGCAACACCGGCCAGCGTGTGACCACTATTTTTAAACCAGACTAACAAGGGTTGCTACAAGAAGATCCCGCAAAATCTTCTCTAATGAAGGGAAAATGAATACATGCTTTGCTTAGGCTCTTTTTAATAATCAAACATGTCTGGGAGTCGGGTTTGAATTAGTGAGTGTCAATAGTTAGTCAGGGAATGTTGGTACCTTTCGGGGCGGGGGGGAGAGGGAATGAAAAAACATACCTTTCCAAGGAGGAGTAGGGGTTGAAATTGTATTGTGGTAACCACTGAACATACACTGGTTCAGGAGAGACATGGAAGGCTGAGCAATTGATTTCTCGGTGGTGGGTCTGAGCGGGCTAATTTGTAGCAAACTTGGTTATTCTCACTCTGTTCTCCAGTAAAGTAGATGGACCTTTTGATCTGAGATGTTTTGCTCTGCTCAGAGAGCTCATAGCTAAAGCATAGCTGGGCACTGTGAATAGAGACAGTTTTTCTTTAACAGAAACCACCCTGATGAAGTTATGTCATCAGAATGTCTGACTGAGGGAAAAATGGGGTCAGGGAGGGAGCATAGAGACCCAGAGGCTTCTGTTAGAGTCTTTAGAAGCTAACTAGTGGGATGTGGGAGTAGGAGATGGAGTGAGCATTTGGTGCCTTTCACATGGGGCTGATGGGAGAAAGAAATTCTCCCTGCCACAATGATCAAGTCATAGATTCATAGAGCTTGAGTGATGGGTATGGCTTAAGCAAACATGCCTCTCATTGTGCAAATAAGAGACTGGCCCCCAAGAGATTTATACAAGGCCACACATTAAGGAACTGCTAGAATGAGATTCCAATCCATGTCTTCAGACTTTAACTTTATTTACAACACACTACATGGCGTATAAATTATTTTTTAAGGTTTCTAATTTAGTCCTGTACTTGATATGGCCAAATAAGTCTCTTGCTTCCTTTTATGAAGACAGAGACTACAGATTTGCAATTATTTCCTTATTAACAACAATGCCAGAAGCTCATAAGAATTTTACATAGCAGATAATAAACTCCTACTCATAGTCTGAGAGAAAGATGGAAAAATTTTACATTAAAAACATCAAAATCCCAAACACATTCATGGATCCAATTCTTACTAACATTCCTTTTCCCTTCTACTTCTTTTTATTTTTGTGATGGTTTGGGGCTACCTGGAGTGAATGATAATTTATCTTGCACAAAATAGAATTTGTTCTTGCATCCTGCTGGTGAAAATGCTGAGCTAAATAAATAGAAATAGATATATAAGTCCCAGGAATCAATTGGCCTCCTTGCTTAGAAATCAAGCATATACTTCAGTTCTTTCTTTCTGATAGGTAAGAAAAATCCACAGGGCTAAAAAATCCATCTCCTTCCCCATATGTAGGACCTCACTCAAGCTCTGTTCATTTATAGCATGATGGGGTTTTCTTGCTTCCTTTCCTTCTCTTCATTATCACTCATTCTTGGGAGGAGTCTTTCGCAAGACAGAAAAAAAAGAGGGACTTTGTCAGCACAAGAGTATATTGAAGTTGTGCGATGAAAGGTGGTCAATATTAGCAAGGAAAAGTGTGTTAGAAGTGGTGTCTCTCCTAGACTCTGAAGGACTTAAAATAATCAGACTCACAGGACACGGAGAAGCTGATTCCCAGTCCCCTCCCCAGGGGTAGAGTCAGGACCTTGAGGGAAAGACAGGGATGGAAGAAATAACAAAGACATGGACGAAGAGATAAAAAGGGAGATCAGAGAGAAAAGGGCCTCACAAAGTTTGCCAAAAACAGGCTCTGTGAGGACTGAGGAGTTACTTGATGGAAAAAGTAAAGGGCCCATGTATATCTGTGATCATCTAATCAGTGAGACCATTTATTTTGGTGATAGACTATATACCTAAGGAAAAATAGAATTTGCTGTCCAAACTGATACCTCTCTGTAAGTGAAAGGCGGCATTACTGAATATGCTGATACAACAGATACAAACTGGTATCATCAGGCAAATCTGGACGTATGGTCACAGACTAGCTATACCCCTTCTAGATCTCACAGACATAACTAAGAAGTTAGAGTTACGTTCATTCAAAGCATAGTTATTAAGCACCGATGTACCTGGCATTGTGCTTGGTACTAAACATTCAAAGCTGAGCTCTTCTGTTCTGTACCAGATGAGCGTTCTTTCTATGGCTGAGGCTTTCATGGCATAAAAGAGTAAGGCAAAACCTTCACAGGCCAGTTCAAAAATTATGCTGCTTCTTAGCAGGGCTTGTGTATATGGCGGCTTCCACCTGGTCTACCTGCACAGTGGTGGCTGCATAGCCAAAAGCATGCTGAATCAGAGTGGTGTGATTTTGTTCTGCCTCTGACCTGCATATGCTGATTTTAATCAAATGAACACCTAATCCTGTAGTGAATCTTATTAAGCCCTTTGCCCATCCACATTCCATCTGTTACATGTCTCATTCTCTATCCTCCAAATAGAATAAGCTTTGCTTTTTCTCAGACTCTTTTTTTTTCTTTTTGTGTTTGATGTCTTTCAGAAATAGGCCTGGAGTCAAGAAATACAGTCCAGCTGGAGTGGGTGTTACTGAGAGTTCTCAGTGTCCTGAGTTACCTTCTCTAACACTCCACTTCTCTTATCAGCAAAGCCTCCACTTTTGATGGCGTTTAATGCAGTGTGCTGTGGGGCTCTGCAGTTGGTTTTACAGACTTTCCTGCTAGGACTGCAATTACTGGCTCCCTAGAGTGTAAAAGACCCTTGGAGCTCACAGTTATGGTGTCTTCTGCTAGAACCAGTAGTTCTGTGTCCCAGCCCTGCTGCGGAGCCCAAATACCTTCTGGTGGATGGATCATAATTTTGCTTCAGTGGGCCTTCCTCCTCCTTTTGATCCGTTTGCTTATTTTATTATCTTACGGACCAAATCATTCATACACATCAAAACCAACTCAACTTGAAAAGAGACCTCAGGGCCTCTATCCCAGAATAGCAAAAGGGTACAGACAAATCTTCCCAAGGAGTATATTTCTGTTTATTGGAGTTTCTCTCCTGGCAGGTATGATAGGCTTTACTCTGGAGGAATGGGAAAAATTTAAAAGGTGTTGATGGTATGGCAAGTTCCAAATTTGGTTCTCTTTCAGCAAGCACAACTCCAGACACCTGAGCTCTGCCCCTCTTTTTTGTTATTTACTTCATGTCTGTGTCAGTTTCCTCCATTTTTAAGGTCCTGTGAGGGGAGGTTTCTTGTGTTTCTCATCTTTCAAACCCTCCCTTACCCTACCCTACTCCACCCTAGTGTTAAATCTATTGTTTTCCACAGAGAAGGTAATTGATACACGGTTTTCAAACTCAATAAATCTTTTTTTTTCATTTTTTAAAATTGTATTTATTGGGGTGAGACTGGTTAACAAAATTAAATAGGTTTTGGCCTAGAAATAAGTGATTTGCTTATTTGCTACTTTCTGTACACTGAAAGACTTACTGAAAGGTTCTTAGATGGAATGCAGGCATTAATGTTCTTTGAATAATAAGGCCATGCCAAAGATGTGGAAAATATGAAAGTCACTCTGTGTGCAGTCCTATGGGGAGGTTTTGCTACTTCAGATGCAGAATCTTCAAGTCCCTAGCAATGCAGGTGAAATGTAGGGTTGATGCCACATTCGATCTTTTGATTCTTCTGCTTATTGCTGTTGCTGTCTGACATACCAACATATTTTGCCATAGATGGAAGAAAAGGTGTCTTTCACCTAAGAACACTCAACTAACCCAAGGCCCAGGGCCTGCCTTAAAAGGAGCACTCAGAATCCTTGGTTCGCTCCCAAACCAAGTAGGCTAGTCTGTGCCCCACCTGAACTAGACAGGAATCAATCCAGCCTTAAAAAAATAACAGCAAAGGGAATAAGACATTGGACAAGTGACCACTTGATTCTCTACATCCTATTTCTATTTATTTAGTGTTTCAACTCAGCTGTAGCATACATGCACGCTCCCATATTTGACCCTTCCATGTTGCTTCTGTCTATTAATAGTCATTTGGCTTCTGGTTAGCCAGAGATGATTATGCTTCATTACCACCTCTGGTTAACACTCTAGTTGCCAGGAATTCTATTTGTGTTGTATTTGAGAACAATCCAAATTTCTGCCTCACTGAGTGCAACAGTGTGTGTGTGTGTGTGTGTGTGTGTGTGTGTGTGTGTGTGTGTGTATTGGCCCTATGAACAGATGATGGAAGTTCATGGCATTAGGAAACTTCCCATGAATTTCCAAGTAGAAAATAAAAATGCAAAATATAGTAACTTTCTTTGCTTAGAAACTAGACCCCCTCAGGGCTGGGAAGTGAGAAACGTGAGATACTATCTCCTGTCCTCTCTATGCCCAGAGGGGATGCTTTTCTGCAATTCTAGTAACACTACACCTTTTAGTCATCTACCTACCAAGAAGAAGGAAAACTATCACAAAGATCATGTCTTTGTCATCAAACAACATTCCTAATCCAGCGAAGACATAAAGGGTGTCCCAAAATTCACGCAAGAAGTAATTTTGATAGAAAACACAGGTTTATAATTAAAAATTGTAATTTTTTTATTGATTCATAAAGTATACAGTATAGGGTTATGTATGGAATAGCATATCGGGTAAATGGCCTCCACGGCTTTGCTGGCACATACGCACTCTTTTGTTATTGTCTGAGCAGCCGCATTTTCGAAGAAGAATTGTCCGATGATGCCATTCTTGGTCCAGCCCAAAATCCGCACCAAACAGTGACACGTTGTGGATGCATTTGTTTCTCAACAATCACTTGTGGATGTTCTGAACCCCAAATGCAACAATTTTGTCGATTAACCAAGCCATCAAGATGAAAATGAGCCTCATTGAAATTCAGCCACATTTATGCAAAACGGTCATGGAAAATTTCAACAAAAGAGTGCAGATGTGCCAGCAAAGACATGGAGGCCATTTACCTGGTATGCTATTCCATACATAACCCTATACTGTATACTTTATGAATCAATAAAAAATTTACAATTTTTAATTATAAACCTGTGTTTTCTATCAAAATTACTACTTGTGTGAATTTTGGGACACTCTTTAGAAGATAGTCTTTTGATTCTAGATAGGCGTTCTTTGTCAAGCTCCATCATTTTGCTATGTGTGTGAACAGACTATTAAATTCCTTAGGATGGCTCTTCCTTCTACCCCTTTCCTCAGTTCCAGTATTTTAAACTTAAAGATTCTACCCAGCACTGACTGATGCAACACTACACACAGTTACTAAATGCGAGGCTTTTGGCTCTTGGGAATCCTTGGGGATCAATACCAATTGGAATGCCTTAAGCAATAGCTGAGAAAGCCAATAGAAACTTAAAGTTTTCTAATCTAGGCATAAATAGCCAGTTGAGGCTTCTTTGAAATCTATAAATTGGAAGAAAATATGTGGGCCCTGGATTGGTAGAGAAGGCAGTGAAATATTCTGGTAAAAGTGAACATAGGCAAAAGCCAGTTGTGTCAGGGACAGATAGTTTCTTAGTTTGGCTAGAACGTAAGTTTCATGAAAGGAACTTGATTTTTTATACACAGAATTAAGAGAAGCAATAAATTGCAAATTTAATAAACATGGATATGTCTTTTTAGGTGTCATTTCAACTGCTAAAGTGGTGCCCTTGGTGGGTACTCAATAAAAATTCAATGACTTGGATTGAAAGGTCTGATTTGGGAGTTTTTTTGAGTCCCTTTTCTCTGTGCAGTTCTGTGATTCTAAGAAGGCCAGGAGGCAAGAGAGAAAGTAGCAGGCTTGAAAATCTGAAAAGGATTTCGTATGGCTGGACCACGAAATGCAAAGGAATTCTGATGAGAGATGAGGCTGGAGAATATGTGGAGGCCAAGTTACACAGGGACTCTTCAGTGGGTTAAGACATTTGGACTTAACCCTAAAAGCAGAGGAACTAGAGAAGGACTTTTAGTGAGGGTTATGACAAACTTAGATATACATGTTAGAAAGATCATTGGGTGCAACATAAAGAATAGGTTGGAAGAGCTCAAGTAGGGGCAGGAGAACCAGTTGGGAGACATCTCACAGTTGAGAAATGATGATTTTTACCCGAACTAGGCTAATGGCAGTGAGAGTGGAGAAAAGTGAATGGATTATAGAGAAGGAATTTACAGTCCTTGACATTGATTGGATGTGAGGAAACTTGGTTGAAGTGGAGCAGAGTGGAGGATGACTCCCAGGTCTCTGATTTGGGCAATGATAGAAGGTGGTGCCATTGACAAAATAGAGAACAGAAAGAGATATGGGTTATGGCAGCGGTTCTCAACCTGTGGGTCGCGACCCTTTCATAGGGGTCTCCTAAGACCATCGGAAAACACATATATAATTACATATTGTTTTTGTGATTAATCACTATGCTTTAATTATGTTCAATTTGTAACAATGAAAATACATCCTGCATATCAGATATTTACATTATGATTCATAACAGTAGCAAAATTACAGTTATGAAGTAGCAACGAAAATAATTTTATGGTTGGGGGTCACCACAACATGAGGAACTGTATTAAAGGGTCGCGGCATTAGGAAGGTTGAGAACCACTGGGTTATGGGGAAGTGGTAGAGAGAGAAGATGATGAATTAAATTTTCTACATGTTGAGTTTGAGGAGCTTGTGTAGTTGGCAACTGGATTAGTGGGTCTGAAGTTCTGAAGAGAGATATCAGTTGAAGTACCTATTTGGGACTATATGATGTAGACATGGGAGTAGATGAGTTTTTGCAGGAAATACTAACATTTAAGGGCTTGGAAGAGGGAGAGGGGAGCATAATGAAACCTAACCATGAGTGGTCAGAAAGGTAGAAGGCAAACAGAGAGGTGTGCATAAGGGAAGAGAGAATTTAAGGAACGAGGGAATGGTCCAACCTCCTCATATTTAAGTCATCCAATTTCTAGGTTTCCAAATATTTCAAATTACCTTTGGTTAATAAATCCTAGATTAGGAAAAAAAGGCATATCCAACCACTACTCTGTGAATGATATGGCCCAAGGCCATTGGTCTATTTTATTGAAACATATCGAGGTTCTGCTCCCTCTGAGGATTTTACCTAATGCTAAATAGAATGAGAAGAAATCCTATTTATACACTGTACATCTACAGTTAAAGTAGCCAGCAGGGAAATTGACCTATAAATACTCTGAACACATTAAGGTAAGTACATTTTTAAAAAATGTATGTCTTTTGGCTGTGGTCTAATGTGATGATTGGTGGAAATGGAACTGAATAGTGACAGGAAATATTAATGGGAAGTAATACAATATTTGGCCTTAGAAAGAGCAATGCTTTCTATCTGTCCCCAGAGGGAAAATTTGATGAGTAATGGTCTTGATATACATTTTAACATTCCGACAATGATGTAATAGTGCTGCTTTTATCTTTGGACAGCAGATTCTCCATTGCTGCGTATTGGTCTACTACTTCAGGTCTGTGTAGAGGGCCACCTAAGGGTACAATGGCACAACACCTGTATTTCTGTTCTAGGACGTGGGTGCTGTAAGAGGCCGTAAGTGGGTGCTATAACACCAGGGCCTGCTTTCCCTGCCGAGGAAAAAGAGTAAACTCAAGGTCTCAAGAAGGCATACTTCCCCAAACTTCCAACTCCCCAGGGTGTTGATTAAAAGCCGATGATTCACAATTAGATGCCCCTCCACTCCAGTCCCCTCCTAACAACAATAAAATCTGAGTCAAGCTTGAACCTTGCTAAGAAAACAGATTTGCTCTTTTTAGTCTTAGCAACACTGGAATCTAAAGACAGACTCTGTGGGAAGGCAGATCCCTAGTTACCTCCTCCCAAGCTGTTGCAGGAATTTGAGACCTCTGCTTGCCAAAGCACTTTTATGAAGCTCAGATTTTTTTTTTGGTGGGGTGAGGGGATGCCTTCAGTGACTCACTTTCCTCTCCTCTTGGGGCATCAGTATTTTCCTCTTAACAGAGGGGTCTGGGTCAGGGGATCCTTAAAGTCCCCCAGGCCTAGCCTGTGTCACCACAAGCTGGCCTTTCCAGCAGAGAGCTCGTCCTCAGCCAGGCCCTTCCCTGGTGAGAGGACTGCTCTATATTTGGACAAGACAAGTCACGATATGTCAGTGCGCAGAGAGGGAGCTTGTTTGGAGTGGGAGCTCCACAGGAAGGAACTTCTAAGTTGAAAATGCTCATACCCCTCTGGAGGATGGGAGGAAGACAAAGAGCCCTGTTGCTCTAAGAGGTCTAGAAATCAGAAAAATTAGATTCTGCCTGGCGCTGCCTGTGGTTTGCTGGTTCTTTGGCCTCCTCACTTTGTGTTCACTTGTGTAAAGAGAGAGACCCCTTGTTTAGAGAAAAGGTGTCAGAGCCAGACAAACCTGGCTCTGTTCCTCCTGCACCTCATTTTCTTTATCTGTTGAATGAGGATGCCTGTAGGCCTGTGTGAGGATTAAATGAGATTACACGTATAAAACAGCAGTGCAGAGTTGGCATGGGGGTTTATCTTCCTCCATACCCAGTTTTTATCTTTACTTTTACCTTTGTTCACATAGTTCCCCTACCTAGACCATTCTCTCCACCTCTCTACATTCAGCTAACTTTCAGGGCTCAATGAGGTCCTCCTGCCTGTCCCAATGCAGGAGTCTTCCTGCTGCCCAAGCATGCGTTACCTGGCTTCATAGTATAGTAACTTTTCTTTCTTCCTTTCTTCCCTCCCTCCCTCCCTCCCTCCCTCCCTCCCTCCCTCCCTCCCTTCCTCCCTCCCTTCCTTTCTCTCTTTCTGTCTTTTTTTTCAAATATATGTTTATTGATTTCAGAGAGGAAGGGAAAGGAAGAGAGAGATAGAGCCATGAATGATAAAAGAGAATCATTGATCGGCTGTCTCCTGCATGCCCCACATTGGGGATCAAGACTGCAACCGGGCATGTGCCCTGACTGGGAATCAAATCATGAGCTCCTGGTTCATAAGTTGACATTCAACCACTAAGCCATGCTGGCCAGGCTGCTTTTTTTTTCTTAAATATTGTTTTGTTAATTTTGCTTATCTAGAGTGCTGCTCTCTAAGGGAAGGAATCCATCAAATACTGGTATTTTCCTACAATACCTAGGAAGATGTTAGGTACATAGAAGGGACCTAAACAATATTTGAATGAATGAGTACAGAAAAAACTAAGTTACAGGGAGAATTGGGAGCGGTGTGTGCAGTGGTTAAGGCCTGGATGATAGAACTAGCTTTCCTGAGTTGGAATCCTGGTATTATCAAATGAGCTATGCTACTTTAAGAGTTGTTGGATCTCTGTCCCCCAGTTTTCTCATCTGCATGATGGCAGTGGTAAAAATAATGTCTCTCTTCTAGGGTTGTTGTGAAGATTAAATAAGTTAGATTTGAAGAGTGTTTAGATTGGTGCCTGACACATGGTGCTGTATAAGAGCCCACCATTATTATTTTAAAGAATATGAGTTTAGGATAGACACACGTGAGTTAAAGCCTGCTCTACTGCTTAATAATTATGTGACTTTATACAGAAGTTATTTAACTTCTCTGTGCTCCAATTTTCTTATCTGTAAAATAGGGATTATATGACTGTACTAGAGGCCCAGTGCACGAATTTGTGCATGGGTGGGGTCCCAGCCTGCCCCCATAGGGGCCAGGCCAGCTGGGGGAGGGGCCGCAGGAGGTTGGGGGAGGCTGACTGGGGCCTGATCAGGCTGGTTGGCTGCTGCATTGCGCACCATAGCTACCAGTCATTCCTGTCGTTCTGGTCGTTCCGTCGTTCTGGTCACTTGGCTTTTATATATATAGATTATAAATTGTCTTGAAGACCAATTTGAGATTAGAGCCTAGAACACAGTGTGTGCTTAATGAATGGTGGCTATTAGAAGCCTGCTTCAGCAGTCCAGAAGCAAAAATTTTAGGTGACTGCATGAAGAACCACTGTGATGACCCTAGTCCTGTTTAGGAAACTGAAAACCCAGGGCTTGCTCTGACTAGGAAGGGTTGAGAAAAGAGTCAAAACAGGGCTTGTGGGTACATTGCAGGAAGGGATAGGGAATTTACTTTGTGCTGGTTGCTAAGCTGTATCACCAAAATCCTGACCAAATTAGGTCATTAAAAATATATTTGGAAGGAGTTAGAAACTTTTGCCTGTGTGAAATTCCAACACAGGTCCATGCATGTCACCTTACTGCATATCTTTGATTATATAAGGTGTTTCATGGTGATGCTGCAGGTGTGGGTTAGTGGAGATGTGTCATCTTCTGCCGGCCAAGCGGGTCTATGATTCTTGTGTTTTCTGAGAAATTGACATTTGCTAGTTCAGAGCTTGTGTATATGAGGGGTGCTACTTGGCCTCTTCTTAAGCCAAGTTGGGGCTCAGCTAGTTCTAATTTCTATTGTTCAGTCTATTGATTCTTACTCCCCAGGTCTGATTTGGTGCTCAATGATGTGGGGGTCTGTGTCCCTTTAACCTCTGTCAGCACGAGGGGCTGACTACTCTCTACTGTTCAGGGCAGAGGGGATCTGAATGGCAAGGAGATGTGAGAGGGGGTGGAAAGCAAAGGAGAGGCATGCACTGATTTCTTCTTCCCCAGGTGACTTTGTTATGTTCGTACTACAGGACTAGGGATTTGGATCTCTCTTTCACTATCAACTGGATCTGAGTTTAGAGTTTTCATGATGTAAGCTTCTCACATTCCTTTCTTTTCTCTGTCCTTCTACTGCATCTTTATTTGAATTTAATGCTAAATTCTGTAATACAGTAAATTCTTTGGCGAGAGATATAAAACATAGAAATCTATAGATTATAGATTTGCTACATATTTGCTATCTCATCTCACCATCTCGTCAACATCTTGTGGCTTCACTGTTAGCAGTGCCAACAATTGGTTTCAAATATCAAGATAAAAGTACCCACTTCCCACTTTCCCCTCATTATCTCAAAGATTTTTTTTTTTATGAATATAGTCTTATTTTCACTATATTCAGCTGGGAGGTCTCTTGATTAACTTTATTTTGCAGCATGGAATTCAGATATGGGGAAGTTCAAAGAAGGCAGTTAGTTATGTTCAGAGGGTGGGCCTAGAAACACCAGTCAGTGGTACTCAACCTGGCTGTATACCTGAGGAGTTTCAAAAGTATGATGCCTAGGTCCCACCCAATTCAATTAAAAATGACAGTCCATTGGGGTGGTGTCAAGGCAAGGGTATTTTAATCTTTTCAGGTGAATATACTGGGTAAACATGGTTGATATCACTGCTGAATTTACTAAGGAGGCAAGACTTCATTTTCACTGTTTGGATTAGGAAATCACAGGAATGACTGTAAAAATATTTTAAAAATATTTTAATAATGTTAAATCAAAGCTTGTTACTGCTATTACTTTTTAAACCAGTTGCTATTGCATTTTACATGTGAAGGTTTTTGGATAGTAACAGGTCCAAGGCTTTGTCTTTGTGTATTCATTTTCAAGACTGAAACTTCAGGGTGTTAGGACTAGAAAGGCTCACTCACTATCAATACCTTAAATCATGAAATATTGGTGTTACCTACCTGTGTATTGTCTTTGGCATAATACCATGTAACCTTAGTGATTTCCAATGAGGTTGAGCAGAATGCCCCTGGGGGCGGGGTAGGGGGGAGCTTTTCAGAGTTGCATTTTCAAACTACACCCCACATCACATCCTCCAATGTCCTCTTTCTGATGAGCTCCCTTGGGGCCCCAATTAAGTAATACTACTGTAGTCAGTCAGCCTTGGTAACTGATGGGAGTGTATCTTTTAGGTATGTGAGGGCAGAAATTAGGTTAACAACCACTTTCAAAAAGTTTACCCAGCACTCTATTAAGTATGGTATATGTGGAAATGTCAAGCTAGTTGTTGCAACAAACCTGGGACTGGAAATTCCTTGCATTTTATCTGAAAGTTTGCTGTACTATAATTGAGATTCTGTCCCTTTTATTGATGGGAGTTAGAGCAAAATGGAAACCATTCTGTGTAAAATGTTCCCTCACATGGCACCTCCGGCTGGCTGAGTCCCTCTTGAACCATTTGGAATTCTTCAAGTTTCTAGCTTGGCTGGGTGGCTTTTGAAGCCAAAGAGAATTCTAATCATTAGCATTAGTGAGTTGTTGCTCATTAGCATTTGTGTGGAGTACCCAAATCACACTAACAAAGGGTATGAAACCCTAGCTTGTGGTGGGGAGGAGGGCCAGCGGTATTGTTTCTACTTGGATTAATACCAGCGTTATTTCCCTTGGTGCAGATCCATTCTTCTATGTGTGGGAATGTTAAATGTTCATACTGTTAAGTGAGTTTCATTCAGAGAACTTTTTAAAAAATACACATTTTTCTCAATTTATTTTTAAAAAGCCCGCAGACCCAACAAAATACTTTCTTTGCATGACTTGTTTAGAAATTTGAAAAGGCCTTCTGCTGCATGAGAGCTTTTCCTGCAGTTCAGGTCCACCAGTCATTCAAGGAAAGGGTTAACAGAGGCCTGGGAGGCCTCTCTGGCAGCCTGCAAGCTTTGTGCAGTCCAGGCTGGAGGCTGAGAGAGGCTGATATTCATTTGTTTGTGTATGAAGCTTTCATTCCCAAAGTCTTAGGCATCACATACCAGGAAAGATGATTATGAAAAGCAGGGTCTAACTCAAGTGTTTCCCGGCTGTTCTGGTTGCTTTTGATGCATCTAGTTTTGCCCAACAGTGTTTGCCACTTGGTTGTCTAAACAGAATTTTTCTTTTCCGGTGGTGAGTGGAGATTAATTATCATGTCCAGCAGTCGTTGTAAGTACTATTATGTAAGCCTGTGTACCTAAAAGAGTCTTACAATAGGAGTTCATCAGCCCTCCCTTTTTATTGCATCATGTGTAAGCTTCACCTTGGAATTGTGCTGCTGGATGAGGTGTGATGGTCTTTGATTCTGAGAAACTGTGCAGAGGCCAGCGAGAAAAGTCTTCCAGGGCCCTGAAAGCTATCACTTCCCTTTTCTCCATGTCACTAAACTCCTTGGGTCTCGATATAACAACAGCACCCCCTAGTGTGTAACAAGGTGCGGATGGGCTCCTCGTGGTCTCAGTACGAGAGGTGTTCTGTCTTCCCAGAATGCGGTGTGGGAAATGCCCAGGTTGGCATTTATTGAACAGTGCAGCCGAATGTAAATACACAACAGCAGCCTGTCTTCTAGGTTTTGACACCTGAGAAAGGAAAATAGAGATAGCAGGAAGATAGGGTTTTAGATTATTTTGCAAAGATGTGAAAGCTGAGGAGAGCCACAGGAAGGAGTCAGGAGGTCACTGGGGAATGGGGTTGTTCCTATGAACAATTTGCCATTCTTCCAAATAATTTAAAGCTTGGGCATACACTTGGAGAGGAAGATGGGCAGGGCTTGGCCACAGGGCCTTCCATTGTTGACGGAGACTGGGCCAGCAAAGCTTTTTCTTAAAGAGATAGAAGAGAAATTTCAAACACTCCACGCAGTGGCTTACAGGCTACTAAAATATAAATGATGGATAGATATTACCTAAAAACAGACTATTGATTAAAGGAACTCGACTTTACTACAGCAGGGAGCAAAAAGAGGGTAGAGATGGACTATAAAGAGAAGGGAAGAGGGATACTTCCTTCATTTTGTTCATCTAACAAATATTTATTGTTGAACTGTGATCAGTGCCAGCTTCAAAAAGCTGGGATATAGATGTGAATAAAACAGAGACCCTGCTCTCACGGGGCTTACGTTCTTTATAGTTGCCAAGGGCAGGTCACCACAGCTCAGTCCTCCACGTTTATGTTTTCAAAGAGTAGTTTATTTGAGGACATGGAAAGTACCCACTGCTCAAAATTGTGTCTGCTCCAACCAGTCTTTTCTGAAATTTCTAAACCCAAACCCCTTGTTCATTAAAGATCCATTTTCTGAGAGAAGTAATAATGAAGTCAGATACTTTGGCCCCACACTCATTGTCTGGTGAAAATAAACAGTCTGACAAGACCTAGAGCAGCGGTTCTCAACCTGTGGGTCGAGACCCCTTTGGCGGTCGAACGACCCTTTCACAGGGGTCGCCTAAGATCATCCTGCATATCAGATATTTACATTATGATTCATAACAGTAGCAACATTGCAGTTATGAAGTAGCAACGAAAATAATTTTTTGGTTGGGTCACAACATGAGGAACTGTATTTAAAGGGCCAGAAGGTTGAGAACCACTGCCCTAGAGGGATGAGGGTACTAGAGGAATGAGGATACTAGGGGTAGAGTTATAACTCTGGCACTGTCAGGTTGTGGCCACGGAGAGTTTATTTTTCAGAACCCAGGTTTCCTCATCGGTAGAAGAAGCTGTATTATATCCTCTCTCAGGCCCTTTCTTGCTCTCACATGCTATGTTGCATGGCAGATAGCATCCAGGAAAGCACAGAACATGAGGCACCCTGGGAAGCACTGGATAATTGTTTGGGGGTCGGGTCAGGACCAGATTAACAATGAAAACAAAAAAAGAAGGGAGCATGGAGAAGGAGCATGATTTGACAATAAAATTTGGGTTACTGAAAAAATGTTTCTAGGGCATTTATTCCTGGATCCCATTTATGAGTGGAAATTGCCTAGAAGGGAGGGTGTTAGTGTGGATATGGTTGTTGCAGATTTCTTGGGAAGCCCAATTACTTATATTTTTGCAGGTCAAACGAGTCTTGAAAATTGTAAAATTCATGAGCATAGATTGACCTGTGAAGCTGCAGCTGCAGCTGAAAAGGGCTTTGTGGTGTGGATTTGTTGTTGTGTGGAGTGTTTTCCTTTAACTTTCCTGTTCAAGATAAAAATGGAGCACCACATGCCAATATTCTTTGAATCCTAGAAAACACATGACCTACTTACTTACTTACTATTGTGCCTGAAATATTCAATTAGAGTATGTTTTGGAAAATACTTTTTCAGCTTGAAACATGATTTTTCTTTTGTGAAAACACACTCCAGTAGAGAGTCACCTGATTGGTTTTCTTGGTTGTTCTTCTGATCCACTCTGTAACGTTGGGTATTATATGACTTCTCTCCTTGGAAAGAGGCAAGTAAAATCCATGAGCTTCTTTAGAAAGGGCAATCCATGATTATACCTTTCTATGTGCATGTGATGAAGATTAACGAAAGCTTTGATTTGGTTTAGAAATCGAAAAAAAATGCATGAGTTATTTGCTAGGGTCTGTAACAGCTAGAAGATGTTGATTCTGTTCTTTGCAGTTTATTGTTCAGGATTTCTTTACTTTGTGGTCCTCTTTGCAAAGAATTTCATCCTCTCCATGAAGACCAAAGTACTGTGTAAACAGGACTCGAGGATGGAATGTGGGTGGCGATTTTTATTTGCAAAATTTATTTTTATACATGGCTGACTTTTAAAGAAATAACACAAAGGACCAAAAGAGAAGCAGAAACCTTGGGTGACTTTGGAGTTTTCAATGTGTGTGTTCTGCCATCTGCTGGAAAAGGATCACCAAGCTTGGAAAGCTGACCGGCTAAGTGGAGGCGTGTGTGTACTCCTGGCCCCACCGTCCCTCTTGCCAAGCTGGGCAGAGTACCGCAAAGCTCATAAAATGTCACGATGCACTTGGTTTTCTGTCGGATCACCTTAATTTACTACTAGAGTTATCCCACAGGAATTTACCCAATTTACTCAGTCTGCTGAGCTCAGGGCTAGCCACCTCAGGCCCAGGTTGCTTTGAGAGCCCGCATCACATCCTCTGGTCTCATTCCTGAACCCAGTCTGTTGACTGGAATTGCCTTGAAGTACTTTTCACTGGTTTAAAGTGGAACAAACAAAAAGACATTAAATCCAAAGTAGGAGTCAGGGTGGCTGCCTTTGTTGTGATGTCAGTATCAGAGGGCCAACTGACCTATTCAGGAAAGGAATGCCCTTCTTTTCTGAGGTTATAATCTTCCTACTTTTTGGCGTTAAACTGCCCTTTTACAAAATGATGTTAATAGATGAGAGTTATCACTTTAAACATATATTCACTTAGCAAAAGGAAAAATTCACAACCGTCAGTTTCCTAATTCTTTAAAAATATTTTCTTGTCTGTGAAATTCCAAAATCGGGGCAGAAGTGGTTTGCTACTCTCTGTGGTCCCACCTTTCTCTTCATATGACAACGTGAGTGGAAAAGTGGGGCCAACATCCTCAATTGTAACTTACACATTTTCCCTGGCAAATTCTCTGTGGATATTTCTTGCTGTGACCCACATAGAAACACAAAGATAATAGTGTGGTAGAATAAGGATAATAACTCTTCACTAACTGGGTCGCTGCTTTATAGATGAGTTTTGGTTTGTAGTAAATGCTTGGCCTGGTTTCACACCCCTGTGGATCATTTTCTTCCTGTGGAGTCTGATGGAATGTGACCTTCCTTGGCTGCATGTGTATGTGGCCCTCCCACGGGGAAGCCTTGGATTTTTGGCAGTCAGAGCCTCAAGGCAACTGGGACAGGATATGGAGGTCTAGCCTCCCTGTTTCTTCTTTAAATTTTCTCAGAGGCATACAGTACTTCTGAAAGATTTTAAAATGGGAATATAAAATTATTTCTAGTAACTGAAATAATGACACTGACTTCTTATTTAGGATTATAATTACTGAAGAGTATGATCCCTCCCATGTTTAAAAGACTAATTCAAATAAAATTATAAAGATTAAAGAAAAATAAAAGTGGAGCTACTCTGACTGAGGCAGGTTTGACACCTGGGTCTATGGAACGTGAGTTGAAAATTGCGAATGTAGAAAAACTAAATTAAAATTGATTTTGGGAAGATATTTTGTTAAGAGGGCAGATAGTTGAGATATGAGTAGGTGGAGGCTGGGAAAATAAGTTTGTAACTGAAGCCAGAACACATGGTCTCTTCATTGGAAATAGATGTTCCCAGAGAATAAACATTTTTTTGTATATTTATCTGTTGGTAACAACTGCTTCTGAACTGAACAAGGACATTCAGGATTGCAGGGTATGAGTTTCATATGGACACACACAGAGGCTTGTGACCTAAAGGTCATGTGAAGAAAGTGGAAAAATCCTCCCCAGTTACATTTTCATCGGCTAGATTATTAGAAATATATCCAATAAGTGATTTCATAAAACTTTTGAAATTTGGCTGGAAACCCTGGCAGATCTGAATCATCTGGTAAATATTTAGGAGTTTGTGTATATTATTTTCAAGGAAAGGCAAAACTGTAGAAAAAAATTTTCAACAAAAACAAAACATTGCAGGATTGTTAGCTTTTGAATCAGAATTTTGGTAAAAGAATGATCCACCCCGGGGTGGGGGGGGTTGGCGGTGGAAAGAACTATTATTTCACATAGAATTAGGTCAATTTAAATTATCTTTCATTGCAGGTGACTGGATCAAAGTTTGCTATGATTTGCTAATTAACTCAGCAAAGTCTGGACATATGGTAGCAGCTTCATTTTTCACCACCTGGTAGTTTTAAAAAAAATTTTCTTGCTTGAAAGAGTTTATGAGATTTCACTCTTACCTGCATCTTGAAACTTTAGTGTTACTCAATGGCAACTGAAATGTGAATTCTCCTATGTCTTAGGAGAATTGTAAAGCAGAAAGGCAGAGTTCGGAAATAATACTCCCAAGAGTGAGCCATCAAAAGTCAAGGCCATGTCGTGGTTTCCTCAGGTCATAGCCTTCTATTAATGATGGTCTTACATTTCTTTCCCAATTAGCTTCACATCTGTCATCTCATTTGTCTTTCAAATATCCATTAAGGTAAATGGGTATAGTAATTATGCACTTATTATACAACTTGGGAAACAGTCACAGGTGAGGAATTACTTTCCTGTCTCTCTTTACTCAATTCATTGTTCTATTCTATCTAATAAAGAGGGAATATGCTAATTGACTGCCCCGCCCTCAAAGATGGTGGTGCCCACAACCAATACGGAGGGAATATGCTAATTGACTGTCCCACCCTCAAAGATGGTGGCGCCCACAGCCACAAGATGGCCAGCAGGGGAGGGCAGTTGTGGGCGATCAGGCCAGCAGGGGAGGGCAGTTAGGGGTGACCAGGCCTGCAGGGGAGGGTAGTTGGGTGGTATCTGGCCTGCAGGGGAGGGCAGTTAGGGGCAACTGAGCTGGCAGGGGAGGGCAGTTGTGGGCGACCGGGCTGGCAGGGGAGGGCAGTTGGGGGTGATCGGGCTGGCAGGGGAGGGCAGTTGGGGGTGATCAGGCTGGCAGGGGAGTGGTTAGAGGGTGATCAGGCTGGCAGGCAGAAGCAGTTAGGGGCAATCAGGCAGGCAGGCAGGTGAGCGGTTGGGAGCCAGCAGTCCCAGATTGTGAGAGGGATGTCCCAGTGCCGGTTTAGACCTGATCCCTGTGGGCAGTCAGACATCCCCCGAAGGGTCCCAGATTGGAGAGGGTGCAGGCTGGGCTGAGGGACACCCCCCTCCAGTGCACGAATTTCATGCACTGGGCCTCTAGTTGGTCATAAAGATAACATAGATGTCAACTAGTACTTCTATATGCCAAACAGTTTACATGCATTATCTCTTTTTTTTTTTTGTGTGTATGTGAGTAGGTATATTCCCACTTTTTTTCAGATTAGGAAACAGTGGCTTATTGAGATTTAAAAAACTTGCCAGAATTTATACAGCTAGTAAGTGGTAGAACTGGGAACTGACCCAACTGTGATTTCATGACCCATGTTTGAAACCATTACACTGTACTGCCTCTCCAGTAATATGCTACAGAGAAAGCGACTTCCACAGGCCAGTTGAACCCAGTTCTCTATTACTGGGCATACAGCCCAGGTACCCTCCTCCATGTCCAGCATCCAGAGAAGCAGAGAGTTGATTTAGACCTCCTGGGAAAGGGTTCTGGAGAGACAACAGGGTCCTGCTCTCTAGCTTAGCGTCAAATGTCACATGTAAGACTCCCTCGAAGATGTTTTAAACAGCATGACAGAGACACAGCAAGTAAATATACACTCTACAAAAGGCTCAGTAAACAGTAGCTCAGTAATTTCCCAAGGCTTAAGCAGCCAAGCAGGAAACCTCAAACTGGGCATGCTCACTCAGAGGGTAGGCAGGAAACATATTACAGGTTTTATTCCATCCCGGCCTCTTCCCTTTTCTGTTGACTTGGGCAGAGTCCCAACTTTTCCTTACAAAAGATCAAAAGTAAGACTTCTTGGCTGCTCACATCATATCATCACAGAGGTTTGGCCATCTCTCAGCAAAGATAGGCTGGGTTGCACTAAACTTTCCTCCATTGGCATTCCAGGAAACTCAGACTCCACAGAAAGACCTTAAAACCAAGTATCTCCTTCATGCCATAGTATAGTTTTGACTGAAAAACTGAATGTACCTGATATCAAGTAAATAGCAACTCTGGGGATACTGTCTGGACTCCCCAGTCTTTAATCTATTTAACTTTAGAAACCCAACCCTTCTCTTTCAGACCCTAGGCCTGTACAAATGAAATTCTATTTGGGTATAAAGTTTATTCTAAAGAGAGGATGCTTATTGGACTGCCACTACATTTGAATCCTAATAGCTGTCTTTGTTACTTTGTTGATTATGCATTTTCTAGAGGGAATAATTTTGTAGAACTCATATTCTGGACCATGTTTTGTATAAATTTCACTTTAAGGGAAGGTGCCTTAAATGCCTAATTTCTAACCTGTCATTCATTACAGCAAAAATGCATTATGTTAAATTTCTGGTCTCAGGTATTCCTTATAATATGGTTTCCACTTCTGCTTTCAAAGAGGGAAGTAGTGTCACATCTGGCAAATGGGAAAGTGTTAAATAGATAAACTGTGACTCATCAACCAACTCAGCCCTGGCCCCAGGCAGCAGGTGGTTCTTCTGATCTCTTACTAAACTGGGACTTTTACTAGAAATAGCCCTTGAGGAAGGTAGTTTTAAGTAATTTGGCAGTTTTGTAAGCAGCATACACATGAACCAGAGGATAATCCTTTCGTGCCTTAATCATTTTATAAAATAGTGGTGGAAGCAGATGTACAGGGGGCTCCAAACCTGCCTAGGGCTGGGCTGGTGGTAGGGGGCTGCACCAGGATGGATAATAACTTCTAATGGGAATAGGGCTTATTTTTTTGGTGACTAAAGTGTCCTAAAACTGTGGTGATAGTTGTACAATTTGAATATGCTAAAAACCATTGATTTGTATATTTTAGATGGGTTAATTATAGGTATGTGAATTATATCTCAGTAAAGCTTTTTAAAAAAGAAATAAAAATAATTTTTAAAACACATTTACTTTCCAATGACTGAAATGTTTATTTCTTCATGAAATGTGTATTTATGAGCAATGTTCTTGTATCTTCTTGATGTAAATTTTTTCCCTTTACCTCTGAAGTCAGGCTCATTCCTCTGATTAATAATTGCATCTTGTTCTGGTAGACTATGTTCTGCTTCCTTTAAGTTCCAAAATAAATCCAGATTGTGCTTTTTCTTTATGAGGGATAAGGCTAAGCCTTTACCATTTTTGAAACAGTAAACATTGTAAGTTTAGGGGCATAAATTTTATAGTGCTTGGTTAAATTTATGATTTTGAGCTATGTATTTCAAATATATGCAAAATTATACGTTTAATGAAGCCCCGTTTACCTATTACCTAGCTTTAATAATTACCAGCTCATGTGCTATCTTGTTTCATCTAGACTCTACCTACTTTCTTTCCTGTCCCCCAACAGTTTTATGAAGCAAATCTTAGATATTCCTTTCATCTGTAAAGATTTCCATATTAAAAGATAAGCTTTATATTTTGTAAACATAACCACAACACCATGATCATACCTAAAAATTAATGTTACAATAATTAAACAATGAAACTGACAGTAGTATTAAATATTATCTAATATCTAAATTTCATGCATTTTGGGTCCAGCCAGGTGGCTCAGTTGGTTGGAGCATTGTTCTGTACACCAAAAAGTTTAGTGGTTCAATTCTTGGTCAGAGCACTTACCTAGGGTGTGGGTTTGATCACTGATTGGGGTGTCTACAGGAGGCAGCCTATCAATGTTTCTCACATCGATGTTTCTCTTTCTCTCTCACAAATAAACATACCCTCAGGGGAGTATTAAAAATAAATAAATAAATATATTTTGCCCATTTCTTTGAATGATTGATTATAATAGCACTTTGTTACTGTGCAAGTAAGGTTTAATCATTGAGACTGCATTTCTTATCTTTTAATCTGTGGTTTCACTTCCTTTTCTTTTCTCCCCCTTTAAATCTATTTTTTGCTCTTGAAATAATTGGGAGGTTTCCACACAGTCTGTAGTTTGCTGATTGCCTCTTCATGGTGTTGATGAATATGCTTCTCTGCACCCTGTTCTTCCTACAAATTAGTGGTTAAATTTAGTGGTTGATCAGATTAAATACTTCATAGGTTGTGTTGAGTGCTCTACCCGGAGGTACACAAATGTCTGGTATTCTCCTTTTTGGGGATGTTAGCAACCACTGATGACTATTTTCTAGATCCATTAATTCATAAGGCATTACAAAGTGTGGCATTCTGTTTTTAATTTTTCTTTATTAGCTGGAATACTTTCATCTTACAGAAAGCCTTCCCCTCAACAACCATTAAGGTTCTCTGAGGTCCATTTCATAAAGGAAAGGCAAGAAAGGTGCCTGCTTCTTTCTCTTCATTGGTCAGCTTTAAAAACATGAAGTGATTTAAACACATGAGACATATTCTAATAGAGTGCAGATATTATCCTTATTGGTACCTAAATTTTTCCATATTTGGCCAGCAGGAATATTCAAGTTGGTTCCTGGGTCCCCTAGATTCAACTCTAGTAGTGTTTGATGACTTCTTTACTTTAATGTAACCAGTTGTTATGGGCTCATCTTTTTTTTTATACTCACCCAAAAATATGTTTTTATCGATTTTTTTGAGAGGGAGGGAGAGAGGGAGGGAGGGCAAGAGAGAGAGAGAGAGAGAGAGAGGGAGAGATCATTGTGAAAGAGAAACATCGCTTTTCCGGGTCAGCTACGGAGTCTGAAGCCGCCACAGGATCCCCTCCTTTTCCACTTCCCGTTGCAACCAATAAAGGCCAAGGCCGTTGGTACTGTTTTTGTTTTTTTTTAAAAAAAAGAAAGAGAAACATCGATAGGTTGCCTCCTATAAGTGCCCTGACCAGAATCAAACACGCAACCCTTTCTGGTGTATGGGACGACGCTCCAACCAATTGAGCCACCCAGTCAGGGTAGGGATCGTCGTTTACATTTCCTGCTCCACACCTGAATTTGCCATCATTCCAAGAAGCCCTGAGATTTTGTTTGTTTGTTTGTTTTCTGAGACTACTATGTGGATGCTATGGCTGCTTATTGTTTCTGGTTTGGTCATTATTTCTAGGTTTTTTCAGGGGACAGGTATAGGAAATATTTTTTTAAGTTAAATTATGAATTCATACTGATAATTCGTACTTTTAATTCAAAAACAGGACTTTAACTTAATTTCATTGATCTTACATCCATGCCTCCTTTCTTCTATATCAAAATCTCTGTTCTTAACATCAGTATAACTCATTTTCCTTATCCCTCACTACACATAGTAGTCCAAGAGGAGCATTACTAATGCTGCTCTCAATAATATAATTAGTTGAAAAGTTTAAAATTGTTTGCATTGCTTTTTATAATGAGGGTATATACCCAATAGAATGGCCAGACTCATTATTATGCTTTGAAATTTCTGGTAGGTTATACTGCCAATTGGACATATATTTAGTTTCTTAGATTAAAAAAATCCTTTAAGAATTAAGGTATAATTTACATACTGTAAAAGTCATCCTTTTAAGTGTATAGTTCTTTGAGTTTTGACAAAAGCATACAATCATGTACTCTGCACTAAAACCAAGATCTGGAACAGTTCCATCCCCCGAAAATTGCCCGAGCCCCTTTGTGGTCAACTCCCACTCTAGTTCCTAGCAGTCACAATCTGTTTTCTGTCATTGTAGTTTTGCTTTTATCCAGAATGTCACATAAATGGCATCATTCAGTATATAGGTTTTTTAGTATGGACTCAGCATAAAAGGATTGCTTTTTAAAATTTAATTTTGTTAAATAATGATATAAAATATTTATGATTCCACAGTCAAATCAACAAAGGTTTATGCAAAAAATGTAGCTTGTATTCTTGTCCTTTCCACTTTATTCCCTTCCTCCCTCTGTAGATAGCCATTTTCTATATTTTGATATCTATCTTTAAATATCTGTCTGACTACCTATTGCATATCTCCCTCTCCCTTCTTAAACAGTTAACATACACACTTTTCTCGGGTGGTACATTTTACCTTAAATTACTTTCAAGGACTCAGAATTAAAAGGGCTTAAGGATACTAACATATTTGACTAATCTCTAGTATTAAATAGAAATTTTGGGTTTGATAAAAAGAATAAATACATCACCATCTTTCCTTTATTATTCCCAAATGTTGTTGAGTCAGTGCTGGACATGAGTCCACTGCTGTGGACGTGGGCGTTGGTGGTGCTTGTGCTGCAGTTTAGAATTGGCTAGGATTTCCTGAGTCCTCAGTGTCAAAGTGTACCTAGTGCAAGCTAATGCTACAAAGAATAGCAATTATTGAGTATCTACTTGTGCCAGACACATGCAAGATAGGGGGGATAAGGCTGGGAACAAGTCAGATACTTTCTCTGATCTCACAACTGTACAGTTCCCTCAGAAAAGGGTGAGGAATGTTTGCCATATGTAAAAGATGGGAGAAGCTGAGATTTCCTACTTTCTGGTGTGGTAGCCAGACCCTGCCATAGGAGTAGCCATATTAGGTAGCACTTCTCTTAAGGCCCCCCTTGACCTTAGAATATCTCCCTCCTAAGTCTGATTTGGGGACTGAAGTTTCCATTTCTGCCAAAGTCATTCTTTGGTCTATCATCTTCATAAACACTTGTTTAAATGTACCCGGAAGTAGCAGCTCATTAATATATTAGATCTTGTTCCATTTTTATCCAAGGCATTTAATAGGTTTCTAGAAGATGGAAGGACCCAGAGGAATATTAATAAGGAAGGTATGGGGAGGACAGCAGGGTCAGATTGTAGCTATAATGAAACTCAGGTAGCTGTCATACAGAATGACAGATAATTCAAATGATCTCCATAGGTTGGGAAGATGGGCCTAGTTTCAACAGGATAAAATACTACATGGATAAAGATAACATTTAGAATTCTTCATCAAAGAGCTAAACACACACACCTGGCCCAGGAGTTGGAGACGCTGAAAGAAGATCCAGGTGAAAGTACAACAGGTTGCAGGCCCAGCTGCTGCCTCATGACAATGAGATGAGCCAGCGGAGACAAGTAGCAACCTGTGTGAGTTACAAATTGCTGCTTCATCATTTCTGCTTATCAAACCTCCCACAGGAATTTTTCTTATAGCCAGCCCTCATCTGAAATATACAAGATAGGGAATTCTGGAAAATACAGTTTAACTTAGACACATTAAAAAGCAACCACAGGTGTGTATTCTTTTAAAATTATTTATTGTCGAAAGTATTACATATGTCCCCCTTTTCCCCCATTATCCTCTCCTAGCCTGCCCCCATACCCCAGCCTAGGCCTTCACCCCACTATTGTCTGTGTCCATTGGTTATGCTTATATGCACACATGTTCTTTGGTTGATCCTCCCCTGCCTTCCCTCAGAGGTTTGACAGTCTATTCTATGTCTTTGGATCTATTTTAGTTCATCAGTGTATGTTCAATATATTCCACAAATGAGTGAGATCATGTGATATTTATCTTTCTCTGACTGGCTTATTTCACTTAGCATAATGCTCTCCAGATCCATCAATACTGCTGCAAATGGTAAGAGTTCTTTCTCTTTTATAGCAGCGTAGTTTTCCATCGTGTAGATGTACTACTGTTTTTTAATCCACTCATCTGCTGATGGGCACTCAGGCTGTTTCCAAATCTTTTTTTAAAAAAATATATTTTATTGATTTTTTACAGAGAGGAAGGGAGAGAGATAGAGAGTTAGAAACATCGATGAGAGAGAAACATCGATCAGCTGCCTCCTGCACATCTCCCACCGGGATGTGCCCGCAACCCAGGTACATGCCCTTGACCAGAATCGAACCCGGGACCCCTCAGTCCGCAGGCCGACGCTCTATCCACTGAGGCAAACCGGTTTCGGCCTTTTTTTTTTTTAAATAAATCTTTATTGTTCAGATTATTACAGTTCCCCCTTTCCCCCCCCATAGCTCCCCTCCACCCAGTTCCCACCCCACCCTCTGCCCTTACCCACCGCAATGTCCTCATCTATAGGTGTACGATTTTTGTCGCCGGTTAAAGGTCATACACATGGAAACTGAAGCTATTTCCATCTGCAACCATGTTCCCTGTCCTCCTGAAAGGTTCTCTCCCCGACTTGTTCACGCTCCTACTCCGAAAAGGGGTGCCGGAGCCCACGTTACGGGTTTTTTAAAAATTAATGTATCCTTCTTTATGTTTAAAAATGAAGGATTTTCGCTTCCCAAAACTGAAGGAGGAAAAGCAACCCCTACAGCTGCTCTCGCCCCTTCTTGCCCTTTGGGGTGAATAGTTGTGCCGTGGGGGCTGTGAGCTGGTTCTCCTGGCCGTCGATGAAGTCATCTGGGCGCGCTCACGCGGGTTCCACCGGCTTCCCAGGGGCTGTCGAAGCCTCTCAGGGGCCGTCGCAGCCTCGCAGGGGCCGTCTCAGCCTCACGCAGCCTCACAGGGGCCATCGCAGCTTGCAGGGGCCGTCGCCGCCTCACAGGGGCGTCGCAGCCTCACAGGGG
>NW_005871070.1:7059035-7078402 GCF_000147115.1 Myotis lucifugus | reverse complement strand
CTGTAGCAGCCTCACACAGCCTCACAGGGGCCGTCGCAGCCTCGCAGGGACCGTCACAGCCTCGCAGGGGGTGTTGCAGCCTCATGCAGCCTCCCAGGGGCTGTTGCAGCCTCGCGGGGGCATCGCAGCCTCGCAGGGGACGTCGCAGCCTCGCAGGGGCCGTCGCATCCTCACGCAGCCTCACAGGGGCCGTCGCAGCCTCGCAGGGGACATCGCAGCCTTTCAGGGGCTGTCACAGCCTCACGCAGCCTCACATGGGGCGTTGCAGCCTCACAGGGGGCATCGGAGCCTCGCAGGGGGCGTCGCAGCCTCACAGGGGCTGTCACAGCCTTGCAGGGGCCATCGCAGCCTCACGCAGCCTCACAGGGGGCGTTGCAGCCTCACAGGGGCCGTTACAGCCTCACGCAGCCTCTCAGGGGGTGTTGGAGCCTCGCAGGGGCCATCGCAGCTTCACACAGCCTTGCAGGGGGCGTTGCAGCCTCACAGGGGCCGTTGCAGCCTCACGCAGCCCCACAGGGGGCTCCACATCCCACGTTGGGGGTGAAGGTGCGAGACAGAAACTCCTCTCGCTGTCTCTTCTGCTGCTCCCTTGTGTATCGCCGATGCTGTAAGTTTCTGAGAGCAGTCTGCAGGTGCTGGACATCATACTTTAACTGGTCAACACGAAGTTTGGCATTCTGTCTTTTGTTGGGAGGTTCCTTGCTGGACAAAATCTCCAGGTGTTCTAGCTGGCTGAAAATCTGGTATGCTTGCTTGGATTTCATTTTCTACTAAGTGCACAGACTGCTTGTCTGCTGTCTCCCAGCGTCCCATGTGAGACTGGATCTGGTGGACCTGCTTGTGTGTTTTCTGGTACAGCGGTTCCATGTCGCCGGCCCAGCCGGGTCTGACTCCGGCTTCCTCTGAACCTGAGTCTGCTTCTTGAGTGTGTCCCTTATGGATGCGAAGAGTTGAAATCAGCAGTTTGTTGGGTTAGGCTGCAAAAGCACAGGTGGTTCCTTTTGTGCCACTGGCACAGGTTTGGTGGGGATGTAAATTGAGTAGGGCGGGGTTTCAGAGAATCACCAGGGCGGAGCAAACAGCAATGGTTGTCGTCAGCATCTCCGCGACTCCACGTCCCTGAGTGCTGCGCCCCCGCAGCAACAATGATCCCTGTGAGCAGCTCTGCGAGAAAGCCACCCTCGCTCTCCGACCCGCTGCAAGACAGTCCAGCCTCTCCCAGTAGGAGTCTGGGACCTTAGAATCCCGCCCCAACAGACTCAGTGGGTTCTAGAGCTTGTATCCCCTTCCGATTGAAAAAACCGCGCATCCAGTTGCAGCCTGCCTGGCGTGTGCCTCTGTACCTCTGTTCTTGGCACCTCTGCACCTCTTACTCACTCTCAATGTGCTTCTTTCTTTCCTTCCAGTTGTAGAACTTCCATTGGGCCATCTTTCCCGTGGTTCTGGATGACAGCTGCTTTGTCTTATAGTTGGTAGTTTCAATGTTGTTGTGGGAGGCAGCATGCACAGGTCTATACCTTATGCCGCCATCTTGGTTCCCCCAAATCTTAGTTATTGTAAATTGTGCTGCTATGAACATAGGGGTGCATATATTCTTTCTAATTGGTGTTTCTGATTTGTTGGGATATATTCCTAGAAGTGGGATCACTGCGTCAAATGGGAGTTCCATTTTTAATTTTTTTGAGGAAACTACATATGGTTTTCCACAGTGGCTGCACCAGTCTGCATTGCCACTAGCAGTGCAAGAGAGTTCCTTTTCCTCCGCATTCTTACAGCACTTGTCGTTTGTTGATTTGTTGATGATAGCCATTCTGACAGGTGTGAGATGGTACCTCATTGTCGTTTTGATTTGCATCTCTCAGATGATTAGTGACATTGAGCATGTTTTCATGTCTCTTGGCTTTCTATATGTCCTCTTTTGAAAAGTGTCTATGTAGGACCTTTGCCCATTTTTGATTGGATTATTTATCTTCCTTTTGTTAAATTGTATGAGTTCCCTGTAAATTTTGGAGATTAAACCCTTATTGGGGATAACATTGGCAAATATGTTCTCCCATGCAGTGGGCTTTCTTGTTATTTTGTTGATGGTTTCTTTTGCTGTGCAGAAGCTTTTTATTTTGATGTAGTCCCATTTGTTTATTTTCTCCTTAGTTTCCTTTGTCCTAGGAGACCTATTGGTAAACATATTGCTACGAGATATATCTGATATTTTGCTGCCTATGGATTCTTCTAAGATTTTTATGGTTTCCCATCTTATGTTTAAGTCTTTTATCCATTTTGAGTTTATTTTTATGTATGGTGTAAATTGGTGGTCTAGTTTCATTTTTTTTGCATGTATCTGTCCAATTTTCCAAACACCATTTGTTGAAGAGACTGTCTTGACTTCATGATATGCTCTTGCCTCCTTGTCAAATATTAATTGAGAGTAGGGTTTGGGTCGATTTCTGGGTTCTCTGTTCTGTTCCATTGGTCTATATGTCTGTTCTTGTGCCAGTACCAGGCTGTTTTGAGAACAGTGGCTTTGTCATATAGCTTGATATCTGGTATTGGGACCCCCCCACCCAACTTTGTTCTTCTTTCTCAGGATTGCTGTGGCTATTTGGGTTCTTTTTTTATTCCATATTATATTTAGAGAGTTTGTTCTAGGTCTGTGAAATATGCCATTGGTATTTTAATGGGGATTGCATTGAATCTATAGATTGCCTTGGGTAGTATGGACATTTTAATGATGTTGATTCTACCAATCCATGAACACGATATATTCTTTCACTTGTTTATATCTTTCTCTATCTCTTTTTTCAACATCCTGTAGTTCTCCAAGAACAGGTCTTTTGTCTCCTTAGTTAAGTTTATTCCTAGGTATCTTTTTTTTAAATATATTTTTATTGCTTCTTTACAGAGAGGAAGGGAGAGAGATAGAGAGTTAGAAACATCGATGAGAGAGAAACATCGATCAGCTGCCTCCTGCACATCTCCCACTGGGGATGTGTCCGCAACCCAGGTACATGCCTGCCCTTCTGCCACCCGGGAGCAGGCCTAAGCAGCAGGTCATTATCTCCCGAGGGTCCCAGACTCTGAGAGGGCACAGGCCGGGATGAGGGACCCCCCTCTCCCTGCCGAGTGCACAAATTTTTGTGCACCGGGCCTCTAGTCTATATATATAAAAGGCTAATATGCAAAGTGTCCCCTTGGGAGTTCAACCGGCAGACCGGGAATTCAATCGCTCGCTATGATGTGCGCTGACCACCAGGTGGTGGTGTGGAATGAAGGAAGGCCCCGGTTGGCAGTCTGAAGGCCCCAATTGGCCCTGATCACTGGCCAGGCCTAGGGACCTTACTCGTGCACCAATTTCATGCACCGGGCCTCTAGTTGATGTATAAAAATGCAATAGATTTCTGGGTGTTGATTTTGTATCCTTCTATGCTGCCGAATTCATTTATTAAATCTAGTAGTTTTTTGATGGAGTCTTTAGGGTTTTCTATGTGCAATATCATGTCATCTGCAAATAATGAGTTTTACCTCTTCTTTTCCAATTTGGATGCCTTTTATTTCTTCTTCTTGTCTGATTGCTATGGCTAACACTTCCAGTACTATGTTGAACAGGAGTGGTGAAAGTGGGCATCACTGTCTTGTTCCCATTCTTAGGGGAAATGGTTTTAGTATTTGCCCATTGAGTATTGTTGTGGCTGTAGGTTTGTAATATATGGCTTTTATTATGTTGAGGTATGATCCTTCTGTTCCTACTTTGCTGAGAGTTTTCATCAAAAAATGGTGCTGGATTTTGTTGAATGCTTTTTCTATATCTAGTGATATGATCATGTGGTTTTTATCTTTTAATTTGTTTATGTGATGTATTACATTTTTTGATTTGTGAAAATTGTACCAGCCTTACATCCCCGGAATAAATCCCACTTGGCCATGGTGTTTTATTTTTTTAATATATTGCTGGATCTGATTTGCTAATATTTTATTGAGGATTTTAGCATCTGTGTTCATCAGGGATATTAGCCTGCAATTCTCTTTCTTTGTAGTGTCTTTATCTGGTTTTGGGGTTAGGGTAATGCTGGCTTCATATAAGGAACTTAGAAGTGTTCCTTCCTCTTGAATTTTTTGGAGTAGTCTGAGGAGGGTAGGTTTTAGTTCTTCTTTAAATGTTTGGTAAAACTCCCTTGTGAAGCTGTCCGGACCAGGGCTTTTGTTTGCTGGAAGTTTTTTTTGATGACTACTTCAGTTTCATCAGTAGTTATTGGCCTATTCAGGTTTTCTGATTCTTCTTGATTGAGTTTTAGAAGATTGTATTTTTCTAGGAATATGTTCATTTCATCTAGGTTGTCGAGGTTGTTGGAATATAGTTGTTCGTAGTATTTTTTTTACAATCCTTTGTATTTCTGTGGGGTCGGTTGTTACTTCATTTCTGATTTTGTTTATTTGGGTCCTCTCTCTTTGCTTCTTGGTGAGCCTGGTTAGAGGTTCATCAATCTTGTTTATCCTTTCAAAGAATCAGCTCTTGGTTTTGTTGATCTTTTGTATTTTTTTTATTTATCTCATTTATTTATCTCATTTTATTTTATTTATGTCATTTATTTCCACTCTGATCTTTATTATTTTCTTCCTTCTACTTACTCTGGGCTTTTCTTGTTGCCCTCTTTCTAGTTTGTTAAGTTGTATGGTTAGATAACTTATTACCAGTTTTTCTTGTTTTTTTTGAGGTAGGCCTGTAGTGCTATGAACTTCCCTCTTAAGACTGCTTTCACTATGTCCCATAGATTTTGGATTGTTGTGTTTTCGTTGTCATTTGTTTCCAGGATATTTCTGATTTCTTCTTTGATCTCTTTTGTAACCCAATCATTGTTTAATAGCATGCTATTTCGCCTCCAAGTGTTTGTTTGTTTTTATTGTAGTTGATTTCTAGTTTTATGCCACTGTGATCTGAGAAGATACTTGATATGATTTCAATCTTGAATTTGTAGAGACTTAGTCTGTGTCCTAATATGTGGTCTACCTTTGAAAATGTCCCATGTGCACTTGAGAAAAATGTATATTCCATGGCTTTGGGGTGAAATGTTCTGGAGATGTCATTTGGTTCCATCTGATCTAGTGAGTCATTTAGGATTGTTGTTTCTATGTTGTTTTTTTTGTCTAGAAGGTTTGTCCAGTGATGTAAATGGGCTGTTAAAGTCCCCTACTATGATAGTATTGCTGTCAATCTCTCCCTTGATATCTTCCAAAAGTTTTTTTTAAATGTATTTAGGTGCTCCTATATTGGGTGTATATATTTTTACCAGCTTTATAGCCTCTTATTGTATTGATCCCTTTAGTATTATGAAGTGACCTTCCTTATCTCTTGTTATAGCCTTCATTTTGAGGTCTATTTTGTCAGATATAACTATTGTTACCCCAGCTTTTTTTTTCATTTCCATTTGCCTGAAAATTTTTCCCCATCCCTTTACTTTCAGTCTGTGTGAGTCCTTTGTTCTGAGGTGGGTCTCCTGTAGACAGCATATATATGGGTCATGTTTTCTTACCCATTCAGCCACCCTATGTCTTTTGATTGGAGCATTTAATCCATTTATGTTTAAGGTTACTATTGATAGGTACTTGTTTGTTGCCATTTTTATCCTTTATATATGTGTTTCTCCTTCTTTTTATATTCCTATTTCTTACACCAGTCCCTTTAGGATTTCTTGCATTGCTGGTTTGTTGGTAATAAATGCCCTTAGCCTATTTTTGTCTGTGAAGCTCCTGATTTCACCTTCAATTTTGAATGATAGCCTTGCTGGATAGAGTATTCTTGGATTCAGTCCCTTGCTTTTCATTACTTTACATATTTAATTCCATTCCCTTCTGGCCTGATGTGATTCTATTGAGAAATCATTTTATAGTCTAATGGGAGATCCCTTGTAGGTAACTTTTTGTTACCTACAGCTCTTGTAGCTTTTAAGATTCTTTCTTTTTTGTTAATGTTTGCCATTGTATTTATGATGTTTCTTGGTGTGGTCTTTTTGGGTTCAATTTGTTTGGGACTCTCTGTGCTTGTGTGACCTCCCAAGTCAGGGAAGTCTTCTGTCATTATTTCTTCAAATAGGTTTAACATTTCTTGCTCAGCTTCCACTCCTTCTAGCACCTCTATAATGCAGATGTTGCTTTGTTTCTTGTTGTCCCAAAGCTCCCTTAAACTCTCCTACTGTTTTTTTAATTTTTTTCCCAATTGCTATTCATATTGGGTGTTTTTTCTACCCTGTCTTCTAACTCACTGATTTGGTCCTCAGCTTGTTTTAGTCTACTGTTAAAACCTTCCATTGTGTTCTGTATTGCAGCAATGCCATTCTTCATTTCCTCTTGATTCTTACACATGTTGGTGAATTTCTCATCCAGATGTTTGAGCATCCTTATCACCAATACTCTGAATTCTTACTCTGACAAATTGCTTGCCTCCATTTCATATAGTTCCCTTTCTGACGATGCCTCCTTTTCTTTCCTTTGGGGATTATTTCTTTGTCTCCCCATTTTTGCTGTCCCTTTGTATTTGTTTCTATGTAATGTGAGTTGCTGTCACTTTTTGGCCCTGGACAACCTGCTTGAGGTCCAATAAGTTGAAGCCCCTATTGTTCCAATGGTCTGGGACTCCTTAGCCCAGAGGCTGGGTATGTCTTTGAGTCTCACGCCTTTATTGTCTCTGCTCTGAGTTGTAGTTCCTTCCTCCATGCATCTGGTCCCTCAATTGCCCGTTGCAGGTGCTGGGGTTGATGGGGGCACATGCACACTTCCTCTGGGGTGCAGCTCCCTGTGAGGTCCCAGAGCCCTCTGGCATGCAATTCACTGTGCGGCCCTAGCACCCATAACAGGGTGGTGCCCTAGGACCCTCTGGCTTGCCCCATCAACCCAGTCCTGGGGCCTGGAGGGGTGCCGGGCTTGTTGTCCCTGGCTCACAGTTGGTGTGGTCCTGGGGTCTGGGGGGTGAGGGGTGCAGGGTCCCTCTGGCTTGAACTCACAGCCAGGGTCTGGGAGTGCAGGGTCTGGGAAACCGGGTGGGGAGGTGCAGAGCGGGAGGTCTCTCTGGCCTGCGGTCACTGTGGACATCTTGGAGCTGGTGGCAACGTGGGCTGCCACTCACTGCAGGGGCACGGCGGTGGTGCTTTGCGAGTTATGGCTGGCGAGTAGCTCACTGCTTGGGTTCGAGGTGGTGTCTGAGGGCAGTCTGGGTGTTGGTGTGGCTGTGCTCCTGGACTCCACTGCTACCCTTTCAAGATGGTGTGGGCTCCGCGCAGGATGCCTGCCCAGCCTGGGAGTGCCTGTGGCTAATGGCACCCATTATCATGACATCATGCAGACAGTTAAGGAGAGTTCACTTAGTGAGTTTCTAGATTTTATTCATCAGCCAAATGTTCTAAAATTTGTTAGAAAACTGTGACACCACAGGAGATGCCTATACTTCCCTGTGGTTCTGAGTAGTGCATTGTGTCCTTGTTTTCCCACTTCCTGATCTTTTCCCTCTTCCTCCTTCCAGTGCTCAGAGCTCTGATGCCCCAGTCCCTCTAGGACTAAGAAAGCTATTAATGTAAGACCTTATTATCTTCACTCTGAACTAGAACTGTCTTTTTAAAAGAGAGAGGAAAGGGCAATGTAGTATTTAATCTAAGGGAATTAAAGGTAATGCCTAGACCAAAAACAGCAACAAAACCCAACCAACCAACTAACCAAATCTCAAAAGCCTTTGTGGTAAGTAACTATTTGTTTAGGTTCTAAGTCAGATAAATTCTGGATTTTGGAGAAACCAAAAGGTCAAAGTAAGCACGAAGACTGAGCCAGCCAAGAAATAAGCATTGTCATTGGGGTAGCCCAGATGGTAGTCTTGAAAAGGGTCCTAACATTTGGGCAAATACAAAGATACTATTCAACCTCATCATCACCAAATACTCTTTGTTAAGCAATCCTTTGTTTTGTCTTTACTGAAGGATTGCTTGGAATGATGAATAGATAGAAACAATGTTACCACTGGTGAAACCACCTGAGGAATAAACAAAATAAATTCTGTTGTTCTCTGTAAATTATGGAAAGACCTAGGGAGAGAAGAAGCAATTGTATTGCCTGGATACTATACTTGTTGGTGATAACTGGGCTAATAGTGTTGCCAGGCCTGCTTGTAAAGTCCAGAAATGCCTATCAAAGCATCACCCTCATAGATAAGCTCTGAAGTAGATGAATTAGCAGTCTGTGACCTGTGCCTCTAAGCCCATCTCATTCAATCATTGAACAAATAATTAGTGAATGCCTGCTATATGATAGGCACTGTGCTACTCTCTAAACTCTTATTTAAAAAATAAATCAATAAAGCCTTAGATTTAGAAGAGAATTGATACCCTCTCTTTCTAGGAATGTCTTCCAGGGACATCAAGTGCTTTACGTTCAAAGGCAGCACCCTCCAACAATGGTCATCCTCTGAGTGATCAAAAGCTCTTCCACATGTTGTGATGAAACTTGATTCCTTTGTTTCTACCATGGATTCTAATCTGTCCCATTAAAACACATCTCATTCCGACTTACACACAACAGCCTCATGAGGTTTGCTGGTGTTACCACCCTTCAAGTCCCCTCCAGGGTGAACATCCTCTTGGCTGTTCCTGCAGTCTCACATGAGCAGTCCAGCTGCAAGTGTACCTCTTCAACATGATGTCCAGAACTGGACACAGCAATCTATTAAGTGCAGACTTTAGTGGGAGTGTTACACTGGGAAGTTAATGTGGTCTACATTTGCTTTAATTTGAACATACTGAGTTTGGGTAAACTAGGACTCCAGGGTGGAGCAACATCTCTCCTACCCTCCTCTCCTACCATTGATTTCTTGAATTCAGTATATCAGCATTATTGTCAAAAAGGGCAACGTTATTTTCTTATTGCTGCTGAAACAAATTAGTACAAATTTTGTGACTTAAAACAACACACATTTATTACCTTACAGTTCTAGAGGTCAGGTGTCCCACATGAATCTCCCTTGACTAAAATCAAGATGTCAGCAGGGTTGTATTCCCTTCTGGAGGCTCTAGGGAGAATCCATTTCCCTGGATTACTAGCAGCTATCGGCTGCCCACATTTCTTGGCTTGTGCCCCCATTCCTCCCTCTTCAAAGCCAGCAACATTGCATCTCTCTCTGCCTTTTCTTCCGTAACTAAATCGCCCTCTGATGTACCTCTTCTGCCTCATTCTTTCATTTTTAAGGACTCTACATTGGGCCCATCTGGATAAACCAGGTTAATCTCTCTAAGATCAGCTGATTAGCAATCTTAACTCCATCTGCAACCTTAATTCCCCTGCACCATGTAACCTCACATCTGTACAGGTTCTGAGGGTCAGTATGTGGACATCTTTGGGGGCCATTATTCTGCCTATCATAGGGCCACAGCAGCTCCAGATACCATCTCCTCATACAACAACTTCTAAAGGCTGGGAAGGGGACCACATCTGCTTCATGCCCCCTTTTTAGAAGGAGGCAGAAAAATTTCTTAAGGCCTCCTTGCTCCCAGCAGACTTCCCTGATCATCTTACTGGCTAAAATCATGTCATATGCCCATTCCCAACCCAATCACTGGGGAGGCAAATAAATGACCATGATTGGCTTAGTCTAACCAAAATGTATTTTCTAAGGATGAGGAAGGCACAGCCTTCCAGGAGGCAAGTAGGCCTCTGACACCTGGATTAAATTGAGTTTCTGGTAGCAAGAAAGACATGGAAAATTGCCTTTGGGAATACTTTATTCCATAATGTCACCATGAAAATGGCTTCTAGTTATGACCTAATAACTTGAAGGAGAGAGGTATTTTAAAATTACTTTTGTCTTTTCCCTTTCTGTGTTGAAGAGAGCAAAGAGATTTGGTATACCTAGAGAAAAGAAAGAAAAATATCAATACATTTTTGTTGTTGTTAATCTTCACCTGAAGATATTTTTTCCATTGATTTTTAGATACAGTGGAAGGGAGGGGGAGAGACAGAGAAACATTGATATGAGAGAGACACACCACACATGCGATCAGGGACAGGCATTGAGCCTGCAACCGAGGTACATGCCCTTGACCAGAATCAAACCCAGGACCCTCCAGTCCGCAGGCCGACTCTCTGTCCACTGAGCCAAACCTGCCAGGGCTCAATACATTTTAATTATATGGGTGTTGTATCAGTCAGGGCTCAATTAGAGAAATATATGTATATGTATATATACACACAGATCCTACAGTTATATAAGGTCACATCCCTGTAACAGATCCCTTCGTGTGTGTGTGTGTGTGTGTGTGTGTGTGTGTGTGCATTTACATACACATATACAATATATATTAAGAGATTTGTTTCAGGGATGTGACCTTATGTAATTGTGGGAGCTGGTCCAGCCATCTCTGGAAGGCTGCCTTCACATCTGATGCTGGAGCTGTGGACACAGCAGGCAGGGAAGGGAAGAAGGCTGTAAAGTGCAAAGTGCAGGAGAGCAAGAATCAGCTGGCACCACACCACAAGCAAGATCCCACAGGATGGGCTGAACATGTGGGAAGTTTTGTTGCCTCTGGTCTTTCTTTCAAGTTGATTGAGTCTTATTTGGATTCCAGTATTTAATCTACTCAGGATGTATTGCTATTCCTGGCTTTTCTTCCCTGCATTAGAACTTTTTTTCCATTTAGGAACCCTGGCAAATTTAAATATTAGAATTGACAATGTGCATTGGCCTGTAACTTAAGGGCTTCATTTTCTGGCAGCAGAATAGGGAAAAGGGTTAGTTTAACAATTTATATCAGGTGTTATGTTAGGTGGTCCCTTTATTCACCTTTATTTTCCTGTGCTATCTAAGGCTTATGAGTGAAACTAGACCACCACCTTACATTACACAAGAATAAACTCAAAATGGATGAAAGACTCAAATGTAAGTTGTGAAACTATAAAAATTCTAGAAGAAACCATAGGCAGAAAAATCTCAGACATCTCTTGTGGCAATATATTTACAGATACATCTCCTAGGGCAGTGGTCGGCAAACTGCGGCTCGAGAGCCACATGCGGCTCTTTGGCCCCTTGAGTGTGGCCACGAAGTTTCAATCGCACTGTACGCGCATGCCCGCACGTGGTATTTTGTGGAAGAGCCACACTCAAGGGGCCGCAGTTTGCCGACCACTGTCCTAGGGCAAGGGAAACAAAGGAAATAAACAAATGGGACTATATCAAAATAAAATACTTCTGCACAGCAAAAGAAACCATCAACAAAATGAAAAGGGAACCCACTTTATGGGAGAACATATTTGGCAATGATACATCTGATAAGGGGTTAATATTAAAAATATATAAAGAACTCATACACCTTAAAAGGAAGACAAACAATCTAATTAAAAATGGGCAAAGGACCTAAATAGACACTTCTCCAAAGTGGACATACAGATGGCCAAGAGACATATGAAAAAATGTTCAAAGTCACTGATCATTAGAGAGATGCAAATAAAAGCTACAATGAGGTATCACCTCATACCTGTCAGAATGGCTACCATCAACAGATCAACAAATGACAAGTGCTGGCAAGGTTGTGACGAAAAGGGACCCTAGTGCACTGCTGATGGGAATGCAGACTGGTGCAGCCATTATGAAAAACAGTATGGAGTTTCCTCAATTAAAAATGGAACTCCCATTTGGCCCAGTGATCCCGCTTCTAGGAATATATCCTAAGAAATCCAAAACACCAATCAGAAAGAATATATGCACCCCTATGTTCATAGCAGCACAATTTACAATAGCTAAGGTCTAGAAATAGCCCAAGTGTCCATCAGTATATGAGTGGATAAAAAGAGCTGTGGTACATTTATATCATGGAATACTATGCAGCAGTGAAAAAGGAGGATCTCGTACCCTTTGCAACAGCATGGAGGGACCTGGAGAGCATTATGCTAAGCGAATTAACCAGTCAGAGAAAGTTAAGTATCACATGATCTCACTCATATGTGGAATATAAAGAACAAAATAAACTGATGAATAAAATAGATCCAGAGACATGGAACAGATGTTGAATCTCAGAGGGAAGGTGGGGATGGGTAGGTGGGTAGGAAGAGATTAACCAAAGAATTTATATGCATATATACTAACCCATGGACACACACTTGTCTGTTAGGGAGAGGGATTATCTAATCTATCTCCATGTTAAAAATAATAACTCTACATGAAAAAGGCATGGTAGTAAAACAGTGTTTTATCCTTTTTTTAAAAAAGGGAATTATTTATAACGTGTATGCTTATATATATAAACTATAGTGTTATATGCTAATATTGATATCTATTGGTGGCATTCAACATACCCTTTTCTTTATTAATCTCCATATTAAACTTGACTATGGCAACAAACCATGATTATCAGCATCCTCATATAATTCATTTTTAAATTTTTGTATTTTATCTTTTTTATTATTGAAAGTAATACAGATGTACCCTTTCCCCCCATTGACACCTTCTAGCCCACCCTGCTTCTCTCATATAATTCTATATCAACTCCAAGAAGTTACTTAACTCTTTGCATCATATTTCTAACTTGAAAATGAACAAAGAAACTGACTACCAAATCGTTTTATTCAAAACCAGACTATTTTTTGAAGTTTCCTTTACCTCTCCTTCTCTTTGGCTTTTTGTACTATTACTTTCAATTTACACTGAACTTTAATACAATCAGTAGCCATTACTGTTGAACCACGCTTTACAAATTTTAACTTGTGAATAGAAGTAAATATTTAAGGCCACATGAATTCATATTGCTATTTCCCAAATGTGTCCATAAAACATATTACGTTATAATGCTTCCCTCTTATTCAAACACCAGCTAGCACTTTTTATGGTCCATGAAGACTGAAACAGCTTGGATGAGAATGGACAAGCCCATTTCTTCTTTCATGTTACACTTGGCTCCAGTGATGTCAAAAGCTGCCATGCCAATCTACACACGCTAATTTGGGATTGGATCCAGGCTACGGTGTACTGGGGAGTAGAGCTCAACAGTCACTTAGAAAAGTAAGGATACAGACCTGCCCCATTGCTTATGGAGTGAGGAAAGCTGGGTAGGCAAAAAGTGCTGAGTTTTGTGAAAGTTGCAGAATTGTGGCCCAAGAAGCGACAGTTTGAGGCTAGCTTTCTTGGTTTATCCTCTTCATATGTCATTTGCAAGGACAGAGGCCCTGCGGACACCCGCCCAGGGCCAGTGCCTAGGGCAGGGGCATCTAGCATCTGCATCAGAGACGTGTTTGTCAGGCTGGGGACCCTCCTCCTTCCTACCCCTTCTTGTCACATGGACCGGGCACTGGATATTAGCTTCTTTCCTTATAGATCCTGTTCCATTTCTAGCTTCCAAGCGACCCAGGACTGAATTTCCTATAGAAACGTGGAGAGGCAGAATTTTTACCTTAAAAGAAGTTAACATCTTGCAATTGTGAATAATTTCCAGGATCATAAATTGAATGTAATTGTGCAAATAATTTGTTTATTCATGGCGTTGTCTATTTTGGATGGATTCTTTGCTTCTTATGGTCATGCCAACTATTTCTATAGCCACATGCCTAGATTTCCTAAGCAGGGACTTCTCTGGTGGGCCAAATAATTCAAATAACTTGCCCTAAATTTGTTTTGGAAGCATATTTATAATGAACAAGACATGTAAAAGGATTAAAATTGGAAATGTCTATTAAAATAGAATCTTTTTATATTCTCTTTGTATACATTCTAATATAAACATATATCCTTTTATCTAGGATTCCCTTTGTCAGGAATTTATTCTACTAAAAACTCTGAAGAGTATGCAGTGATACTAGTCTGTAAAAGACTGGTTAAATAAAAACAAATGGAACACTATTCGGCTGTTAAAGTGAATGAGATAGATCTATAAGTAATTACAATAACTGGAAAAAGCAAGTAGCAAAAGAGTATATTATGATCAAATTTTTGTCTTAAATATCTACATATATGTAAACAACACACTCAGGCATCTTTGTATGCCTATAAAACAAGCTCAACAAAAACACTGAATTATTATCTCTGGGAAGGTAGGTCTATGAGACACATTTTCTATTATGTGTTTCAAAATGTTTCAATTTTTAATAATTACCATGTGTCCCTTTTCAAATAAAAAACATACTTAAAAAGTACCCTATTTCTTTCTTCTTTGCTCCTTCAAAACAAGTCAGGAGGCCCAATCAGGGGAAGTATTGTGTCTGAGACCCTGAGGGATCTGATGAATTAAGCCTTGGACATCCCTGTTCAGTATATTTTATCTAAAACGTCTTACCCTGACCAAACCATCTGGCCAAATTAAAAATGGAAAATTCATAGAAGGAGAGGCCTCCCTGCACACCCCATGGGAGCCATTCTTCCCTGGCTCCCTCTGGATTCTTCCAGCTCATTAGCTAAGAAGCAGTTAGAGGAAATGTCTCCGGCCACAGCTGCTGCCGTCTCAAGTATAGCTCTGATCTGGTCAGCAAAGCCCCTGATGGAAAGCAGCAGGCTCTGAGCGGCCTGCCAGCCCAGCCCGCTGTCTGCCTCCAAAGCAGGTCTGCTGGCTGGGCCCACCCTCCCTCAATCTTCCCCCTCCTCCCTCTCCAAGCCAAGTGCTATGCAAACATGGGGATTGAGGGGCTTTATTCTTCAGGGCGGGATATTCCAGGAGTGAGGCATATCTCAGCCCTGAGGGTTTAGAAATGACCAGAGCCAATGGCCTTTCGGTGAGAAACATCATGTCCCCCCTGGCAGTTGTACTCTATGCTCCAGTGGTGTTTAGGTTTATGAAGAGAACTGCTCTTTGCCACTCTCCCCTGTGACTCTGAGGTTCCCTTTGTGAGGATGCTCTGCCTTGCCATGACCCATGAGAAGCACAAAGAGGGACACAAGACTGAGAACAAGGATCTTATCAGTTTGCCCATGGCAGGGCAGGATGAGTTGCATAGCAATTAATCACATAAGGAATACCTGGATAGGGTGTGGTATGGTGGTAGCCCACCTGGCTGTGGAAATGGAGGAGAAATTGGGAGAGTCCAGCAAGAAGATAGGAAGTTCTGCTCAAAAGGGTCCTTTTCTGCTCCTTAACTCCAGAACTGTGCTCCCATAACCATGTTTCATCACAGTGAAAAAAATCACAGTTTACTTTGGTCATTTCCTGATCACTACACTAGAGTTTCTATAGCCCTTTCTCCCCCCACTCATTCTGCTGATCCTATATAATAAAAGGCTAATATGCAAATTGTCCCCACGGGCGGGGGGTTCGACCGACCAGGAGTTAGATGTGCGCTGACCACCAGGGGGTGGCGTGGAACATGGCGGGCATTGGCAATGCGGTGCTGTCAGTGGGCGGCAGTGGAGGTGCTGCCAGCCCTGATGGGCCCCGAAGAGAGTGGGACCATGGCAGGATGGTGGAGTGGGTAAGCGGGTGGCGCCAGGCCAAGGTGGGTGTGAAGGGAGGCCCCGGCTGGCAGTGGCAGCAGGCAGCTGGGGGAAGGGAGGCCCAGGCAGGCAGCCAGCAACCACTAGGGACCCTACCTGTGCACGAATTCCATGCACTGGGCCTCTAGTATGATTATATTGACATCAAAACAGATGGCACAGGCAAAACCAAACTTGTTCTGTGAAGATAGCCCCTTTCTCCATTCAAGGCCTAATCATTCAACTTTACTTATATCATAGTAAATTTTTTGCTTTCATTATTTAATAAGAAATAAATCTTGCATATCTTTTTTTTAAACATTTATTTATTTTATTTTATTTATTTATTTTTTTATTTTAAATTTTTTTTTTGCTAAAAGTATTACAAAGGGTATTACATATGTGTCCTTCCCCCCCCCGCCGCCCTTGACAATCCCCTGCCCTCCCTTACCCCCCAGTGTCTTATGTCCATTAGTTATGCTTATATGCATGCATACAAGTCCTTCGGTTAAATCTTGCATATCTTGATTACTTAGATAATTTTAGTGCTTTTATTGTGTCATTGTAAGCTGAAGTAATCTTTATTTTTTTTGTTAATCCTCACCTGAGGATTTTTTTTTTCCATTGGCTTTTAGAGAGAATGGAAGGGAGCGGGGAAGAGAGAGAAACATCTATGTGACAGAGACACATCGATTGGTTGCCTCCTGCACACAGGGATCCAACCTGCAACACAGGTACTTGACTGAAATAGAACCCACGACCCTTTGGTGCTCAGGCAGACGCTCTAACCATTGAGCCACTGGTCAGGGCAAAATGGAGTATTTTTCAAAACACCTGTGTATAGATAATTCAAGTAGGGCAGCCTCTATATTTAGGTAGATGTAAAATATACTAAATAACAAAAAATCTGAGATTATAGAGATACATTACACTGAAGAAATTAATCTCAGGTGTTTTTTTCTTCTTTCTTTCAAATCAAGGAATTTTCTGCTTGTAATACAGCCCACTTGAACTCACTAATATCTGCATTTTTTTCGTTCTGAGAACAAACCTAGACCTCATTTTTCAGCTTCTCTTGCTGCTCTGTGTGGCCTTGCCTGAGTTTTGTCAATGGAGTATGAGTGAATGTGACGTGCTCCTCTGCTGGGCCTGACTCGTAACAATCTCCTGTGGGAAAATCCCACTCTATTTCTCGGTTGAATGGAGAGATTCAAAGACTTGAAAGAGATCAGAGTTATAAGGAGGAGGAACCTGAGTGCTGAATAACTTTGTGGAGCAGAGCCCATCTAATGATCCTCATTGGACTGTGATCTGAACAAGAAGCAAACTTTTAATGTTCTAAGCCACTGAGATTTGGGGTTCTTAGCTACAGCAGTGAGTCCTAATTTAAAAGAGCGATTTTAAATTGGAGTTCAGAGGTGCTTTCTTTCTATTTTAACTAACTTCATTGATAGGAAATACTGTAAAAATATTGATATACTATATGTTAGATCTTTATTCAGAGAAGGAGCTAGTTCATGACATCAATAACTCTTTAAGGCAAGTTTGTGTTTTTCTTTTTTAAAAAAGAACAGTTACAGTTCAATATAAACATCAGGATTTTACTTCCCTTATGAAATGCTTGCAGAATCTCCAGTGAGCATGGTAGAATGTTTTTATAATAAGTACATTGATAGAATGTTTACTCAGTAGAAACTCAGCTACATTGGCCGGGTTTGTGTTTTTCTTTAATAGCAATATCCTGTGGAATACTTATGGGCAAGCCGTCAGAGGCTATTTACACTAGAGTGTTGTTATTATCAAGGACAAAAAAATTTGACTTTCTATGTAATAAGACTAAACACAAAATATCCAGTTTCTTTAATTGCAACATAATGGTCAGGGGTAAAGGGGCATTATCATTAGAACATTTCTAAGATGCCTTCCAGATACAATGTTCTGATCCTCTAAGTATGCTTATAACTGACTGACTAAATTTTATTAAGAGAGAGAGAGAGAGAAGAAATTGAATAGATTTGTGCAAACTCACACAGTAACAGAAAATAAGATCTCACAAGTGTAGAAGCCATGGAACTCAGTTAGAGGAGCTCATGGAAAGTCTCTTTAGTTGCCATCAGAATGACTCAGCTCCACTATGTTCCATCTGTTCCTTGATTTCCCAACAATTCATTTCTTAGGGGAGAGGGTCAGATGTAGATTGTTTACATGCCTACCTTTTGGCCATGATAGGGTGTCCAGGCTGAGAGACCCGGGAGTACTACAAGGAGGGTGAAAGAAGAACCCCCCAAAAGAAAGGCAGAATTCTCAAACACCCCTTTAGAAACACAAAAGGTGGTAGAAAAAACAGAAGCAAAATTAGATGGCTGTCACCTTCTTTTCTTCATGTGTCTTATGATGTGTCCTTTTTCTTGTCTAATAAATATCTGAAAAGATGATGCCAGGTCAATACATAAAACTTTTATAACTAAAGGCATCATTTATAACTAAGTGATTGAATGACCAATCATTAGACTAGTAGTAAGCATTCTCAGCAAAAGCTTAAAATATTTTACTATGTTTAGTTTCTTATAATATGAATGAGATTCCTGGGTAAGTATTCCAAAGAGGTGAGGTACAATCATTATAAACTTGTGGTATTATAAGTAATTGCATTTTTTAATACTATGCTTAAATTAGCAACATTAACAGGTTTAGCTGGGAAAAATCTTCAGATTGATAGCAATTTTTATTTATTTATTAAATCTTTATTGTTCAGATTACATTTGTTCCTCTTTTTTCCCCCCCATAACTCCCCTCCTCCCAGTTCCCACCCCACCTTCCGCCCTCACTCCCCACCCACTGTCCTCATCCATAGGTGCACGATTTTTGTCCAGTCTCTTCCCGCATCTCCCACTCCCCTTTCCCCCCCAAGAATAGTCAGTCCATTCCCTTTCTATGTCCCTGATTCATTATAATCACCAGTTCATTCTGTACATCAGATTATTTATTCACTTGATTCTTAGATTCACTTGTTGATAGATGCATGTTTGTTGTTCATAATTTGTATCTTTACCTTTTTCTTCTTCTTCCTCTTCTTAAAGGATACCTTTCAGCATTTCGTATAATACTGGTTTAGTGGTGATGAACTCCTTTAGCTTTTCCTTATCTGTGAAGCTCTTTATCTGACCTTCAATTCTGAATGATAGCTTTGCTGGATAAAGTAGTCTTGGTTGTAGGTTCTTGGTATTCATCACTTTGAATATTTCTTGCCATTCCCTTCTGGCCTGCAAAGTTTCTGTTGAGAAATCAGCTGACAGTCGTATGGGTATTCCCTTGTAGGTAATTGAGTCTCTTTCTCTTGCTGCTTTTAAGATTCTCTCTTTGTCTTTTGCTCTTGGCATTTTAATTATGATGCGTCTTGGTGTGGTCCTCTTTGGATTCCTTTTGTTTGGGGTTCTCTGCGCTTCTTGGACCTGTAAGTCCATTTCTTTCACCAGGTGGGGGGAAGTTTTCTGCCATTATTTCTTCAAATAGGTTTTCAATATCTTGCTCTCTCTCATCTTCTGGTACCCCTATAATTCTGATGTTCGTACGTTTGAAACTGTCCCAGACGCTCCTTACACTATCTTCCTATTTCGGATCTTTTTTCATTTTGCTTTTCCGGTTGGGTGTTTTTTGCTTCTTCGCATTTCAAATCGTTGACTTGATTCTTGCGCTCCTCTGGTCTGCTGTTGGGTGTCTGTATAATATTCTTTATTTCAATCAGTGTATGCTTAATTTCTAGTTGGTTCTTTTTTTTTAATTAAATCTTTATTGTTCAGATTATTACATTTGTTCCTCTTTTTTCCCCCCCATAACTCCCCTCCTTCCAGCTCCCACCCCACCCTCTGCCCTTACTCCCCACCCACTGTCCTCATCCATAGGTGCACGCACTTTTTGTCCAGTCCCTTCCTGCACCTCCCACACCCCTTCCCCC
>NW_005871070.1:7055425-7058899 GCF_000147115.1 Myotis lucifugus | reverse complement strand
CTCGAGTTCCGACCAATACCAGACAGTCCCGCTTCTCCTGTATGAGTCTAGGTCCCAGAGACTCACCCGGAACTGGAGCTCAGAGCCTGAGACTCCCTCCCGATTGAAAAAAGACAACCATGCCCTCAGCCGCCAGCCCGCTCCGCGTGCGCCTCTGTACCTTAGTATTTTACTTCCGCACCGCAGCTCCTCTGAGTCTCGGTATGCTTTTCTCTTTCCTTCTAGTTGTAGAATTTCCACTCAGCCAGCCTTCCTGTGGTTCTGGGTGATGTCCGTTCCGTCTTTTAGTTGTATTTTTGAAGTGGTTGTGCGAGGCAGCAATCTCCGGTGTTTACCTATGCCGCCATCTTGGTTTCTCCCAATTTCTTATAATATGAATGAGATTCCTGGGTAAGTATTCCAAAGAGGTGAGGTACAATCATTATAAACATGTGGTATTGTAGGTAATTGCAGTTTTTAATACTATGCTTAAATTAGCAACATTAACAGGTTTAGCTGGGAAAAATCTTCAGATTGATAGCAATTTTTAAAGTAATTACTTTATTTTAGTAAGAAGCAATGTTTGGGCTTATTAGCATCTGAGGTCAAAAGGATAGTGTGCAAATCATTTGAAGCCTGTTTATTGATCCTTGAGTCACTGGGTTCTTAATCCACAGTATCACCAGCTCCTTGTCTGGGTTGCATGTGCCCTTTGAAATACAGTTACATTCACTTTTTAAAACTCTAATTTTAAATATATTTTTATTGATTTCAGAGAGGAAGGGAGAGGGAGAGAGAGATAGAAACATCAACTATGAGAGTCACTGATCAGCTGCCTCCTGCACGTCCCCTACTGGGGATCGAGCCCGCAACCCAGGCATGTATCTTTGACTAGAATTGAACCCGGGACCTTTCAGTCCACAGGCCGATGCTCTATCCACTGAGCCAAACCAGCTAGGGCTATTTTGAAATAACTTTAGACTTATAGAACTATAAGTTGCAAAGATAGTACAGAGAGTTCCCATATACTCCTATACCTAGCTTCCTCTAATGTTAACATCCTATGTATCCATAGTTATAGCCATTTTTTAGTGGTTGAGCATGAACAGTCTTTAGACTTGAGAGAGACAGATTGATGCATTGGAAAACATGGGGTTTTGGATTCTGACAAATTTGGATTAGGTAACATATCATACTACCTATAAAAAAAAAGTCAAATTACTTCTTGGTAGAAATGGTGTACTATCTCTCTTCCAGGGTCCTTGTGGGCATTAAACATTCCATAAAAATGGAATCATCTGGTATAGTTTTGACACACGATAAATGGTAAATAAATATTCATTTTTTCCTTTCCCCTCCTTCTCTCTTAGTGCCGCCTCTATCCCTTCCTCTCCTTTCTCTCTTCATGTTATTGGATAATGCCACTTTGATTCTGAATTTTGGTTTCTGCTTTTATGTCGGTCCCCAGCCAGATGGCCCTTCAGTTCTGGCATTTTCTGATGCTGGAGGAAGAGATGACCTTTTTGACCTTAGTAATGTCCAGCCTCTTGCTGAATTAGCCTTAATATTTACCGACCTGAATTTGAAGAGCAGAGTGTTCCCACATCAATAGCAAGAACTTGGAAAAATTCTGAGGAAGAAAATGAAACCAACTGTAGACTGTAGAATGAGTGGTGTGTGCGTGTGTGTAGGGCAGTCACCAGACAAGGATATAAACCCTGAAAAACAACTCAAGCCCCTCTGTACTTTAACACTGGGAGGGATTCCTAGTACATGAAGTTCAAGACCCCAGATCCAAATAATCCATTTTGGCCAAGTGGGTCTCAAATCCTTGATGGGCTAATCTACTCTCGTCATTTACTCTGATAAATGTCCACAGGGAAGGGAAACAATACAATACTGGCACTGTTTCACCTCTCAGCAAAAATCTGCTTAAAACCAGATGCCTGGTAGCCATATGACAGACGCTCCACCCTGAGGAGGGGTCCCCTCAGGGACCCAGGAGAGGCACTGGTGATTATGCTGCGTGCTTGCTTCTGAGCCTAATGGGCAGGCTGGGAGGGGGAGATGGAGCCCTGAACATCTTGGACGTGACACCCTCTGGGCCGTAAGTGCTCCAGATAGAATCTTGCCTCAGCTCAGCAGCTGTCCCGTGGCAGCAGCCCTTTTTGCCATATGGGGGAGCCATATTTGTCATTGAATTGGGATCTGCAGACTAGTGGAAACCCGTCATCCATGTGAGAGTGTGGGTCAGAGGCCTAATTTGAGAGTGAAGAGGTACTGTCAATCTCTAATTGCCTCTCTAAAAAGATTTAATGCAAGGACTCTTATTCTGGTCTCCAAGCTACTGTAGGAGAGGGGAGGGAGTGTTCGTTTGTCACCATGAGGAAGTATAATAAGGGAAAAACAGTAATCAGGGTTGGGCTGGCAAGGAGTTTCACCAAGAGGAAATGCTTGCCCGTGGTGGGGCTGGGTTTGTTAGCAAGGGTCATTGGGAGGGTCACAAAGTGAAAACATGCCCACTGGGAAAGAAAGTGTAAGCCACCTGTGAGGAAAGCAGCATTTCCGTAACAGCTACACACCCAGGTTGTAGCAAGGCAGGAAGCATGGGGCTGACGCCTGGCCGTGTCCTTGCCTGTGGTGGCTGTGGCTGGCTCCCAGGACCAGAGGGCGCCTTCTTTTCCTGAGCGATACGGGAAGGGTGGGCAAAGGGATGATCAGGGACCTGATTTATTATGGTTAAAGATGGAGTCATTAGCATGAACATATATTAGATATCTGAGGTTTGCAGAGGTGGCAGAAATAGAATCAGTGTTAGGAATATTCAAGTTTGTGAAAGTAAGATATGTAGTCTTTTATTTTAGAATAGAAACACTAATGTTGCATATCAGTACAACTACAGGGTATCCCCCCAAAATGTATACAAGCTTTAATAACTGGTAGTTCAATTTTGAAAATGAAATGTATTTTAATAAACACTGATTTTATAATTATTCAAAGTGTGTGTATACATTTTTTTGGGACACTCTATATATGGCCCAGCAGAAAAATGGTTGAGAAACAAAAAAACCTGATTTATAGTCTAAATTCTTTGGCTGATTTGCCTCAGTTAAATTTTTATGTATTTTTTTCTTTCTTTAGGATATATTCCTAATAGAGGAATTGCTGGGTCAACAGGGTGACTTTTTTGGTTTTGTTTTGCTAATCCTCACCCGAGGATATTTTTCCATTGATATTTAGAGAGAATGGAAGGGATGGAGAGAAACAGAGAAAGAGAAACATCCCTGTGAGAGAGACACATCAACGGGCTGCCTCTTGCACGTGCCCTGACCAGGGCCAGGGGTCAAGCCTGCAACCAAGGTACAGGTCCTTGACTGGAATTGAACCCGAGACCCTTCAGTCTGCGGGCCAACGCTCTATCTACTGAGCCAAACCGGCTAGGGTGCACTCGAGTTTCTTTATATACTAAGGGGAATGATAATAATAGCTGACACC
>NW_005871070.1:7051654-7054123 GCF_000147115.1 Myotis lucifugus | reverse complement strand
AGTGCTGGCAGGATGACTGCGGAGACCTGCCAGAGAAACCCCAGCAGTCCTTGCAGAGAGGCTGAAGTTAGGGAGACCCACTGCTCCTGTGTGCCAGCCTGCTTCAGCCCAGAAGAGAGTGAGGACAGGGCAAACAAGCCACGGGTCCATTAGGATTCTCTAGATTGCAAGGGCCAGAAAACCCAACGTAAAGTACCTTAAGTAAGATTGGAATGTACTGGTTCACATGAAGTCCCCAGGCATGCTGAGCTTCCAGTGTGGATTGGTCTAATGCTCACAAATTATCACGGGGATCTGTCTCTAAGCTGGCTTCCTCTAGGTTTCAGCTTTACAGGCCTGCTTTGTGTCTTCATATCATCGCACTGCCAATTCCAGAGAAAGACTAAATATGTTTCCTTGGCTCTGGCTGGTTTATGCGCCATTCTGAAACTAATCAGTGTCGCCACAAGGATGGGATATGTTATCTTAAGGCAAACAGGGTTGGAGTCAATTCCATGGAAACCACGTGACTAGAGAATAGTGGAAGGTGGTTTCCCAAAGGAAATTTTGGACCTTCTTTTCCAAAGTAAACTTTGGATCTCTCTAAAAGTCTTGGAAGTAGCTATTGGACAGAAGCAATATGTATTTATATAGAGCATTTCTGACATGGTCCCCAAAACAAATCTCCAGTCAATGTTACTGGAATGACCCTAAAAATTGTAACAAGGCGTCACTTTCTTTTTGTACTCTTTTGTAGCAACTTTATGTTTTTCTATGCTGAAGTATAAGACTATTGTGGCCTCATACTATCTCTCATTTATAGCTGAGATTTCCCCCACGGTCTTATAATTTGTGCCCATCCATTAAAAAAATACTTATTGAGCATCTACTACATGCCAAGGGATGCTAGATGCTGGGGATGTTGTAGTCTCGTCTCCTCACCAAGCTGCCATTCTTGTGCTTGTCCATGATGCTGCATGACTCAGAAACCTCTGATCTCCTTCAGGCTATGGCTGCCTCCATTACCGCCCTGGCCTTGCCCTGGTTTTTTATTATGCTGTGCCACACAGGGAGTAAGATCTCCCTTTAATGCTGCCCAGCATGGCAGAGGCTGTATGTGCTCTCATATATGCAGGATAGTACTCATCACAATTTTCATGAATTATCTATATATTTATTGGTTTAATATCTTTCTCTTTAGACTATTCATATAGGTTGCGACTATATCTATCTTATTTGTTATTGTTTTCCCTTGCGTAGCACAGTGTCTGGAGCATACTGGGCATTAAAATTGTTTTTAAATGATATCTCAATGTATATATTATGGTATGTGTTCTTTTTTGACAGGTATACTTATGCATATTCTAGATTTAATTTCATTTTGTGTGTATAATCCTTTTCAAAAGACTTCCAGGAAGCAATAATATTTTGTATTATGGTAGAATGTTTTTGTAATAAGCACATTGATAGAATGTTTACTCCAGCAGTAAATTAGTAAATTTAAAAGTAAAATGATGTCACTGAGAGGGAAAGATTGGTGTTATGTGCAAAAATTCATTCTCATCCATGTTTTTAAGTTTATGTGTGTGTGTACATATACACATATATTTATGTATGATGGGTGGTTTGGGAGTTTTTGATTGTATGTCTTTAGCTGGCCAAGGAGAATGGGAGGAAGAATTAAGTCTCTGAGATTGATAAACTCAGGTAAAGAAACATTTACTAGGTGATGTGCGGAACAGTGTTTGCTACACAACCTATCCTGCTTTGGAAGACTAGTCTTTTCCCTGAAGAAGCTTGAAGCCCTGGTCAGGTAGCTCAGTTTGTTAGAGCATTATCCCGATATGCCAAGGTTGTAGCTTAAATCTCTGAACAGGGCACATATAAGAAACAACCAATGAGTACAATAAATTTAAAAAAGCTTGAAGATATTTTCATAACAGACATGCATTCAGTTAATCTATACAAAGAAGGATAATATGCTAATTAGACTGGACATCTTCTGGACATCCTTCCAGACGTCCTTCTGGACAAAGCCACGATGGTGGGGAGGCAGTTAGGGGCAATCAGGCCAGCAGGGGAGAGCAGTTAGGGCAGTTAGGGGGATCAGGCTGTCAGGCAGAGGCAGGGGCGATCAGGCAGGCAGGGTTCTTGGATTAGAGAGAATGCAGGCCACCCCCACTGTGCATGAATTTTGTGCACCAGGCCTCTAGTGGAGTATAAAGCAGGCCAATGTAAAGACTCAGGTAGAGTTAAAATAAAACATGCTTATAACAGATTGCAGGATTTCAGCTCTCTCATTTGTTTCATGGCATCCTAGCAAATAAAGATTACTTCACTAATGGTATGTAACTCTGTGCTTTATATAGAACTGACTTTTAAGAATGTACTTATTAAATTGGATTAATTACTAAAATATCTTTGTACCCATAAACAAATCTTTTATTATAGCTGCTTTGACTTTGTTATAGTAAACTTTTTAATGTATTA
>NW_005871070.1:6945909-7047960 GCF_000147115.1 Myotis lucifugus | reverse complement strand
GATCACAATAAAAAACATGACAAAAAGTTTCAAAAAACACCGGAAACAAACATACCTCACAGGGGATTGATTTGTTATCACCAGGATTGTCCGGGACCTCACCGGGACCATCCCCAGCCTTACCGGGAAAACAGGAAGTTTGGCCCTCTGTCCCCTGCCGGCGGCTCCCCACCAGACAAAATCTCCAGGCGTTCCTGGTGGCTGAACATTCAGCACTCCTGCCCTCCACCAAGTGCACAGACTGCCTGTCTGCTGTCCCCCAGCGCCCCATGAGAGACTGGAACCAGCGGGCATGTTTGTGGGCTTGCTGGTACAGCGGTTCCACAGTGCCGGTCCAGTCAGGCCCAGCCCCGGCCTGCCCCGGACCCGACTCCGCCCCCCGATTGCGTCCCTCCCAGATGCAAGGAGCTGAAATCTGCAGCCTGCTGGGATGGGCTCTGTACTTGGTGCCTCTGCACATCCTACTCAGTCTCAATGTTCTTTCTCTCCTTCCAGTTGTAGAGCTTCCACTGGGCCAACTTTCCCATGGTTCTGTATGATAGGTGTTTGTCTGATATTTGGTAGTTTCGATGTTGTTGTGTGAGGTAGCACGCACAGGTCTCTTCCTTATGCCGCCATCCTGGTTCTCCTGGGTCTGCTTCTTGAGTGTGTCTCCCATGGCTGCGAGCAGTTGAAGTCTGCAATTTGTTGGGATAGGCTGCAAAAGCGCAGGTGGGTCTTTTTGTGCACCTGGCACAGCTTGGATGGGGATGTAAATTGATTAGGGCTGAGTCTCAGGGAGTCGCCATGGCGAGAGCAAATAGCACTGGCTGAGTCTCCGCGGCCCCTTGAATCTCTGCCAGGGCTTTGTGTCCCCCAGTGCCGGCGAGCAGCTGTGTGACAGAGCCTCCCTCGCTTTCTGATGGCTGCAAGGCCGTGCTGCCTCTCCCCGTAGGGTCTGGTGCCTCATGATCCCGCCTGAACCAGCTCAGTGGATTTGAAAGTTTGCAAAAGCAAAGGCGTTTCTACTTGTGAGTCTGGCACAGCCCAGATGGGAATGTAAATTGCGTAGGGCGGGGTCACAGGGAGTCGCCGGGGCGGAGACTCAGCGGCCCCTTGCCTATCCAGGACACCAGGACTTTGCGTCCCCCAGTGCCAGCGAGCAGCCGAGCACCAGAGCCTCCCTCGCTTTCTGACCGCTGGAAGGCCATGCCGTCTCTCGCCTTGGGGCCTGGGGCCTCAGAGACCCGCCCGAACCAGCTCAGTGGATTTGAGAGTTTGTAAAAGCACAGTCATTCCCTCTTGTGCCTCTGGCACAGCCCGGATGATAGGGCGGGGTCTAAGGGAGTCGCCAGCGCGGAGGAAATAGCGATGGCGGCGTCTCCGCGCCCCTCGCCTCCCCGGGACACCAGGACTTCTTGTCCCTCAGTGCCGGCGAGCAGCCGTGCGTCAGAGCTTCCCTCGCTCTCCAACCACTGCAAGGCCATGGCCGCCTCTACCTGTGGGATCTGGGGCCTCAGAGACCCGCCCCGAGCAAGCCCAGAGGATTCGAGGGTTCGTAACCGCTTCCGATTGAAAAAAAACCGCGAATCCATTTGCAGCCCGCCTGGCGTGTGACTGTGTACCTCTGGTTTTGGTGCCTCCGTAGCTCCCACTCAGTCTCACTGCGCTTCTTTCTTTTCTTCCAGTTGTAGATCTCCCACTGGGCCAGCTTCCCCATGGTTCTGAGTGGTGGTTGTTTACCTCATAGTTGATAGTTTCAATGATGCTGTGAGAGAGCAGCACGCACAGGTCCACTCCCTATGCCGCCATCTTGGTTCTCCCAATGTTATTTTTGATAAGGGTTTAATCTCCAAAATTTACAGGGAACTCATACAACTTAACAAAAGCAAGATAAATAATCCAATCAAAAAATGGGCAAAGGACCTAAATAGACACTTTTGAAAGAGGACACACAGAAGGCCAAGAGACATATGAAAACATGCTCAAAGTCACTAATCATCTGAGAGATGCAAATCAAAATGACAATGAGGTACCATCTCACACCTGTCAGAATGGCTATCATCAACAAATCAAGAAACGACAAGTGCTGGTGAGAATGTGGAGAAAAAGGAACCTTTGTGCACTGCTGGTAGGAATGCAGACTGGTGCAGCCACGGTAGAGAACAGTATGGCGTTTCCTCAAAAAGTTAAAAATGGAACTCCTATTTGACCCAGTAATCCCACTTCTAGGAATATATCCTAACAAATCAGAAACATCAATCAGAAAGGATATATGCACCCCTATATTCATAGCAGCACAATTTACCATAGCTAAGATTTGGAAACAGCCTAAGTGCCCATCAGCAGATGAATGGATTAAAAAAGAGTGGTACATCTACACAATGGAATACTATCCTGCTGTAAAAAAAAAAGGAACTTTTACCATTTGCAACAGCATGGATGGGCCTGGAGAGCATTATGCTAAGCAAAATAAACCAGTTGGAGAAAGATAAATATCACATGATCTCACTCATTTGTGGAATATAATGAACAACATAAGCTGATGAACAAAAATAGACCCAGAGACACAGAAACACCGAACAGACTGTCAAACCTCAAAGGGAAGGCAGGGGAGGGGGGTGGGTAAGAGATCAACCAAAAAACTTGTATGCATGCATATTATCATAACCAATGGACACGGACACTGGGGTGGTGGGGGCTTGTCCTGGGGGGTGGGAGTGGCTGGATAGAGGTTGATGCGGGAAAAAGGATACATATGTAATACTTTAAACAAACAAACAAACAAACAAAAAAATTCACCTGGAAGAATAAATAAGTGGAAATTCACACACACACACACACACACACACACACACACACACACACAATACTAAAACAGGAAAGCCCCGGAAATACTAGTGTGGAGCTTAAACAGCTCAGAACCCTGCTTCCTATGTCGGTCCTGAGTGTTTTCCTCTCCTATATAAGGCAGCACAACTGTGCTTCCACCAACATGTTGAAATCACTTGAGTGCGTGTCAAATGTTTGTGTTTGGAGTTAAATCTAAGTGAAGCAGCAAAAAGAAATTAATTCTATGAAATCAGTCAAGAGGAAAACCTCAAATTCAGAAGGATGGCAGGGAAATTGCTGAACTGGTTGGGGCCAGTTTCTGTGGAAAAATCACCCTAACGTCTGTTTCAGGCTCCAAGTCTAGATTGTCATTCAAGATATAATCCACCCTCCCTGGGCTTTTTGAGGCTTTTGGTCTTTGCTGATGTGAATTTTGTCTGTGAAAGGACAAAGGATTAGGTCTCAGGCTGATTAGGGTATAAGGTCATTGTCATAAATCCAGGAATGGCCAGGAGAAATGACGGATAATGCCTTGCCTCTTCTTTGTGAGGAGGGTTTGCTAGTTCTGGCTTTTTGAGGGATCTCATTGCTGAGGCTCATGAACTTCCAGAACCCAAGCTTTCCTTTTCCCTTCCAAGGAAGTTGCATACTATTGGTGACAACTTACACATTACCCAATTTCTCTGATGGCTTTGTGGATCACTTAGGTCTCTGTTTGCTGTGATGGAAATTCCAAAACACACGGGCTTAAAAAAAAAAAAAGGGACTTTTTGGCTCTTATAACCTTTAGAACCAGAGTAGGGCTGATTTTTGGCTCAAGCAGTGTCACCAGAACTCAGTTTCTTGTCTCTCAACACAGCTCTGCTTTCCTCCTTATTGGCTTTATTCTTAGATAGGTTCTTCACTCAAGAATGCAAAATGGTATGAACAACTATATGCCAACAAACTGGACAACCTTGGCAAAATGGAAAAATTCCTGGGAAAGGGGTGTGGGGGGTACGGGAAGAGACTGGACAAAAATCGTACACCTATGGATGAGGACAGTGGTGGTGGGGGGTAAGGGCAGAGGGTGGGATGGGAACCGAGTGGAGGGGAGCTATGGGGGGAAAAAGAGGAACAACTGTAATAGTATGAACAATAAAGATTTAAAAAATAATTCCTAGAAACATACAATCTTCCAAAACTCAATCAGGAAGAATCAGAAAACCTGAGTAGGCCAGTAACAACTGATGAAATTGAAGCAGTAATTAAAAAACTTCCAGAAAACAAAAGTCCTGGATCGGATGGATGTATAGGTGAATTTCACCAAACATTCGAAGGAGAAATAATACCTATCCTCCTCAAACTATTCCAAAAAATTCAAGAGGAAGGAACACTTCCAGGTTCTTTTTATGAAGCCAGTATTATCCTAATTCCAAAACTAGATAAAGACATTAAAAAGAAAGAGAATTACAGGCCAATATCCCTGATGAACACAGATGCCAAAATCCTCAATAAAATATTAGCAAATCGGATCCAGCAATTTATTAAAAAGGACCATACACTATGACCAAGTGGGATTTATTTGGGGGATGCAAGGCTGGTACAATATTCACAAATCAATAAATGTGACACATCACATAAATTAAAAGATAAAAACCATATGATCATATCACTAGATGCAGAAAAAGCATTTGAAAAAAATCCAGCACACTTTTTTGATAAAAACTCTCAATAAAGTGGGAATAGAGGGATCATACCTCAACATAATAAAGGCCATATATGACAAACCTATAGCCAATATTATACTCAATGGGCAAAAACTAAAAGTGTTTTTTTTTTAAGAACAGGAACAAGACAAGGATGTCCACTTTCACTACTCTTATTCAACATAGTATGGAAGTCCTAGCTACAGCAATCAGACAAGAAGAAGAGATAAAGGGCATTAAAATTGAAAAGGAGGAAGTAAAACTGTCATTCTCAGATGACATGACATTGTACATAGAAAACCCTAAAAACTTCACCAGGAAACTACTAGACTTAATAAATGAATTTGGCAAGGTAGCAGAATACTAAAACCAACATCCAGAAATCAATGGCATTTTTATATACCAACTAGAGGCCCAGTGCATGACATTCATGCACTGGGTGGGAGGGTGTCCCTCAACCCAGCCTGCACCCTCTTGCAATCTGGGACCCCTTGGAGGATGTCCACCTGCTGGCAGTCAGACATCCCTCTCACAGTTCAGGGCTCTCGCAGTCCGGGACTCCTTGCCCCTTACCACCTACCTGCAGCCGAGGTGGGAGAGGCACCTGCTACCGCTGCTGCGCTCACTAGCCATGAGCCCGGCTTCTGGCTGAGCGGCACTCTCCCTGTGGGAGCACACTGACCACCAGGGGGCAGCTCCTACATTGAGTGTCTGCCCCTTGGTGATCAGTGTGCGTCATACCGCCATTTGGTCGATTTGCATATCAGGATTTTATTATATAGGATAAGGAGCTCTCAGAAAGATATACTAAAAAAGCAATCCTATTTACCATTACAACAGTAACAACAACAAAAGATACCTAGAAATAAACTTAACCAAGGAGGTAAAAGACCTATACTTAGCAATCTATTGGACATTGAATAAAGAAATAGAGGAATACACAAACAAATAGAAGTGTATACCATGTTCATGGATTGGAAGAATTAACATCATTAAAATGTCTATACTACCAAAAGCAATCTATAGATTCAACACAATCCCTATTAAAATGCCAATGGGATACTTCACAGAGCTAGAAAATATACTCCAAAAATTTATATGGAACCATAAAAGACCCTGAATAGCTACAGCAATCTTGAGAAAGAAGAACAAAGTAGGAGAGATCATAATTTATACTACAAAGCCATTATAACCAAAACAGCCTGGTACTGGCACACGAACAGGCATATAGACCTATGGATCAGAACAGAGACCCCAGAAATTGACCCACACCATTATGGTCAATTAATATTTGACAAAGGAGGCAAGAACATACAAGGGAGTAAAGACAGTCTCTCCAACAAATTGTGCTGAGAAAATTGGACAGACACATGCAAAATGATGAAACTAGACCACCAATTTATACCATACACAAGAATAAACTCAACATGGATAAAAGACTTAAATGTAAGGCATGAAACCATAAAAATCTTACAGGAGAACATAGGCAGTAAAATCTCAGACATCTCACGTAGCAATTTGTTTACAGATAGATCTCCTAGGGCAAAGGAAACTAAGGAGAAAATAAACAAATGGGACTACATCAAAATAAAATACTTCTGCACAGCCAAAGAAACCACCATCAAAAAGAAAAGGGAACCTACTGTATTGGAGAACATATTTGCCAATGATACATTTGATAGGGGGTTAATATCCAAAATATATAAAGTACTCTTACAATTCAAAAAAGGAAGACAAATGATCCAATTAAAAAATGAGCAGAAGACCTGAATAGGCATTTTTCCAAAGAGGACATACAAATGGCCAAGAGACACATGAAAAAAAAAATGCTCAAAGTCACTAAGCATCAGAGAAATGCAAATTAAAACCACAATGAGATATCACCTCACACCTGTCAGAATGGCTATTATAAAAAAATCAACAAACAACAAGTGCTGGCGAGGATGTGGAGAAAAGGGAACACTAGTTGACTGCTGGTGGGAATGCAGACTGGTGCAGCCATTATGGAAAACAGTATGGAGTTTCCTCAAAAAATTAAAAATGGAACTTCCATTTGACCCAGTGATCCCACTTCTGGAAATATATCCTAAAACCCCCAAAATACCAATCAGAAAGAATATATGCACCCCTATGTTCATAGTAGCATTATTTTCAATAGCTAAGATTTGGAAATAGCCCAAGAGCCCATCAGTAGACGAGTGGATAAAAAACCTGTGAGACATTTACACTATGAATACTATGCAGCTAAAAAATGAGGAATCTCTTATCCTTTGGGACAGCCTGGAGGAACCTGGAAAATATAATGCTAAGTGAAATAAGCCAATCTGAGAAAGACAAATATCACATGATCTCACTTATTTGTGGAATCTAACAAACAAAATGAATTGACCAACAAAATAAAACCTGAAGCATGGAGGCATGGAACAGACTGACATACCTCGATGTGGGGATGAGAAGAGATAAACCAAAAAACTTATACACTTACTAGAGGCCCAGTGCACGAATTTGTGCACAGGTGGGGTCCCTTGGCCTGGCCGGTGATTGGGGCTGATGGGCAGGGGGGCAGCCGGCCGAGGGGGAGGGCCCACGGGAGGTTGTCTGGCAGGGGGGTGTGGGGGGGGGCAGGACCGCGGGAGTTTGGCTGGCCAGGGGGAGGGACCATGGGAGGTTGGCTGTGGGAGTGCACTGACCACCAGGAGGCAGCTCCTGTGTTGAGCATCTGCCCCCTGGTGGTCAGTGCACGTCATAGCAACCAGTCGACTGGTTGTTCAGTCATTTGGTTGCTTAGACTTTTATATATATAGCTATGCATAGTCCATGGACATGGGCAATAGGGTAGTGAAGACCTTGGGGGGGTGGGTAGGTAGATGCTGAGAGGAAGGGGGGGAAAGGAGGAAAATGGGAGATATCTGTAATACCATAAAAAAAAGAATGCAAAATGGGTGAGCAGGTTCAGATTTGACATTCTTTTACATTTGAAATCAGGAGGCAACACTGATTTCCATTAAATGTCTCATTGCATCTTATTGGCTTTAGTGGGACCCCATACCCATTTCTGAACTAATTTCTGTAGGTCAGAGGAATGTAACAAGCTGATTGGCTTAAAACTGAGCCATATGTTTTATTCCTTCAGTTGGAGTCTCACCCAAAGCATATATGTTAGATTGTAGAAGGCCAATAACAACTGATGAAATTGTCTGAGAGAGAATAATAAATCCAAACATCAGGTAACACCAATAATAATTGAGGCTATATATCATTATTATGGCTGCAAGTTCTATTCTGGTCACCAATGATTAATAATTTTTAGGCAATAATTTCTACTTTGCATGGTTAGCTAAAGAAAGTGTAAGGGATGCTGAGCATTCAACAACAATAAGAGCCACAAATGTCAACTTTAGTTTGGTGTCCAAATAGTTTTGGCTTCCAAATATTCTCAGAAAGTATATAAAGTGTACCAATTTAAGCAGCATTCACAGTATGTGGTCATATAGGCATGTGGTTGAAATGTTTGAATACTTTGTAAACAAAGGTCCATTTTGAAGCCAGAATTGGGCATTGTTGGTAGAGGATTAACTAAAGCCTTTCTCCTTCTGCATGAGAGTCTGTCCTTTGGTTAACTTTGTAGATCTGTTCCCCTGGAAACCTGAAAATAATAAAATGTCAACAATGCAAGGCAACATTGCATAGGGTAAAACTTACCCTTGGCTAATAAAAATGGCTACCTGGAAGTAGAGGAATTTTTCTGGTCTGGCCTTGACTCAGCTCTCCAAGAGGAGCTGTTTGCCCATTCTGCCTATGGGCCTGGCTCTAGGGAACCCCATAGAGATCTATCCATTTTATTCTCTGGGCACATCTGAAGTGGATGATGAGGGGTAAGACTTGTTCTGGATTGAGATAACTGTACATCTTAAGAAGAAGCCGTAATTTGGGCTTCTCTGAGTGCAGTCACTATCGTAACTGGGCATATCTTTTGTGGGGACTCTGGACGCTATGCCTATGAAATTGTTACAAGATATTGGCTCCGTATGGAACAATGCTTTTAAGACTGTGCTCTTGAACTTGCTTAATGTGTTCTCATTGCTCTTGAGCTGTCACGTAGGGGGCAGATAGAGTAGCTCCTGGACACTGTGGATTGCTGCAGGACTGCTGCACAAGGTAGAGCTTGCTGTTGCCCTGCTGGCAGACACTCTGAGCAGACCAGTGCCAAATGTTGGCTGTGACAGTCTAGTGTGTCTGAAGGTTCAGCTGAGCTTAAGAGGGCCCACTGGTGGTGTTGCAGACACATATGTAAAATGCAGCCTGAAACAAGGCTCAGATTCCTGATCTCATGAAGTGGCAGAGACTGGACAATTGTGCATTACACCTGTTGTTTTTTATTTTCTTCCTCGGAACAAAGCTAGACTTCATTTCCCAGCCCCTTGAAATATTGGTGGCCATTTGACTGAGTTCTAACTGTGGGAAGTGGGTGGAAGTAGAGTACTTCTCGATCTGGCCCATAAAAACCTTCCCTTTGCCTTCTCTAATTGTTCAATGAATGCCAACGATTCTAGGGCTCTAGAGCAGCGGTTCTCAACCTGTGGGTCGCGACCCCTTTGGCGGTCGAACGACCCTTTCACAGAGGCCACCTAAGACCATCCTGCATATCAGAGATTTACATTACGATTCATAACAGTAGCAACATAACAGTTATGAAGTAGCAACGAAAATAATTTTATGGTTGGGTCACAACATGAGGAACTGTATTTAAAGGGCCAGAAGGTTGAGAACCACTGCTCTAGAGGAAGATGAAACCTCAAGATAGAGTCCCTGAATGACCACATATAAGGTCACTTGCACTTGGGAACATCATTTAGACTTCAAGTGGACAGAAATACACAATTACAGTATTTAGTCAGGATAATTTGGAGGCTTACCTGTGAAATCAGCTAGTATCCCAACAGTTGTTAACTAACAACAAACATTCCTCAGATTTAGACATTTTCACATGGTATACTAAGGGATGCAAGTCTGCCATATTTCCAGGAATGGCTTTCAGATTTTAAACTCCTAAAATATAAATTTTATATATATATATATATACCACAAGCTGTTGATTTGGAAACAAAACTCATTTGCTGCTGAAATGTTAAGGATTGGGTCACAACTCCTAATTGTAATTGGGGAAACGTAATAACATCACCAAATTTCTGCCTTGCCAGTTCAGGATGCAGAGAAAGATTGGAGGCAGACTGGGTTGTACTGGGAATGAGAGTACACTTTTTCCTCTCTTCTAGCCTCCAGGCTGCATCAGGAGCTGGGGGGAGGGGGAGAGGAGGGAGTGGTTCTAATACATTATTGTTTGCAGTCATGTTTCCCATACTGTTAGTCTACAGCCAATGGAACATTAGTCCATGAAAGAAAGGACTTTATGATTAAAGAAATTAGGAAAGTACTATATACTATATTTTACCCATGGGAGAGTCTCAATGCATATCAACATATCAGTCACTGAAAAAGTCTGTAATAAGGGAACCTATTTGTAACATCGTCAGTTTATAACAAATAGTAATCCTATCTAATAAGGAGGGAATATGCTAATTGACTGCCCTGCCCTCAAAGATGGCGGTGCCCACAGCCACAAGATGGCCGGCAGGGAGGGCAGTTGGGGGCGACCAGGCCTGCAGGGAAGGGCAGTTGAGGGAGATCGGGCCGGCAGGGGAGTAGTTAGGCGTCAATCAGGCTGGTAGGGGAGTGGTTAGGGGGCGATCAGGCTGGCAGGCAGAAGTGCTTAGGGGCAATCAGGCAGGCAGGCAGGCAAGCGGTTGGGAGCCAGCAGTCCTGGATTGTGAGAGGGATGTCCGACTGCCGGTTTAGGCCCGATCCCACAGGGGTCCCAGATTGGAGAGGGTGCAGGCTGGGCTGAGGGAACCCCCCACCTCCCGCCCAGTGCATGAATTTCATGCACCGGGCCTCTAGTAAATAATATTATAAATTTATTGTCTTATTATATTTTATTAAATATATTTTATAAATTATTACTATAATTTATAAATAGATAATTATCTGTAATAAACTACCCCAACATCTCAGCAGCTTAATACAGTACAGGTTTATTTTTCACTCATTGCAGTGTTCTGTGGTTCAGTGAGTAGTTGGGAGAGAAAGCTGTGTCTCATGTGGTCATTTAGGAACCCAGACTCCATTCACAGCATGGGGCCATTATCTTCCAGGGCTTGAGTTCTCCACTAGATATTTTTTAAAAATTAATTCTCACCTGAGGATATATTTTTTAAAATTGACTTTTAAAGAGAGAGGAAATAAAAAGAGAGGAAGGGAGAAAGGAGGAGAGAAAGAGAGAGAGAGAAAGAGAGAGAGGTGAAAGACATTGATCAGTTGCATCCCATATGTGCCCTGACCAGGGATCAAACCTTTTGGTGTACGGGATGGTGCTCCAACCAACTGAGCCACCCAGGCAGGGCTCCATTAGATTTTTAAAAAAATATATATTTTATTGATTTTTTTACAGAGAGGAAGGGAAAGGGATAGAGAGTTAGAAACATCGATGAGAGAGAAACATCAATCAGCTGCCTCCTGCACACTTCCTACTGGGGATGTGCCTGCAACCAAGGTACATGCCCTTGACCGGAATCGAACCTGGGACCTTGAGTCTGCAGACTGACTGAGCCAAACTGGTTAGGGCTCCATTAGATTTTTTTCATCCAACTAGCAGGGGAGGAAATATGGAGAAGGCACATGTGTTCCTAACCACTTTTGGGGGTGTCACTACCCACTTTCACTCACATTCCATTGGTGAGAACTAGTCCCAACGTCCACTTAGAGATAAGGACACGGGGAATGTGCCGAGGAGAAAAAGGAGAACATGGATATTGGTGAGCAATCCCAGTAGCTGTCACAAGTTTCCTGCTGTCCCCCAAATATCTTTTTGCTCCCTTTCCCCTTACAACATACATATTCCTATGCCAGGGGAGCTTCTCAAAGTCCCATGTCAACTCCACATTCAGCTGAAAGGCCAGGATTTGTTGGTGATGCAGAGTGGTCTCCGTCAGAGGCCAAATGGGAGATGCATGGGCTCTGAACCACAGCGATTTTCTGAAGTCCTACTACAGGCATTTCCTGTTGGTTCAGTTCCAGACCACTGCAATAAAATGATTTTTTACATCATTTGTAAAACACATAACATCTGTGAAGCGCAATAAAACAAGGTATACCTGCAGTCATTGAGGTCTGAATCTCTCTGCCTCAGTTCATTCATCTGCACATGATTCTGCACATGATTGAGGAGAAACTTATTTGTTCATTGTTGCCATGGCCCTGGCCAGCGGTTCTCAATCTGTAGGTCGCGACCCCTTTGGGGGTCGAACGACCCTTTCACAGGGGTCGCCTAAATACATCCTGCATATCAGATATTTACATTATGATTCATAGCAGTAGCAAAATTACAGTTATGAAGTAGCAATGAAAATAATTTTATGGTTGGAAGTCACCACAACATGAGGAACTGTATTAAAGGGTCGCGGCATTAGGAAGGTTGAGAGCCACTGGCCCTGGCCCTGGCCCTGTGCTCTGAGAAGATCGAGAAGATCCCCTGTTCATTCCCTGAACTTATCTGAAGTGAGTGGTGAGGAGTAAGGCCTCCTTGGTAGCTGTGCAGACTTTGCAAGCCACTTCCTAACTATCTTATTTCAGAGTCCAGAATCTGGCTGGAGCTACAGGTGAGAGCTAAAGAACCTCCACTGATTGGGGTGAGTGGGTTACTAAGAACAATATTATAAGGTTTGACATTTCTATGATGTACTGGTTTTCAAATGCTTTTATATACATTATTGTATGCTCAAAACAACCTCATGAGGTAGGGATGTGAGGACAGGGAGGACAGTGAGAAAGGCCACTGCAAAGTCCGCAGTGCATTACTATAGGCCCATTCACAAGGCAAGACAACACTTCATGACTTCTTCTACTTTATGGGTCTCCTTTTTCACCCAATCTGGGCCATTCAGGCAGTTCAGGTTGTTAGAAGTCTGACCAGGCCTCACATTTGTTGAGTCATCCATCTCTTCCTACCAAATGACTTGCTTTGGCAAAGGAGGCTGAGAAGATTCCTCTCATTCGGAGAAGCCAAATCAAGTCTGGAACACCTGGTCCCACCCTGCTCTCCCCTCTCTACAGAACCATGGAACTTCAGCTCTGAAAAGGCTACGATATTTTTCTGGACCCACGACTTTCACTCCATCGTCTCTAGAGGCTAAGTGTTCGTCAGAGGTGCCTTCAGGGTGGATAAGGTAGGGGTTGAGGTTGAGAAGGATTCATTATTCTTCGCTTATGGGTTCTTCTCCCCCCTCATTCAGGGCAGAACAAAAAGCCATTGAAAACCATGGTTAATAACTAAATCCATCATCTCTGCAGATGAAAAGCTGGAGGCCCAGAGAGGTTAATTGATTGGCTGGATGTCACACAGGTGCTCACCGGAGGAACTGGCATTAACACGTGGGTTTTCTGAATCCCAAACAAATGCTTTTTGCACTGGAGTGGCTCTTTGTTACTTCCCTGGGTGTGGCATGTGGTCTAAGATAGAGGGCAGGAGTCAGGCTCTGACCATGACTGAGAGCATGGGTGACTGGGCAGGAAGCTGCACTTCTTGCTCTTGGTCCCCCAATTCCTCCTTAAGTGAAGCAGGAACAATCCTGGCTTCTCATCCAGGGCAGAGCTGCTCTGTGCGTGGCTGATGGTGCACCCTGCTAGGATCTTGGCACCTCTCATGCATTTTATCAGCCCCTATTTGACAGAGGCACTGCCTGAGTTCCTTCTGCCATTCCATTCCCCACCCCCCATGCAGTTGGCGAACAGTGCCATTTAAAATCTCCAGTAGGAGGGAACAGCATAATCATCTCATTAGACTTTTGGCTTTTAGAATGTCATCCTTACCCAGATGTGAATATGGAGTGGATGGAGGTCAGCTTGATTCTGTCTCTGTCCATGTTATGAGAGTATTAAATATGCAAAAGATGGTTGATCTGTCCATGTCTCCTTTCCCCCTAGTTCTCACCACTTAATATTTGTTTTTGCTCAGAACTGAAAAGGAGTGATTGCTTTAGATTTGCTTTTCTTTTACCAACTGGAGAAATATCTCACTGTGTCCTGTTTAAATGGGGCTTTTCACACAGTTCCAGCTTTTGTGGGGGAAGGGGCATGAGTAATTTCCTCCTGGGTGTCTTATTGCCCCAAAGAGAGGAAAACAGAGCCCCAATGTTTGGAATGCCAGTGATATAGGAAGTTTCTAGCAGGTCTGCCACTTGTTCTAACCATGAGGTTTGGTCCCAGAAAAGACTCATCCATTTAGGCTGTAGTGGGAAGGGTTCTGCTGGCCAAGGAAAGGAGCCCTACAACTTAAGGTTGGTGTGCTATATACCCCTGGATTCTAAACTCCTTCCACATGCCTATTTGATGCTAAGGGAGTGCTGGGGCTATTCTGCATGAGAAGGTCCTGTGGATTGGTGTCTAATTTACTTTACAATTAGAATCACTTTCTCAGCTGTTTATATTCTATTTTTAATTCTTTTTCTTTTTTTGCTCCCTGCTGTGTGTGTGTGTGTGTGTATGGTTGTCTTTGGCAAATGAGCAAAAATTCTTTTGATAACTTCTAAAAAGGTATTGTAATGTTGTCCAGAGAAGAAAAAGTAATCAAATTGCCTAACAGAGAAACACTGTCCATCTGAGTTTATATTTGCTCAGTACTAAATCTGTATTTCCCCTTATCTTTTCTAAATGTATTACAACAAAGTAGGAGGTAATTTTTATTTTTTCCAAAGTGCCTTCAGGGAAATCCATTTTAAATCTATGGATTTTAGTCCAATGAGGGATCCTCTTCCTTTGGTCTAAATTTTGCATATCGTCTGTTTCTTACAGGGCTTCCGTATTGTCTCAGGCGCCACTGGAAATGCAGCAAGGATTCCTGGCACATCCCAGTTGCCATAGCAACAGCAGCCTTTCCCATAATGAGCTGCATCATCTGAACTGATGTCACAGCATCATGCAGCAGGTCAAACAAGGCATCTCCTAGTATTGCAACCTACAGATGTGCCGTAAACATCAAAAGAAGACGGTGGGAGCAGGAGATGGTGAGCATTAAGTGTGTGGGCATTAATTGCATGGCTGTTTTGTTGGTTAGTCTGTGTCTGCTAAGGCGGAGATGGGGGGGATGTTGTCTGCTTAAAATGGACTAGGGAAAGAAGAGCTGTTTTGCCTAAATCTGTTTTTCAGGCTGCTGGGTTAATAAGACAAAGGCTGTAAGACTCCTAAAGGAATCAAAATACATAAAATTATTCTTGCTTCATCCCTGCCTGTTATGTTTAGTGTTCTGATGGAATTTTTAATAAATATAGGATAATTTGGGGCAAAACCCCAAATAGGCTCTAAAATGAGCAGCTCATGGTCTTTCAATATTGTAAAGGTATATATTTCTTTTTTATGGGGCAGAGCTAATTGGTCCCCTATTTGCTCTTGTGATTTATGAAATATTTAGTGATTTGCAGTATGAAATTCAGTATTTACCTCGGTTTGGTTTCAGTTTCTTCATGGCAAGGAATGACTGCTGAATAAGCATTTGACATAACCCTGCTGTGAAAGGGGATCTCTCGCATGTTCAAGAGAGAATTTATTAAAAACATGAGGACCCCAAACAAATATAATTACTAGAGCCTTTGGATTTATTGCTAATCCTTCAGCTCATGTCCTTCATAATTAGTGGAAGGACTGCCACGATGTTTTTCCATCAGTAGCTGGTCTCTAAAATAGCTGGAATTGTTTGCAGGCTGACTTGTAACAAGTCTCCTCTCTGCGGCAGTTGCAATGAAGGGTAACCCTGAGGAGAGCCCCTGGAAGTGGCCGTGTTGCTACTCTTGTTTAACTTTATCCAGAATCTGGTAAGATGCAAAAACAGCAGGCTCCTCAGCGATTGTGGTGAATACAGATCTCCGGCTCCGTTATAACCTCAACTCAATTCTGAAACTCCAGATAAACATGCCTCGTCTTCATTTCAACTCCTCGCTCTCTCTCTTTGGGCATCTTCATTGTATTCTTTCCCCCCTAAAAAACGTGGTCTGACAGTGTCAGATAAGGAGCAGTCTGTTGCCTTTTGTTTTGGGAAATGAAATTGATTTCCCTGGTGCAGCTGATTGCTACTAAGTGAGAGAAAGGAGGAGGCACATGTCAGTTCAATTGATCAATATGTCCACTTGGAATCAGGGAGTGGTCTTTTGGCTCAGTGCTGTGAGTTGATAGTTTTTATTTGAAAAGTCTCACAGGAAAGAATAGCAACCCTGAGTTCCTCCTCTTTTAGGCTGCTTGCTGAGCCTAAAAGAGATGTATCATAGGAAGCAGGAAGGGCAATAACTCTAGCCAGCTTGGAGTGATAAAAAAAATATATATGTATTATTTATTTATTTATTTTGCCTAGAGTCAAGTGTATTGGTCCCATTAGGCACTAGCTGGAATGAAAGAGCTCAGATTTTAATTAGTTTGTTTATACCCATCACACACATGCTACTCTCGGTCCTTTAAGCTTATGTGGCTGACATGCAGCTGCTGGGATGGGAGAGGTCAGCTCAGCCTGGCTTTATGGCAAGCACTTAGGAGCATGGATTGTTCACTGCCTGCTTTTTTTGTCATGTAATGTGAACAGAAAGCTCTGCTGGGACTGCTGGGTGTGAACACAGCTAAGGCAGAAGCTCTAAGGTGACAGGGAGGAGTGCTAGATGGTGATGGGGGAAGGGAAAGTGTGTTTGGTGACTGGATTGTGAGTCTGGAGAGAATCACTCAGTGCCCGTTAAAATTAGTTTAAAGTATTACTTCCAAGGAAAAGCAATGAAGAAAGACTTGTTTGGTAACATGGATTGCTAGGAGTAAACATGACCAAAAGCAGCATTTTAATGAGGTTTTTATTTGCTTAATTTTTATTTCTTTTGTCTAACAGTGCTCTCAGCTGCTTCATCATGGGTGATTTGTACAATTACTGGAAGTCTCAAAGCCAGATTCCTTCAGGGCAGTGTTAGAAAAAGTGGAGTCATGCTTTGAGAGTAGAGAAGGCGCTGGTGGGTGTGGGCTGCCGCAGTTATCTGTGGAATATGCTTCTAACTCAGAGGCGCCTGCAATCTCCCCCTGCCCCTGCGAATGTTGAAAAGGCAGTTACAGCTCCCCAACTTTATGCTTTTTGTGTTCGTTTTGCTCCCGGAGAACAAAGCCCTGGTAATCGGAGCTGTCATCTTGGTGTTCAGTTTCTTCGCAGAGGGCCACAGCCTTGCTGCTCTTTGGTTAGCTGTGTGTATTAATTACTGGCTTAGGCTATTTCAGTTGCCTTAGTTTTATTTTTAATATATCCCCAAGGGGTGGATGGGACAAGTGAGTATGGGGGAAGGGAGAGATTGCTGTATGGCTGCATTGAGTGGCGTTTCACCGGAACTTCCTAGAATTTAAAGAATTTTGTTTCACACTGATGAGTGAAAGGTCAGCATGACCATATTGACTGTGTGGCCACAATTAAGATGATGGAAGCCTCACAAGGAGCTAACCTCCTCCTTGCCTTTGGTCATGACTTTTTAGTTTTACTTTTTTTTTTTTTTACTGAATTATACAGTTACAGAGAAGTTACTTCTTTATAGTTAACTAGGCCATGGTGGGAGTCTAAAAATAATAATTGTAAGAACCACAGCTATCCTTTATTCAGTTCTTATTATGTATCAGACACTGGACTAAGTATTGCATGTATCTTATCTAATTCTTAAATGGCATCATGAGGTAGAGAGTTAACCATGTTACTTTATAGGATTAGGTGCTATTATTCACATTTCTTAGCCAGGTTAACAGAGTTGGCTAAGGGCACATAGTTAAACATTTATTGGCCCAGGATTTCAAACCAATGTGATTTGACTAGGGCATCCTCATGCTTACCCAGTCACCTTGGTTTTATAACATCTTAACTGTGTCCACTATGCAGATCAGTCATCTTTACTCTACCACACTCACCCCACTCCTCAGTCTAATTGGAAAATCAGATTTCACATGTAGAATGAAATCCCATTTACAACACTAAGATCAGTTTTACTGCAGGGATGAGCTTGACTCTTGGTCATATCCTAATTTGATCCCAGAGATTTAAATAATGCAGAATTGATGCTCAGATTTTTTGCCACTACCCTTGCTTGACATATTTTTTTAGCAGAACTTGCATATGGGAAAAGCTACACAAATGAGCGTGGGCATAATAGAGTTGCACTAAAAGTAGGTCTTACCTGAGTCAGTAATGATTCAAATTTGTTTCACCTGTCTACCTGTTTTATCAACTTCAGGCGTCATGACATTTGCATTCCTTGGCAACACTAGGCAAGGACAGAAGAGAAAACTTATCTCACAGCCAGAGAGGTGTACTCTGAATCCACCTCTTGGGTCAAGAAGATAAGAGAGTTATTTTGCTGAGTGTATCAGTGGCTAAATCCAGACGCTGCCTATCTCTGACAAAATACAAGAATGACAGTCTTGTGTAACATCCTGGAAGCCTTGTGTTTAAGCAGAGCTGATACAGTCATCTGTGCATCATCTTGCCCATCCCCAGCTACCCACGCCCAGCATCATTATTGGGCTCTAAGGGGTGTTCTTTGTTTGTGGGGCTAATGCACGCACTGATGGCATATTGATATTGATTCCAGTGTGGTGAATACTTAGAAATATTATTCCACAGAGCTCATTCGCTTTTTCTAGGTTCTGGGAAGAAGTTAACCTTTGTCCTAGCCTGCTCCAAGGAGGCCCCAGCTCTTATCTGCATGAGCTACAGGAATGAGAAGCTGATCAGAAAGCAACAGAGTTATGAAGTGCAGTGACTATGGGAATTAGGTTCCAATTAGGGAGTAAAAAAGCGAGTGGATGTTAAGGAAGTTAGTTGTCCTGCTACATGTCTCATTTCCTTCTCTTTCCAACCCTAGAATTAGTGAATAATAACTTGTTTTGATCCTATAGATTCAATTCAATTCAACAAGTATTTATTACTATGTTCCAGGAGTAACAGTGAATAAGGCTGATGTAAATCTCTTCCCCCCACCACATTCTAGAGGGGGAGACAAAAATAAACAGTTATATTTGTAGTGGAATAATTTATTCTCTCTGATACTGTAATATTATTTCTATTTACTTCTATGTGCTAATAAATAAACCCATTATCTCTGCACATATCTCTGCAGATGCATATATGGCCTATATATGCTGGTAAAATCACAGCATTAACTAATAGCTTTTTGAAAAAAATGTTTTTATTGATTTTTTTAAAGTGAGAGGAAGGGAGAGGATAGAAAGATAGAAACATCCATGAGAGAGAAACATCATCGATCAGCTGCCTCTTGCACGTCCCCTACTGGGCATTGAGCCTGCAAACCAAGCATGCCACCTAACTAGGAGTTGAACTGTGACCTCCTGGTTCCTGGATGGATGCTCAACTGCTGAGCCACACCAACTGGGCCAGCTTTGTGTTTTTTTCCTGCTTGTGTTTGGATTAGAATATTGCTGGGTGTGGACAAAGCCAATATGGCATTAGCATTTTGTTGGCATAAGCTATCCTAAACACTATAACTGTAATCAACTGTAAAAAAGTACATGTCTATTTCAGTTGACATAAGTAAATATGAAAGTTTGTGACAGATTAGTTAAAGAGATATTTTTTATTTTTATAAAATATATTTCTCAGCTTTAAAAACTGTTTGTCCAGGTGGTTGTTACAGAATAGTCATAGAGGTATAACGTACAGCATAGGGAATATAGTCAATAATATTGTAATAACTATGCATGGTATTGAACGGGTGCAGGATTTATTTGGGTGATCACTATAATCACTGGAGTGTACACCTGGAACCAATAAAATGATGTATGTCAACTGTAATTGAAAATAGAAATGATTAAAACAAAACAAAACAACAAAACAAAAACACTATTTGTCCAGAGAGCCCTATAAATCTAAAGTTCTAGCCAGCATGCCAGTGAGGGTATGTGCCACATTGGGGTAAGTGTACCAGTCACCTCCCGCCATGAGCAGCCTGTCCATTCACCCTGGTGTGCCTTACAAATATCACTTTAAATGGGAAGCATTTCTCTAAATTATCATTTTAATGAATGTATTGAAAACTATCATTGTATTTTCATGAAACTTTTCAGGTGTCATTCACTCGTGTACAGGGTATGTTTGACTTGTGACAGTCACTTGCAGATGGACTATTCCTCTTTTATGGCAATTGCACACACCCAACTCTATAAATGGGATGTGGGTGGGAAGGCTTTCCAGGGGAATATAACTTTTCATAGGACGTTGGCAATAGCTACAGACTTTTTAGGTATTTTGAATTAATAAGGCAGATTTCTTCCCCCGGTTGGTTTTAAGACTTGCAGTGGACAAATGAGAGGCTTCGTTTCCTTTGTGAGCCACCCGCCATGTTTTATTCTGTTCTTCCGAACGCATGCTCCAAACTCCTCCCGTCATCTTGCAGCTGCTTTGAGTCACAGGGGAAATGGGGAGGGAATGTGGAACCTCTAGAACAGGCTCATGAGCTGAACCTGGCCTGCAGCTTGTTTTGTGTGGCTCCTGGACAGGCTTCATAGGGCCCTGTGCTTAGCAGGATGCACACTTGGTTTAATGCATCTTGAAATTCTTAATAATTTTTGAGCCCGGAATTCTGCATTTTCATTTTACACTGGACCCATGTAGCTAGTCCCATATGACACTTTTGATATAAAAATAAATGACACAAACACATCTGAGTTTTAGGCTAATCATTAAGATTAGATGATGTGGCTCACTTGGCAAGACTTGACTGCCTTAAATGGAGCAGTATTCTCCCAATCTTAGTGGTCTCCACAACCTCATCCATTTATCCCACTGCTGCTGCTTGGGTCCTGGAACAATTCTAATAGAAATTGTAGTGCTTAAAAAACTAAAGGACCATTGTCAAAACAATCCAGAGCGAAGGCCCCGTGCATGGTAATTTAGAGGCACCCATGGCAATCAGTGCCACGCACAGTAATTCAATGGCACTTCTTTTATAGGCAGTGGGGGACATACTACATTACACTTGAAGATATTTGGAAGTCAGGCTTATTTGTCACCACCATTGCTTTCAGGGGAGAAATTAAATCTTCTTTGCAAAGCAAGCTAATTAACCATCCTGATGGTTCATTGTTTATATTATTTCTCCTGCCCTTTGTTTTACTACTTGATTACTTTTATCACCTTCTTTGTTTAACTCTCATTTAAATTACACAACATTTTTATGCAGGCTGGCTGGGTATTTTTGCCTTTTTAGTATTATCCTTTTATTTTATTCCCTTTCCTGGAGCCTGGGGGCCTATAATTGGAGGTTATATTATTACAGGAGGAGTTCACATTTTTTTTTAATTAAAAAGGGAATTACAGTCAATATTTATAATGAACCCCCTCCAGTAGGGCAGTTCTAGCCATGCTGATGTTGATAAGTCCAGATCTGCCGTTACTGCTTATACTAATGAGAAGCTGGGGACAGACTCCTGGACCTTATAGTAGTGAAGCATTCTCACCCATCATGTCACAATGAGAAGTGGCTATATTAATCTACAGTGCAGAAAATTGTTAGAGAATTAATATGAATGACCACACTTGCCATACAGGAAAAAGGACATTTTTTAAAAAATGTATTTTTATTGATTTCAGAGATGGAAGGGAGAGGGAGAGAGAGATAGAAACATCAGTGATGAAAGAGAATCATCGACCAGCCACCTCCTGCATGCCCCCCACTGGGGACCGGGCTCACAACCCAGGCATGTGTTCTTGACCGGAATTGAACCCAGGATGCTTCAGTCCACAGGGCGATGCTTTATCCACCGAGCCAAACCAGCCAGGGCAAAAGGACATTTTTTTGGAGGGGGCTGAGTGTAAACAAGGACCTGAAAAACTAAAAGGGTCTCCTGTTATCTCTTAGAAGACAGGTGGAATAGAACTCACAGGGTACTCTGTACCCTGAAATAATCCTAATGGCCACCATATTCACCATTGTATAAGCTGTAGAACCAGCTGTTTCAGGTAACTACACCCGTAGTCAACAATCAACAAATGTGTGAAATGTCTACCACGTCCAAGATCATGTGCTGAAGGAACATACACTTTCAAATTAGGATGACCAAAGAAAGGCATGCACAGGTATGTTACCTGGACAGCTTGTCACAGATTTCACACCAGGTTGCTTGGGATCCGCTGTGGAAGGACCTGATTAGCTTTTCCCTTGTTCTGCAGGCATCGAGGTGGAGCTCCAGGCACATTCAGGGCTACCCTCTCGTCTTCTGTTTTTTTTCATTCAGTTGCTTGATTTAACTGGTTTTTTTTCTTTTAATAACTCATTACTTTTTCTGGCCCACTCAAAATTATTGCCCTCTCCCACCTCAGCTTTTTCAATTCATAGTGCTCATTGCTTCTACCCCACCGGTCTCCTTCACTGTCACCTGGGATAGCTCTGAACCCAGCATCACCCTTCCCATCAGCAGTCCCCCAGGCCTCCGTCTCTCCTGCCACTGTTAATGACCATTACATCAGCATAAACATAGCCCATCCAAAACCAAATAACTGCAGCTTGTAAGTAATCGGCTCACATTTAGCTTTTAATAGTTAATTCAAATTTTGCACTGTATTTAAACTGTTTTTTGTTTTTGTGTGAATTAAAAGGGACTGACTCTTTAAAACTCAAATTAGCCACTCTTGTAAGTAGTCTGTGTGGGACATCAACTAGAAATAACTAAAACAGCAGCCTTATTGCTAGGAGACTATATGTAGACATGAAAATAGGTGTGCAAATGTAGTTTTATAATAATTTGTCCTTTAGTGTTATTATTACATTGCATTTTCAATTAAAAATAAATAAAAATGAGGGGAAGGGGTGTTGGGAAGGTGGGCAGCACGCAAGGTACCTGAGAGATGCACATTTCTTCAGCTTTGGCTAGGAGTGGCATGCAGCTTCTAGAACACTATCAGGAAATACCTGTCTCAGAAAAGCAGCTGCGTGAAGAGAAAGAATAGTTCTGGAAATAAAGGTAAAAATAAAAACAACCACAAAACCAGGCATGATTGCTTAGAGAACTAATAATCAAAGTGGTGAATTAAGGTATTATTGTTTTCACTAATTTAGTAATAAATAATTGGTAACATGATTTTCAAACATTTGAATTTTGACTAACCAAACTGAAAAGGTGTTTAGGTTTAGGGCATCAGGAGAGGGAGTGAGTAAGAAGGGAAACATGGCCATTGCTCTCCCAGGACCACCTCTCTCATCGCTAATCTCCCGCATAGAGAATATCAGTCAATAAACATATATATGTGTAAATTGCTGGATTTTCGGATTCAAAAATCTAAAATAGAAACTTCTGATTTGGGGCAAGCTATTGGAAAAAACAAAACAAAAAACAAAAAACAAAACAACAACACTTCAGGTTTGGTAATGTGACCTTTCCATCGCCATTTGAGGTTCTAGAGCAGGGGTCCTCAAACTACAGCCCGCGGGCCACATGCAAATACAAATATTGTATTTGTTCCCGTTTTGTTTTTTTACTTCAAAATAAGATATGTGCAGTGTGCATAGGAATTTGTTCATAGTTTTTTTTTAAACTATAGTCCGGCCCTCCAACGGTCTGAGGGACAGTGAACTGGCCCCCTGTTTAAAAAGTTTGAGGACCCCTGTTCTAGAGTATCTTTGAAAAGGATCATTTGTTTTTATTTCCAGCTGTTATACAGTGCTCATTTTGCTCACCTTTATAGCCAATTAACCTAATAATATAAACCAGAGCAAAGAACAAAAAGAAAAACCCTCTAAGAAGTTAAAAATAATATGGAGAAACATGTCTCTTCTTCAGCTGGCTATGTTGCCTTTTCCCTGGTCCTCTGCCTCTTAGCCTGGTAGGTGGGTTTTGGAGTTAGGTGTATTTACCTTTGAATCTTTGCTCTAACAGAAAATTATTAGATCGGTGACCTTGAGTTTCTTAAAGTGTCATTTTCCCCATGTATAAAATGGGGAAAATATTCATTTTACAGGATGAAATGGAGTATTTTTACATAAAGTTATTGGCACAAAGGTAGTATTTGATAAATACAAGTTATCATTTCACTACTCAGAAGTAGTGAGATAAAATTATTACTCCCCCCAAAAGAAATGCAATTTTTCCTCAACTCCGATCCCCAAACCAAGAAAATAATTTTTAGAGCTTTTGTTAATGGCAAGAAAACCCCTTTAATACATTTTAAATGCTTATGCTGTGTTAGTCACATATATTATATTACTTAATTTCATTTCCTTGCTTAATTTTTCTCCATAGCACTTATTACCATCTGCAAACTACACATTTCACTTATGCATTATTTGTCACCCTGAAGTATAAAGCATGTTGCATGAAGGCAGAGATTTTTGTCTATTTTATTCATTGATGTTTCCTTAGCTCTTAGAATAGTGCCAGGCACATGGTAGGTGCTCATAGATATTTGTTCCAAGAGTGAATGAATTCACACAGCCCTGTGAGGAAGGAAGCATGATTGCATTCCATATGTAGAAAATGAATTCTCTTTTGCAGTGATGCTTTCCAAGATTCTAAACACCCTTGAGTGATTCTTGCTATTCCATATAGCATGCCCAGAAACCCTTGTGGCTGATGGTTAAAGCATCATGCACCGCCCAATTTTTCTACATTCTTCCACTGAAAGTAGGGATGTTGCCTCGGCAGTTCTGATGGGCTCCTCTTCTCTACGAGGTTTCTATGAGGGACCTGGGGTTTCACAGGTCATTTGGAAGATACATTGGTTCTTCTAGCTGTCTCTTTCTTTGCATTTCTTTGGTGTAGTTGAGTCTCCTTCAGGAACAATTATTTATTCTCCTTTAAATCATGAATCTTAGCTGTAAATCTCAGATTGATTGATGAATGGGTGGATTTTTGAAAGAATCGTCATGAAAAGCACCAGATAGGGAGAATGATATGCTATAACAGTCAACCATTCTTGCTATTAAAATGCTCTAATGAGAAATAAAGCAAAGCACAGGCACACAACAATACAGTTGTTTGGCCAGAAGAACATACAGCCTCACAAGTGAAGGAAATAATTCAGAAAGCTGATCTAAAAGTAGGATGCAGTCAAAATGGTTTGATTTTCAAGAAAAAATTTCATACCTGCTCACTGAGAAATACTCAGTTCAAAAGCAAGACGTATTTTTAAATGTCATACTTTTGAACTATTTTTCAGTGAGCAGGTGTGAGATATTTTTCCTTGAAATTCAAACCATTTTGACAGTATCCTATTTTTAGAATGCCTTCCTCTTTAAAAGGGTATAACAATATCCAAAAGCAATTAGAAAAACATCCTGGGAGAAGGCAGTGTTCTGGTTATACCATAATAATAACAGGCTGACTAAAAAAATGTAATGCTTTTAAAATTAAAAACTCATAGTGTTTTTACTTTATGGTTATGAAACATATTTAATACATTTACTTTGAGCAACTTCATCTTACTACAAGATAAAAATTATGCCTCATGAAAATTTTCTTACATCTGCAATGCATCCCATGGCTGTTATAATACACAAGGACATTATTGTGTTTAAATAGCATGTTATTCTGATATTTTAAAGAACTCTGAACTGGAAGTAAGGAACCTGAGTTTTAGTATCTGCTGTCATGATCTTCCTGAACTTTAATTTCTTTCACAATAAAACAAGAAGGTTAAATTTAAATGATTTTTTTGTTTCCTTTTAGCTCTAGTATTTTGTGGCTCACTTATAAGGATCTCTGTATCTCTCTGAACTCTCTGACTGGAGTACAGCCTTATCTTCAATCCCATCCTTCAGGGTAGAGACTGGGTGTCATCCTCAGCCTTCTATTCCATCTCTCCCCTCACCCAAGTCCTGCTGAGTCACCAAGTCCTGGAGAGTTTCTAACTCTCTGGGATTTGGTGAAAATGCGCTTAGGATCACCCCAAATAATTTTTTGTTGTGTAATATAGATCCAGGGCATGCTCTTCACCTCCGGGCTTCCCCTTTTCTAAACCATAGACCTGATATTATTAGAGATTTTCTCATGGCAGGCCCTTACATCCTCACGATCTTTCTAGCTGTGCTCTGAACCTTTTTGAGCTCTGTTCAAGCCTGTGTCCAGGGCAACGTCAGGTATCCAGTGTGGCTGGTGTACTGTGGTGAGGAGGGGAGAAAATGCGGGGTGAGCACTGAACTGGGGACTGTAACGAACAAGAGATGTGTTATCCTAGATGAAAAGAGTTTGTTATTTTTTTCACTTTGAAGTAAAAGTTTATCTGATCAGAGAGTTCCAAAGTTGATATATAAAGTTACTACATCCTGACTCAAGAGGATTACATACTGCTGATTTCAGCACCAGAATGTGTTTCTTTTTTGTAGGCATGATTCTCATTTGTCTTTTGAATTAATTCCAATGGACAGGAGCCAGTTTTAACTCTGTGGCCCACAACAGTGGCATTGTTCACAGCAATGTTCACAAGAGAGCAACGCAGCAGCCTTTTTTTCTCCTTGAAGGAGTAAGACGACTGGTTCCCATGAAGAAGGCAGGTGGCATGTTTTTGAGCTGGGCTTGGGGTCAATTAGATCTTCTGAGTTCAAATCCCAGTCACACACCAGCTCTATGCCTAGGGAAAGTTGCCTAACCTTTCTGGGCTCTGCTTTTCTTCATAGTACCTGCCTTGCTAAGCGTTGTGTAGTTTAGACACAATGTGTGTAAAGCACGTAGCACAGTTCCTGGGATGCAGGAAATGAATTCTCAGGAGTGGTCAGTGGAAGCTGGGGCTATTCATAATGTAAATGGAGGACTACCTGGGGCCAGCTTCACTGCCTGGCCTTGTTGTAGGAGAATTTCTGTTCCACTCCCAGACCTGTGGGATTTCAGTGGTCACTTTAGTCTTGTACCAGCATCTTGTCCAACAATGTGATTGTTCCCTAAATTGGACAGGAACAATCACATCACATGATCAACATCTATACTAATAAAAGCCTAGGTGGTCCTTGCGCCCTCGCGTGTGACATTGTCACAAGATGGCCACCACAAAGATGGCCACCACAAAGATGGCCATCACAAGATAGCTGCATGCATGGGGGTGATCAGGCCGGCAGGGGAGGGCAGTTGGGGATGATCAGGCTAGCAGGGGAGGGCAGTTGGGGGCAATCAGGCTGGCAGGCAGAAGCGGTTAGGGGCAATCAGGCAGGCAGGCAGGCGAGTGGTTAGGAGCCAGTGGTCCTGGATTGTGAGAGGGATGTCCAACTGCCGGTTTAGGCCTGATCCATCCCCTGAGGGGTCCCAGATTGGAGATGGTTCAGGCCAGGCTGAGGGCCCCCCCCCCCCACACACACACAAATTTCGTGTACCGGGCCTCTAGTTTATATATAATATTTTATCTTTCTTAAGCTTCTTTTCTAATTTGGGGAAAAGTTTCCATAGAAAATTATTTTGAGCTCAGTGAATAATAACTTACTGTTAAAACTCATAATCTTGTCAAGGGGAATTCCACATTTTAAAATGTGCATTTACTTCTTTAAACAGATTTAATTCACATGATGTGATGAACACCCAGGAATTAAAATGCTCTATACAGTTAACTTCATATTTTCCCCACAGGTGTTGAATACACAGGGGTTATGCATTCATGCTCAGGGGACAAAATTGCCTAGAGGGGTTTTCCCAGTACAGGTAAAGTTTTGCCTTGGAAATGATGATGTGATTTAGCAATGAAAGGTTATTATTCCTTACTCTGTCAGCTGTGGTGTAGTCTGGTGCCTCTCAGCTTGAATCGCCTTCCTCACTGAGCTCCAGACATGTCTAAGCACATCTACTGAACATCTGCCCTGTGTCTGTGATGAGCTGATGGTCTACCCATCAGTGGCACCAGAATCAGAAGACATTTCTGGAGAGAACTCATCCTAAGAGAGGCGGAGTGATTCTGAGCCCAGTATGCTGTGGATCACAAGGAGGCATTCTCTCTTGGTCATTCCCTAGAGTCAGGACTGAGTCCTGTAAAAGGGAGGGGCCAGTGGGCTGAACATGTGAGCTCCTCCACTAAGGAATCTGTACCTCATTTGAGCACAAGAGCACTGCTTTAGCAGCCTTCAGCAGAGTGTATTGTACAAGAGGGAGAAAGCCATGTTTCCCTCTATCCACAGATGCTATAATCAAAGGTTTCCAAATTCTTTTTTTTAAATGTTTTTACTGATATTTAGAGAGGAAGGGAAAAGGATAAAGAGATAGAAACATTGATGAGATGAAAGAGAAACATTGATTTGTTGCCTCCTGCATGCCCCCTACTTGGGATCTAGCCTGTAATCTGGGTATGTGCCCTGACCAGAATCAAACCAGTGGTTCCTGGGTCGACACTGGCCAGGACCAAATTCTCCTGATTGGTATCCTAATCTGTTAAAAAATGTCTAAACTCTCTCTTGTATTAATATATTATATATTTTATAAAACATACACAAAAGTAAAAATTAAAAAGGATGAAACAAAAATTAAACAGAAACTCAAATATTTACCTCACACTCTCCAAGGTTTGCCTGACATCTCCCATGGAGTGAGCCCCCACCCTGCAGACCACTGCTCTAGCGCATGAGTGGGAGGTGCCTGCTGGTAGCAGGAAATAGCAGCTCTTCCTGGCAAATGCTGTAATGAGTGTGGGCAGCTCTTCCTGCCTACACTGTCATGGGTGTGTGCACACATGAGACCCATGCTGAAACTTCATGAAATTCTACCAAGGGCCCTCTTTTAGGTAGCTGACTTTGGTGAGGTAGGTAATAGAGGAAGAAAGGCTAAGAAACAGAAAACTATAATATATTACCAATAATGTCACGTCATTTGTACTTCCAGAGTGGTGAGCCCTGAGAAAACTTGGGTAATACAAATAAAAAAATATTTCTGAGATAGTATGTTTGTACTGGACTCTAGAGTTTACCATTAGCTTTCATGTGTAACTCCTTAACAACTCTATAGGGTATAAAAATTGAGAATTCCTGTAAGCCAGTTTCATCACACCCAATTCTCAGGTTCTTTTTGACGTCATACTAGCCACCCAGGAAGTTTGAGGTGATGATAGCTGCTCTTCCACAAACTGGTTATCAAGTTGTAATGAAAGCAAGCCTCAAACCAACATTTACCATACATTGAGATATTTATTAGACTAACATTCATTAGTAAAGTTGGCACAACATATTTCATACAATCTGTAGATTTGATAGAGGTTCAGCTCTATTTCCTTTTAGTGGCTCCAACTATATATTGAGTAAAGGTTTTGCTGGAGGTAGGATTCTGCATCATTTAGTAAGCATGCAATTAGAAATTATTTTACATCAGTGATTGCAGACCAGGACATACCGTAGTAGGGATCGAGCTTTAGATATCATTACTAAGGAGTATATCTCCTCTGAGGATTCTTATCCTTTCTTCTTGAAAGTGTTTCTACAATTTTTTAGCTAACTCACATGCTGTGAATACCTTTAATATCTCCAAGGAAAATCCATTCCTAACTTTAAGCTTGCTAAGTGGTATGGTAAAGCAATGGTTATTGATAAAGTAAGAGTGAGGACATCTTATTTCTGATATAATACTGGCTGGCACATACCCCCCCCCCGCACTGGACTGTATATTCCAGATATCACTTTAGCTGACTATGTCTAGAAATGGAGTTTAAATTAATTGTAATACATATCACAGTTTAAAGTAAGTTACAGATCTTGTAATATTGCATTACCATTTTATGTTAAAATTTATGATCTGTGATTTGCAAAGTGTCTTAGTTGGTGAGGAATGAATAAAAAAATGAACCTAGGCATAAGTGACTCTCAATCCCATGCTCCCTTTGTAAAACCAATGTACTTGGTTATATGAACTTCTGGTCCTGGCCTCCAGGTTTGAATCCCTCTGCCCATTGACCACCTTTTAATAAAGTCTAAAGTTTAGTTAATAGGAATATTTCAATGTTATAAAGTAAAGAATCTGCTTCTTTTGCTGACTTGGTTCCTCCTATACCTCTTCCTGAGGAGAGGCAAGACAATCCCCTCAGAATTATGAGACTTTTCTTAAATACTCAAAAGGTGGCTTCGGTTACTTTGGTTCTTATAACTTTTTTCCTTAAGGAAATTGGGATTGTTTTCCAGGGCCTTGGGGGATATTTTTGTAAAGCCACATGACCCCTGAAGGGCCATCAGTAAAGGCCAGGGACTGTTCTCGACAGTGAGATGGAGATGAAGGTCTATGCAGGTGAAGGATCTAGAGGAGAGAACTGGGTGGGATCATGCTGGGAGCAAAAGCAAAAAAGTGCAAGGTGGGCCAGATCAGAAATATGCTATACAGGTGCCAGGAGATTTTAGAAGTTGCAGCCCATAGTAGGGATCAACTGGCTTTGCCCAGAAGAATTCAGGACTGGGACAAAGGAAGAATAACCAAAAATAAAATCAGTACATTATGAAACACCAAGAGCAAAATGCAGTTATTCAAAAACAAATAGAAACCCAGAATGTTTGGTAAGAAGAATGTGGATACTGAGATACGCAGAAGAATTTTGTCAGATCAGGGAACTTCTCTCCCTTTCATCTCTTAGCATTCCTCCTGTAGTGCTTTTTATATTTTAATTCATCACCTGAGGATATGTTTTGAGAAAGAGAGAGAGAGAGAGAGAGAGAGAGAGAGAGATGTGAGAGCTACATCAATCAGTTGCCTTCTGCAACTTGGGTATGTGCCCTGACCAGGAATCGAAATCATGACCTTTCAGTGCTGGTGCTCCAACCCACTGACAACACTGGCCAGGGCCTCCTGCAGCACTTTTACCCTGAACCCTCAGAGGCTTCTGATATATCCTAAGCCAGAGTGACTTTTCAATAGTGCTCCTCACCCAACATCTCTGTAGGGCTCAGGTAATGCCCTGAAAGATGTGAGAGGCCCTATACCTCATACTCATTCCTGTTCTGGTGTCCTGAGCCTATCCATTGGTCCCAGAGTCCTTTGTAGAACCACCCAGCACACATCTCTAATTCTCATGCCCAGAGGATTCTTGGTGGTCACTCTAACTGGCGAGAGTACTTGAGGTAGAGGACTCTTTTAAGTCACTTCCTAGGACACTTGCTATTGGTTATCTGATTCATAAAAGGGATTCTAGTACCTATCCTATCTAATAAAATGATAATATGCAAATTAACTGTCACTCTGTCACAAAGATGGCAGCGCCCAATCCTCTCAGCCCCGCCAGAGTCCCTCAGTTCCGAGGAGGGTGGCCGCTGAGAGTGGGCAGCGTGAGTGGCCTGATGGAATGCTTGCTTTATCGCTGCAGCGATGAGGCAAGCGTTCCACCCCAGCTGTGGAGGGCCTCTGGGCACTGGGCATGGAGTGGCCTGGGCGGGAGGGGGAGGTGGGGAATGCTTGCGTTGTCACCCTGGTTACGAGGCAAGTGTCCCGTGCCCGGCCATGGAGGGCCTCTGGCCAGGCTGGGCATGGAATGCTTCTGTCATTGCAGGCCAGGCTAAGGGACCTCCCCCCACCTCCCCCCGCATGAATTTCATGTACCGGGCCTCTAGTTACTCAGTAAGAACATGGCATTGAAGTTTGACAGAACAGGAATTGTTTGAAGGGACTTTTACAGATCTATTGGACAATTGCCATTCCCATACTGATGACATTGCAGTATTTCAAAACAACAGCTATTTTAGGCAGAAATTCAAAACTGCACTTTATAGATCCAAAGTCACTTTGGTATATGAGATTATTTTTAAATGCCCTTCAAATATTTCATTTAAACTTAAATCTTGAAAATCAAGGGGCATCTTTTCCCACAGAAGTGCTTTGATTTTATGTTTTTTTGTAGATGCTAAGAAAGGAGAAAAAGTATTTTGTGGCTAGAGAATGCAGAATCCTGGGTCAGAGGTGGAGGAACAATTATTTATTGGCCTTATATGGTTCTGAGCCTCAGAAATATAGAAAGATTCATGGGCCTATTAGGGCTGGATATAATGACTAAGAATTTTGGTTTAGGATTTAGAAGTTCCAAATTTACTAAAAATATGCATAATACTAACAATGACAACAACAGTAATGGCTTTCTTCCATTTATTGAGTGCTTACTATATGTCAGGCTCTATGTTAAGAAGTGCTTCACACACACTAATTAAATCTTAAACAAATGTATTCAAAAGTAGTTGAAGGGACACATTCAATGTTCAGATCTTGATTTCTAAACAGTATTCTTCAATAAAAAGAATAAGGACTCTTTGGAGAAATGGCTAGTTGTAGGACTAGGGTAGGGAAAAATTTAGATGAGTATGAACATCGGTATAGTGAGTAAGTAAGGAAACAAAAAGGTGGGACATGACGAGTGACATAGGAGCCAAGCAGAAAGAGCTCATAATGCCAAATTGGAAACAATTTGAGCAACAAATAAATATACATAAGTGCATATTAATATAAATAAATGATTGAATATATAAATGGGGGAGAGGAGACAAATCTTTTTTATAGAAGAATTCCAAAAAATGCATATAAGTACTACTTTCTCTAGGAGTAAGAGCTTAACCCACCTCTCCGTCCCCTGGAGTGTGGGTTACACATAGTGACTTACTTCCAAGGAACAGAGTATGGAAAGGGAAAAATAACAAATTTACAGTGGAGCAATCTGGCAAATACCTACTACCTTAGCCAAGTGATGATGGTTAGCATCATCAGTGATATCATGCTGATATGTACCCCTGATGTGATATGATGATATCATCTCTATGGTGTTCTTTCCAAAAAACAATCCCATTCTAATCATGAGGAAATATCAGACAAACCCAGATTCAGGAACATTTTCAGAATGGCTGGCCTGTCTTTCTCAAGACTGTCAAGGTCATGAGAAATAAGGAAAGTCCAAGAAACTGTTACAGACCAGAAACCAAGGAGACATGAAAGCTAAATGCAATATGATGCTCTAGACTGGGCTCTGGAACAAAAGGGGACATTAATGGAAGAACTGGATTTTAATTAACAGTAATGTACCAAGTTCAGCTTTATAGATGTTAACAATGGAGGAAACAGGGTGGGGGTGTCACGGGAACTCTCTGTACTGTCTTTGCAGCTTTTCTATAAATCTAAAATTATTCCAAAATAAAAAGTTTATTAAAACAGATATATGAATGAATGAATGAATGAATGAATAAATAAATAAATAAATAAATAAATAAAATAGTTGAAATTTAAAAAAGAAGTATCACCCTAACAGGTTTGGCTCAGTGGATAGAGCGTCAGCCTGAGGACTGAAGGGTCCCGGGTTCGATTCCAGTCAAGGGCATGTACCTTGGTTGTGGGCACATCCCCAGTGGGAGGTGTGCAGGAGGCAGCTGATCGATGTTTCTCTCTCATTGATGTTTTTAATGCTCTATCCCTTTCCCTTCCTCTCTGTAAAAAATCAATAAAATATATTTTTTTTAAAAAAAGATGAGAAGGAAACATGAAGTAATGACCTTTAAAAAAAAATAAAAAAGAAGTATCACAGGCTTACTTGAAAAAAACCAGAGTATTGTAGAAAAGGAAAAATAAAAATTCCCCTTTTCTCTGAGTAGGAACTTCAAGCCCATCCCATCCAATCCTAGAGGTAAATATAATTTAACATTTGGTATAAATTTTCTCAGATATTTGCTATGATCTATATGTACATACTTTAAAAATGTAATAGAATCTTGCTTATTATTTTGTCCTGTGACTTCTTTTTTTCTCTACTAAACACTAAACTATGGACTTGGTTTCAAGACTGAATGTAATAATTTTTCAGGTGATTTTTAAATGTTTGTTAGAGAGTATTGCTTTCACAGAGGACTAACTATCAAGTCTACTTAATTTTTAAGCCTTTTAGAAATACTTTTTACAGGTATTTCTTAGGCATTTCAAATTTTTGTCATATTATTCAAGACTAGAGGCCTGTTGCATGAAATTCATGCACTCAGGAGGTCCCTCAGCCTGGCCTGCACCTTGTTGCAGTCCAGGAGCCCTCAGGGGATGTCTGGCTGATGGGCCTAAGCCGGCAGTCGGACATCCTTAGCGCTGCTGTGGAGGCAGGAGAGGCTCCCACCACCACCACTACACTTGCCAGCCGTGAGCCTGGCTTCTGGTTAGTGGTGCTCCCCATGTGGGAGTGCACTGACCACCAGGGGGCAGCTCCTGTGTTGAGCATTTGCCCCCTGGTGCTCAGTGCATGTCATAGTGACTGGTTGTTCTGCTGTTTGGTCAATTTGCATATTAACCTTTTATTATATAGGATTTTTACCTGCTGTGCTCTAAAAATAGTATTTGGTAATCATGGCTTTAAATTTTTTTTTTTAGAAAGAGAGAAGAAGGGTGGAGAGAGAGAGAGAGAGAGAGAGAGGTTGATTTGTTGTTCCACTTATTTGTGCATTCATTGGTTGATTAAGAATGTGTGTGCCCTGACTGGGTATCAAACCCACAACCTTGGCATATTAGGATGACACTCTAACCAACTGAACTATCTGGCCAGGGATATAATCATGGAATTTTAAGAAACAAAGATTAAGAAAATAAAGTTACTAATCATTAAAAAATATACAGTGGGGCCTTGACTTACGAGTTTAATTCATTCCGTGACAGAGCTTGTAACTCAAATTACTCATATGTCAAATCAAAAAGTGAACGAGTGAGACATGTGATGCTGGGCTAATGTTGTGGCGTTCACTGTGATGTTCGCTGTGCCAACTAGCGGTGGGGTATCTGAAGCTGGCTCGTAACCCGAATTTTAGCTTGCAACTCAAAGCAAAAAGTCAGCTGAGAGACGGCTCGTATCTCGAAAAACTCGTTAGTCGGGACACTCCTAAGTCAAGGCCCCACTGTAGAAGTAGAAAAGGTGTTGCTAGTTGATCACATTTAGGTCATAACTTTGTAGATAGATGCTAATTGAAGTTGTTATTGATAGAAATTTCTCCTGACACTAAGATAAGTCTAGTAACCTCTGATTATCTGAGTTCAGACCCAGAAAAATTACTAATATGAATAAGATTTTCTTTATATTCACCCCTCCTGTAACACAGCAGAGCTGGGACTTGAGCCTAGATCTGTCTTAAGTATTATGCTGCACTGCCTTTTACTCCCACTGGGTAGCCCTCAAGTAGAAGTCATAGAACAATACAGCGAAGGGCACTTATTCCTCTTCAGTATCGGGGACTCTGTGTGTGTGTGTGTGTGTGTGTGTGTGTCTTCAGCATGCTCCTGAGATCATTTCTCAGTCCTCTCCCATTCCCAGTCACATTGTGACAGTCTTTCAGTGGTCAGCCTCACTGTATCATCCCCAACCTCCCATTTCTCAATCAATGTGTGAAAACAGTGGAGCAAATGATAGAAATCTCACCCATATCCTACCTCCCTGATACAAATCTGTAAATTGTTGCTCCCTCTTTACCTCTTTCTCTGAGTTTTAAAGAAAGAGGCAAAATCTTGTTAAAAGCATCGAGTTTGGTGTCAGGAACAAATGTATCTGTTCCCCCACTTTGCCATTTTGGCTGCGTGACCTAGGGCAATTACTCAAAACTTTCTAATACTCAATTTTCCATTCTGTGAAATGGACATAACTATAATACCTACTTGGTAGTATCCTATATAATAAAGAGGTAATATGCAAATTAACCCTCACACCCTCACAAGATGGCTGCCTACGACCAGGCCAGCAGGGGGGTTAGTGAGGGACAACCAAACGACTCAACAAGCAGGCTGCGTGGGGCAACCAGGCCGGTAGGGCGGGCATGAGGGGCGACTAGGCCGGCAGGGGGGGCCAGTTGGGGGCGACCAGACTGGCAGGCAGGTGAGCGATTAGGAGCCAGCGGTCCAGGATTGTGAGAGGGATATCCGACTGCCAGGATCGGGCCTAAACCAGCAGTTGGACATCCCTTGAGGGGTCCCGGATTGAAGAGGGTGCAAGCTGGGTTGAGGGGACCGCCTCCCCCATGCATGAATTTCATGCACTGGGCCTCTAGTTAGAAGATAATGCAGGTGAAGTCTGTGCATGGTGTCTCATACAATAAGTGCCTTGCATGGTAAGTGGCATCAGTAACTTCTTTCTGTTAAGATTAAATTTCTCCTATTGCTCTGGCTAGTTCCTCTACCCATAAATATGCTCAAATAATCCAAAACCCTCCCTAGATCCCACCTTTATTCCTACTGTTGTTCCATTTCTCTTTTCTCACAGTCAAGCTTCTAAACAGAGTAGATGCCCTGCTTTAATTTATGTCAGCTGTTAGCCTAAAGCAATCTGGATTCCAAGCCCCTTACTTGGAAACTGCTCTCGCTCAGGTTGCCAGTAAGACCCCCTGAGGTGGACATCTGCTTTTGCTTGCCTCACATCCTTCCCCCACTGGTACCAGTGTGCCATCTCGGGAGCTGCCTCTGGATGTTGGGTTAAGTGTCAGGTCAGGTGCCCTGCTCTCTCCCAGCCCAAGGGGTGGACATCAGACTACAAGACAGACCAAGCAGACAAGCAATTAAGGGCAATGATGGATGGTGGCATTTCCTTCCCACTACCCTGATCGCCCTGGACACTCTCTTTTCCTGTGTTTTCTGTGGATGAATCTTCAGTTTTTCCTTGGAGTCAGTGATCTGCTCCGTTTTTTGTTTTTTGTTTTTTGTTTTTTTGCTTATATTAGTTGACTCTATTGCTTAGCACAACAACAAAAAATCACCAAGTGATGCAAATTCTCTGAAGCTTCTTCCATGCCTCACATATAATTGATGCCTCCCCCCTTTTTTAAATCCTTGAACCTAGCATATGTCTCTAGTAAAGTTCATTTACTTTGCTAGTTCAGAATATATGAATTACAATCATGTTTTCATATATGACTCTTTTCCACTAAAATTCTTGAGGAAAAGGACCATATTTTATTCATTTATGTATTTCCAGCTCCTAGCATGGTAGGTAGGAGCTCTTGCCCTATAGTTATTGTTCCCAACAAATATTTGTTGACATAGTCAGTGTTATTAAAAATCACTATTATGTTATTCACACAGAGAGTAGTTTTGTGTTTTTTTGCGGCGGGGGGGGGGGGGGAGATGAAAGCAAATGAATTAGTCTCTTTCTTTATAAATTTAGGTCAAAATTTTAGCCTCATGGTGCAACATAATTGGACCTCTCCAATGGAGAAACTAGGTCAAGGAACCATTCTAGTGCAGGGAAGACACAATTGTAGACATTTTAAAATCTGGTATGAGTTGCTGTACTTAAAAGCTCAGCCAGATATGTCTGTTTTAAGGTACTGTTTTAATGAGGTATTATTTTGTCTAAAATTATTTTTCCCTATATTTATAAATGTTTATCTGAGTTGAGGTTAGATTTACTGCAAGTGGTAATTTAGAGAAATAGACAAAAAGTCATGAATGTTTGTGGGCTCTTACTGTGGACTGATGTTTAAGAATTCAGAGACAGAATTACTGAATGGAAAGCATTCTTACAACATGCAATAACATCATGGCTGCTGCTAGCCCATAGGACACCTTCACATAAATTAGCAACAGGCATCCCTCCTCAAAACACTTTACATCCACCTTTAGGAGATTGTCATCATAGACTGATTTTGTTAGAACAGTGTACTTTCCTGACATCTGGAAGCCACACTAAGTCTGTAAACCTGTGATATCTATGATGTGAAGCCCAGAAAGAGTGCCCTTGTGTAATGTACAGCTTGCACTGTGACATGTATGGCTGCCTTCGCTATGGGATTGTATTTAGCGCTCTCTCCTTGTATGTGGTTTTGCTATCAATTACTTGCTGTTTAAAAGAGGGTGAATGGGGGACAGGGACAGGCTAGAAGGGGTCAGTGGGTGGGGAAAAGGGGACATATGTAATACTTTCAACAATAAAGGTTTAATTAAAAATGTGTTCTATAAAAAAATAAAAGAGGGTGAAAGTTTGCAGAGGAAACATAAAATGTATCGGCTACACTTCACTGAACGGGAGAAGAAGCTAACCATGGGTACATCCAAGTGACTCTCGGGCCACATCCCGACCATTGTCTCCCACAGAATTGAAACGGGGGACCAAAAAGCACCGTTAGGCTGTTGCTTACCTACCTTAAGAAATACAGCTTTCAAGGGTTCTGAAACACTTGCAGTAGCTCTGGCTCCAAAAGGATACCCCTTCATTTCCCAACTTCTCATTCTAGAACTCCGGGACAGATTTCCAAGTATAGATTTCAGGTTTATTGTAAAGCACCAAAAGTTGAGGTTGGCATATGATCTTTGCCAGTTCTTAAACTTTGTTGGTCCAGAATTTGGAATCTCCATTCCTCCTCCCTCTCCCCCTCCCCCCCCTCCTCCTCCTCTTCCTCCTCCTCCTCTTCCTCCTCCTCTTCCTCCTCCTTCTTCTTCTTAAAAAAAGATTTTTAAAATTAATTTTTAGAGAGAGAAGAAGGGAGAGAGAGAGAGAGAGAGAGAGAGAGAGAGAGAGAGAGAGAAACTTGATGTGAGAGTGGAACATCGGCTGCCTGCCTCCTACATGCCCTCTACTCGGGATCAAGCCTGCAACCTGGGCATATGCCCTGACCAGGAATGGAACCCGAAACCGTTCAGATGCACGGGGACGACACTCAACCAACTGAGCCACACTGGCCAGGGCTGGATTCCTTGTTCTTATGCAAATCCTGTGGTTTATGCTCAACATAAGAAGCCAGGAAACTATTTGTTCCCCAAATAAAAAGAAATCATTGCTTATTTTCTCATAAAGAATGAAGTTTTGGATCTAATACATTTGGATATACCTTGTTCCTCTTGTTTTCCCCTCTAGGTTTGGTGTCTAACCTGTGTGTTGGGTGGGGGGCCACGTATGCAGTGGGCCATAGCAATTTACTCTAGGTGTATTCTGGTTTTTAACCTCTCAACAGGAGCATCATAGCAAGAGAGCCATGATCCTAATAAAGCTGGTATATGTCTGTAATATTCTGAGGGTAGGTATAGGTTGTAGGTGGGCTTACTTTGGAGCTGGAGTGGTGGGTGGGGATAGTGCAAAGGGAGAAAAGTTATGGTATGTGGGCCAGATAGGAAGATGTCTGGATCAGTACAAGAAGCCCTCTGATAAGGATCAATGATCACAAGGCTGTATTTTCCATGGTGACCAGGAGTGGTAGAGATGTGAATTGTCACAGGACTAATTGGCCTCAGGGCTCTAATATAAAGTTGCATCAGAGCAGACACCTGCTGAGGCCCCAGGTGCATATGAGGCCTGGAGAAACAGCAGCTGGCAGGCTGGTCTCCAAGCTCAGGTTGGCTCAGGGACTGGTCTTGGATGGATGGGGGCTTCCTTCCATGACAATAACTCAGCTGACACTCATTGGATTGCAGATCCCGGGTGGGATTAAAGAGCCCTTGCTTCAGTAGAGCTGCCAAAAAGAGAGACACATAAAACCGAAGGTAAAGCGGATGAACAGTGTGCTGCTGCATAGTTTCTGCACAGACAAAATCCCGAGGGAGTGCAGCACAAGGAGCCATTCACCCTCTTGAGAGGAGGGGCTTTCTCTAAGGTGGTCTCTAAATATGAACATTTGTTCCTGATTTTTCAAGGAAATTAGCTCATTTTAGAAAAATGGAAGTACATAATACATAGAAGAAGCAGAAAAAGAAGGAATACTTTTAAAAGCTATTTATTTTGAAATAGTTTTAGACTTACGAGTTGCAAAGATAACAGTGAATGTCCCCATATATCCCCTTTTTAACTAACTTTCTCCCATGTTATCATCTGAAATAACCATGATGTATTTATCAACATTAAGAGATTAGCATTGTAACACTACTGTTAAACTATAGACGCAGTCCCCTCGACCACTCCTCCCCCCCCATTTCTCATTTTTTTCCATTGATGCTCCTTTTCTTTTCCAGATCCTGTCCAGGATCCCACATTGCATTTAGTCATCATAGCACTTTAGTCTCCTCCAGTCTATGACAATTTCTCTGTTGTTCCTTTCCTTTTATAACTTTGATACCTTCAAAGACTGGTCAGGTATTTTTTCAAATATCCCTCAACTTGAGTAAGTTTGGTATTTTCTCCTGCATAAACTGAGATTATGGATTTTGTGGAGAATACCATATAAGCGATATGCCCTTCTCATCAAATCATATCAGAGGGCTCGTGATATCCACACAACTGATGGCTGGTGAGTTTAACTTTAATCACATGGTTAAGGTAGAGCTGCCAGTAAAGCTACCATTTTCCCTTCCCGTGCTCTATTTCTGAGCCCATACACACTCAGAAGGGGACTGAGCTTTCCCTGTTGGAGGGAAGTCTATTAAAGAATCTGTGCACATATGGTAAAAGCACCCCAGTCATTAGCAAATTTGAGGGAGGTATTCTGAGCCTATGCAAATATCCTCTTTCTCCTGAACATACACAGTATCCCAAAATTATATACACACTTTAACAGCTGATAGCTCAATTTTGAAAATGAAATGTATTTTAATAAACACTGCCTTTATAACTATTCAAAGTGTGCATATACATTTTTTGGGGGATATCCTATATTTGTCACTGGTTATAGCATTCATCAATCGATCTTTCCTGTAGCAATTATTACTGTAGTGTTGTAATGGTGACTTTCTATTTTCCTCATTCTTCTACATTTATTTATTTATTAAATTTATCTTTAATGTTGAAAGTATTACAGATGTTCCCCTTCTCCTCCCACCCCATTCCTCTACATTTATTAATTGGAATTTTTTTTTGGTAAGAAATGCCACTCCTGCATTTATTTATATCATTTAATCAATATAGACTTATGAATATTTATTTTATATTTAGGTTATAATTCAGTACTATGGTTATTTATTACATTGCTCAAATTTCTTCACCTTTGGCTATTGAGTATATATTTTGAGAAGCTGGGGAAGGTCATCATAGGCTGAGAACATAGTGTGAGCAATGAACTGGTCGAGGAGGAGTTTGGTGGGATCAGGGAATTGAGGTTGGGCTCTACCGTAAATGTTAGAGGATGAAAGGAATAGGGGTGGCAAACACCAGCCAGGAGGCCAGTGAGGCCAGCACTGGAAAGGAGGCAACAAACATCCCAGTTGGCAGCTGTTTCAAAGCTCAGTAGCCAATGAATCACTGGACCGTTTAAAGGGATGCCATCTAGAGTTTTGTTTTGGATTCTGCTGAGTGAAGCGTGATGTCGGGGACTAATTAGAGTTTTCTTCATTGCCTCTGAAATCTTTCTCCTTCCTGCAGGAGATATTTCCAACTGCAGTTGCAATAAAGATTGGATTTTTATTGGTTTATATTAAGCTCAATCTCAACAGAGACCAGAACTCACTTAGACTACAGGAAAATTAGTTTGATTTCTGTTTGTTCATTTATATCCTTTGATCGCTGTTTCCCACTCATTAAGGTCAGTAGGGTGCTGTTGTGCTTCAGTGTTTAAAGAAGGCTCACTTCCGGTTGTGTAGTCAGTAGGGGGCTCTGCTGAGAGCCGGCTGCAGGAACTTGGGCAAGTCTTTTCTCTTTTCTGAACTTCTCTTTCTTCAGCACTGAAAAGGAAAGAGTTTGCCTACCTCATAGGTCTGTTGTGGAAAATGAATAAGATGATTGAGTTTTAAAAATCACCTAGTACAGAGCTTGGCCCATTGTAGGTACTCAATAATTAGGAGAATCAGATTAGAACCGAGAGTGTCTTTGAGGGAAGACTACTCCCTTGACTTTAAGAAACTATTGACATAGGATGAGCACTCCCAGCTTCTGTGGCCCAGGCATGCTTACTGCCATGCAATTTGCACTCACCATTTCCTCCTTTCTCAGGGGAGAGGTGTCGTAGTCCTATCTGCAGGTAGCCCACCCCTCTCCCCTTCTTGGGGCCCTTGCCCACTGTGGTCCATTGGTCAGCTCCTCTCTACTCTCTGGATCTTCAAATCTTTGTCTTCATTGACCCTTCCCCTTATGATATAAATACCCTCAAAATCTCTCCCATTAAAATAACCAAACATATAAATAAACCCACACACATCAAACAGCCATCCATTGGTCCATCTTCCCCCATTCCACTCTTCCTGGTTCGTCCCCTTCCATGAAGAGCCATCGCTGCTCAGGCCTCATGCCATCGCTCCCCATCCATTTGTAGTGAACTGATGCCTAATCAACAGACTACATTTTTTTTACTTTGTAAAAGTTCTCCTTCACTTAGGACTCAACACTTGAACTAAACTTGATTCCAGGAATTCCCAGAGTTAATTCTTTGTGGGGCGGTTCCTTCTGGGGTCAAAGTCCCCTCTGGTTGGATTGTCAGTCTGTGAGCTGATAGCTTATCTCCTGTACCACCCAGTGGCCAGAAGTGACTGTGAGGAGGAAGAGGGGATGACTGAGATCCTAGGCAGATACTTTCTGACTTCAGTCCAAGGTCTTCAGAAAACTACTGTGAGAGAAGACCATCTGTCCTGAAAATCAAGCCCTCTACATTTTAGAATGTTGACTTTAACTGGCATTGCATGTTTTATCTCTTGCTGTGTTTCCTTTCTAAGTAGAATGTGAAATCTTTCTCTCTTTAATTTGTATTAGAAAGTGCTGTGTGTGTGTGTGTGTGTGTGTTGGGGAGTAGCAATCGAAAGTGGTTGTGTTCATTGAAAGTGTAATAAGTATTTCCATTTATGTTTAGTCTGTTTAGTGAAAATGCTATGAAAATTGTGGTGTTCAAATCTCAAATTTGTCCTCTAGGAGAAAGAAAGGTTTGTGCAAGGTCCTAGTGCAACTCAGAGGAGGCTGGGGGAAAGAAGTTCCAAGAAACCCACCAGGGTACTTTACGAACCATCCTGACCACCCTCTTCATGAAGCTCTAGAATAGGTTCTTGAAAGGAGCTGTATCATAGCCACACATGAAGGCAGGATACCACTTCCTGTGGTGGGTTGCTTCACCTAAAACTGAATTATCCAGAAGATCTTTTGGAAGCCTTCCTGGGAACAGCTGAGACAGGCCCTTTTGAATGAGAGAGTCCCAGCCACTTCCTCACACCTGTAGCCGGTAATTTAGTTCCTGCTCCACTAAGTCCACAAAACAGTAGGGCCTCCAAAATATAGATCAGTGCCATCAGTTTGTCATCCGCAGTCTCATATCAGAGCCCAATATGACATACACTTCTACACCAGTGACTAGAAGGGTGGGTTAAGCATATGAAGTGGTCAGAAGTGATTATGCTCCTGGAATAAAGTGGTTGAAAAGTCCATTTCCTTGCTTGTTTGTTTTTTAAAATGATTAATTGCTCAGGAGCTAAGATTATGAACATAAATGTTATCAGATATCATTTATTATGAAAAAATCAGATCTTTCTCTTCATCTTGAATTAAAGTGAACAGATTTTTTTCTCTGTTTCCATTAAAAGTTGACTACCATTTCCCATATGTATTTTTTAATTTTTATTGTATTTTAAAACAGGAATGGAATATCATCAACCATATTTTTATGATTTTAATTTTGTCCTCAGTGACTGTATCACCTTTAGGATCCTATTTATTAAACCTTATTTCTTGTGCTACTTGATTAAGACTAATTTTCTTCACAGGAATGTGGAATGGGGATAGGGATGAATTCCCAGGTATGTGTAGGTGCAGTTTTTGTACTTCCTGTCTAATCTGACCAAGCTGCTCAACTACTTCAATCTCTACTACTTTTCTTTGCTACTTATTACTAAAAATAATCTAGTCCAACCTTACATTCCCACCAACTCACAATTTGACCTATCATGAATGCCTTTGGAGACAGGAAACTCAATGCTTTATAGACAACACATTTATTTTCAGGTAGCTTTGACTACTAAAAAGTCCAAACTTGTTGCCTTCAATTTCTTTCCATTGATCCCACCAAGGCCATATGAAATATGCTTAATCTTCTTCTAGAAATTTTAAGGCAGTTCTCATGTTCTTTATTCCTTCCTTCCTTCTCTGCCACCCTTCTTTTCTCTCTTTTCTAAGCTAACTATTTCAGTTTCTGTTTTGTAGTCCGTTAACCCTCCTGATTGCTTTTCTCTGAGAAGGCTGGGCTGTTTCCATGAATATATAGGACTCAGGATTAAACATAATCCATTTCAGAGTAAGGCAGACCATTTCTTCTTTATACTGTACCTTTAAGATCATATGAGTTTATTTTCATTTATTCATCAGTAATTTATTAATTGCCTAGCGTGACAGACATTGTAGTAGGTATCTGGGTGCTAGGAATATGTATAAGTGCTATTAGAGAGCAAACAAACCAGGAGAGGGAAATGGAGAGGGGAGGATGCATATAGTTAACTGGAAAGTACAGTAGTGTAGGCATAAATAAATAGTGGGGGGACATTTCCTAACTAGAGGGTAGGGGAAGACCTTCCAGAGGAGATGACTTTAAAGCTGGCCCCTAAAGGAATTACGCAAGAAATTAGTGAAATAAGAGAGTTAGAGGTTCAGGGAGGAGGAGAATGTATCAAGCAGGAGGAAGAACATCTGCAAAGGCCTAGAGGAGAGAAAGGAGAGAAAGGAACTGAGCATAGCACAGTCTGACTGAGGATTGGCCTGTGAAGAAGAGAAGGCAGAGCTGAAGTAGGAATTGTGGGCAGTGCCCAAACTGTGGGCCCCTTAAAAGCTAATCATTCGAAACATGTTTGAACACCCATTAATGTGCCAGGTGCCATTTCAGGATCTGGGGTTATGGCAGTTAACAAAACAGATTTAAAAAAAAAATCCAAAGCAGAAAACATTCTGCCCTCATGATATTTATAATTTAGTGGATATTCAGAAATAAAAAAAGCCTTGTCAAAGAAGTTTGACTTTAAGGGCAGGAGGAAGCCACCAAAGAGTTCAGTGGGGGAGTGATGTGGTTAGAATCGTGCTGTTTAAAGTTAGGCATATAATTCCACCCACCAGGGGAAACTTTTGAGAATGAAAGTAATTATTAATAAAAATTACTACTATGAATTATTATTAATCATCATCATCATCTTGGCACAATAGGCATAGACTTGGCAATGCAGGAAAGATGGGCACCCTTTTAAACTGTGGAAAAAAGACTGAATGGAAGCAAGACTGGAGGAAGAGACTGGCCATTGAAGAAACGCAGGCGGAAGATAGCCAGCTGGGACAAGATGTGCAGTGAAGGGGAAGAAAGTGGATGGGCGTGAGAATCACTTCTAGGGAGAGACCTATTGGGACAGTGAATGCAGCGTAGCACAAAAACCTTCTTCCAGACTGATAGGGAGCCAATAATCAGCAACAGTTAGATAAGGTCGTTAGCTCTGATATTTATTTCCTGTTGTCCTATCTTGTCCACATCATGGTCTATTAAGTAAAAACTTTTGATGAGATCTAGATAGACACTAGTATACACATCTATTACATTTTTCTGAACTGTTTGTCCAGAATCTGTTTAAAAACAGAGAAGTAGGGGGAGGTTAGCCTGACAGGACTTATTCAGAGTCAACATCATTTTGATTCTGATATTGTTGCTTCCTTTCCTTTCAGGTGTTGTCTTATGGTTAGTGCACTATATTAGGGTTCTTCAGAGAAACAGAACGACAGGGTATATATTCGTAAATATAGTTGACCGTTGAATAATATGGGGGTGAAGCATACTGATTTTTGACTCCCCTAAAACATCAGTTGTCCCTTGGTATTCACATGGGGGATTGGCTCCAGGACTCCCTGCAGATACAAAATCCATGGATGCTCAAGTTCATTAAAAAAAATGGTACAGAACAATGCAATACAATTGAACTTTCATGGATTCCCAGCCACAGGTTGAAAATTTTGTTTTTGATCAGCAATTGGTTGAATTTATAGATGCAAAACCCAGAAATACAGAGAACTGCTGTATATTTATTGAAAACAAATCTGCATGTAAGTGGACCTGTGCAGTTCAAACCCATGTTGTTCAAGGGCCAACTGTGTATTTGAGGAGATTTATTATAGGAATTGGCTCATGCAGTTATGGAAGCCAAGAAGTCCCACAATCTGTTGTCTGCAAGCTGGAGAACCAGGAAACCGGTGGTATAATGCAGTCCAAGTCTGAAGGCCCGAGAATCGGGGAGCCAAAGGTTTAAGTGCCAATCTGAGTCCAAATGTCCTTGATCCAGGAGCACTGATGTCTGTTTGTAGGAGATGAATGTCCTGCTCAAGTAGAGAGAGTGAATTTGCCCTTTCTCCACTTTTTTGTTCTATTCAGACTCTCAGTGGATTGGATTATGCCCTCCCACATTGGGGAGGGTGATGTTCTTTACTCTGTCCGCTAATTTAAATGCTGATATCTTCCAGAGACACCCTCGCAGATACACGGAGAAATAATTTTTTCTCAGCTATCTGGGCATCCCTTAGGCCAGTCAAGTTGACACATAAAATTAACCATCACATGCACAATATATTTACTAGTATTATATTGAATTAAAGAATCTTTCTCAGCAGGTGAGGGAGAGAACTATCCACTTTAAGCATTGAGTTTATCCCTTAAGTGGTTGACCTTTTCCAATAATGTAAATAATGAATCTCAATGTTCTCAATGATTTTTTTCTTTTTCTTTAAGTGTGTACGTTCCCTCTAAATCATAATCCCCTAGAGCAGCTTACCATGGGCCAGTACATGCCCATTATTTGTAAGCTAGCTTGTTGTGTTCCACTTTGGCCACAGAGTGTATGATGCATGGCATTTTCAGGACAGGGTCAGAGGTTCTGAAACATCTGCCATCTGTCAGGAGGGGGCCTAGTAAGATGAAAACACTGTGGACAAATCAGCACAAATCAGAAACTACAGTTGGAAGAGCAACTTGGTGCCGGCCCCCAGGGGAGGAGAATCACCTTCACACAGAAGGGAGAGGACTTCTTGGTCCCTGGCCACCATCATTTTGAATCTCATAGAGATAATACTATCAATCTGTTATTCTAGGTTCTTCTGAGGAAAGCTTATAAAAATTGTTGTTGAACATGCTAGATATGCTTAATTATTTAAATGCTTAATTACCAGAAGTGAACTCAAATAATGACTGTTTGGTTCTTGTGGACTAGAACTGTTCCAAATGCAGGGCCATTAGCAGAGTTCTGCTGTTTCTGATTACACAGTCCTGAGGCTTGGCCAAACATCAGTTACTTATTGATCAAGGAGGAACGCAGTGGCTCAGTCAGTGCTGGAGAAATGGAAGAAGGACCGAGTAACCTGCATAAAATAAATCTTTTACTTCACTGTTAAATGATGGGGAGAAGAGAAGATAGCTCCTTAAAGCTAAAATAGATTTATACAAGCTGTAAAAAAGCAAACAAATGAGTAAGCAGGTAAGGATCTGTTTGGGGTTTGTATTTTCTAGGTTTACTGGCAAGTAGAGATGGGCAGGTTTGGGTCTGGAGGGACCTGCCTCGTTCTTTGTGTAATCTATCCATAATTGGGCCCTCCTTCCTTGTGTAAGAGGAAGAGGAGTGACTCATGATGACTCCTGGTTTTAGTTTCAGTTGGTTCCTGAAGGTGCAAAACTGAGTCAACAAATCATCTTATTTAAACTCACTCTGGTTGATATCTTTATATCTTTAAAGGGAAGCAATTTTGTAATTTAAGCAATAATACTGAGAATTCGAAGATTATCTATTAAACCATGGAAAGAGGACTCTAGCAACATGAAAATTAACTGTTAAAATAAATGCTGACCTTGTTTTCTCTGACCTAAAAGATGTCATAATTAAGACAGATGAACCATAACCTCTCTCCTTCCTCCCTCCCTCCCTCCCTCCCTCCCTCCCTCCCTCCCTCCCTCCCTCCCTCCCTTCCTTCCTTCCTTCCTTCCTTCCTTCCTCCCTTCCTTCCTTCCTTCCTTCCAAGTTTACTGAGTACCTACTTTACTCCTGGTATTGTACTATGTTCTGTGAATATAGACTTCCCCTATCCCTTATAGAAGAGATGAACAATCAAATTGCCATAGCAAAGGACACAAGTACATCTGAGGAGGCCAGCATGCTGAGGGAATGGCTAGCAGGTTGAGAGTAAGGAAAGGCTTGTTATCAAGCCTTTCAAATCAAAATGATAACCACTTTGTAAATGCTGTTTATTAATTTAACAATTTACTTTTGCTTTTATGGGCCTTTTGTAGAGTTTTGTGCTGTAGAAGATTTCTGAATCACCATCAGAGATTTTTGTAAAGAAAACAAAACCATTAGCAGGCAGAGGAGGGGATGTATTAGTTTAGTGAACCCTGGACCGATGCAAATTTATTGGATCAAATATAGTGTTTGTAATTGGATAAGAAATACTAGTCATCCAAATCAAATGCCATCACAAAGAACCCAGAAACAGTCACTTTTTTTTTTTTACTAGAGAAAACTTCTTTACAATAAATAAAAATGTAAAAAATCACATTTTTGACTTTTGGACACTGGAGACAAAGTAGAGGGAATGGCAAGACTTAGATTTTGGAACCAAGCATTGACTAACTAATTTACAAGAATTTTTCTGAATATGGTGTGAGCAGGGATTAGGAACTCCAAAAGCAAGATTTGGGTAGTTTTGGAGGATGTTTCTCATGAGAACACACATGATTAGAAGGAAGTGAAGTGAGAGGTGGAAGTGTTACTGCTAATTGTTACCTATGAAGTTTTAGGGAAAGATGGGAAGGTTAGATGTAAACTTTGATAAAAATTTCGAGGGACATTTTAGTGTTTCAGAGTCTAATGGTTCTTCTTCTTTATAATATAAAATTTTATTTTAAAACTTACTTTTTTATATAAAGTCATCTTTAGCCCTTCCAGAAATAGACCAAGTGTCAGCTAGTCTTAAATGAGTTTCTTCTCTTTTATATGTTGATGTAAAAGTCTTTTAGGGGAAAAAAACCCTTACTACATAATTACAGAAAACAGACTTGAAATGCGTGCAACCCATTTGGATTAAAACATAACAGCTGTACATCCTGATGTCACAGTTATCCCTGGTTAAAGATGAGGGTAATGGAAAAACTCCTCATGTGGAACAGAGGACAGGCAGATTGCTATAGAGTGAAGTAAAAGGGAGAGCAACTTACAACTTTGTACAAGAAATAGCCCACTTAGTCTGGTGTTCAGTTTAATTCACAGACAAGATTTGAGGGCCTAGGATGTGTTGGGACACTGCTGGATATTTTGTATGCAAAGATTGAGAGACATAGTTCATCAAGGAGCTCCTAGTGCAACTGGGAAAAACACATACATAAGCACCAACTATAGCTCAACAATAACTGATATATCAATCAGTTAATTTTGTCCAGGAAATCATCTCAGAGGAGATGCTACTATTAAGAACAATTAGATAAGTGCCAGATAGGGAAATAATGGAAGGGTCTTCTAAGCAAAGAGAAAAGGATGACAAAACCTGAACAATAGAAGAGTATATAAGACATTACTAGGGGATGTTGACTCATTCCATTTGGCTAGAACATAGGGTGCAAATTGGGAGGAGATAATGGGATCCTGGAGTGGTAGATTGGAGCCAAATTGCGAAAGACTCATCTAAGATGTTTGGATGCTATTCTCTAGATAACGGGAAGCCTTCATGGTCCTCCTTCCACCAACATTTTATTATGAACAGTTTTTAAACATATAGCAAAGCTGAAAGAATTCTCCAATGAGCACTTGTATAGCTGTCATTGAGATAGTACTATTAACATTTTACTATACTTGTTTAATCACCTGTCTATCCATTTATTGATCCCTTTATAATCTATCAACCCATGTTTCTGCATTTCAAAACAAATTACAGATTTCAGTACATGTATCTCTAAATACTTCACCATGAATGTCATTAATCAGAGTTCACTGTTTAAGGTATTTTATATAAAACTAGAGGCCCAGTGCACGAAATTCATGCACTGGTAGGGTCCCTAGCAGCTGCTGGCTGCTGGCTGGGCACTCCCTCCCTTCGCCTGGGGCCTCCCTCCCTTCTCCCCAGCCAGCCCCACCCCCTGGTTGAACTCCTGGATGACCTCCCGGTCGAGGGGACAATTTGCATACTATACTTTTATTATATAGGATTATAATCTTTATAGGTTATAAAGTATGAGAATAAGATTATCAATTTTATTTATTTAGTTATTTTTTTAAATTTCAGAGAGGAAGGGAGAGGAAGAGAGAGAGAAACATCAATAATAAGAGGAAATCATTGATTGGCTGCCTCCTGCACACCTCCCACTGGAGATGGAGCCTGCAACCTAGGCATGTGCCCTGCCCGGGTATTGAACCATGATCTCCTGGTTCATAGATCGATGTTCAACCACTGAGCCACGCCGGTCAGGCAATGATCAATTTTATATTTAGGAAATATGATAGTGTGGAGGATCAGTTGAGAGAGGAAAACAAATTAGAAACCAGCTTCTTCAGTCTAAATGAGAGAGGTAAGAATGTGATGAGAGCTTGTGGTAGGAATGGAGAGGTACCAATTAAGTCAAGAGATAATCCAGAAGTGGACTTAATGGATCAGTTCACCAATGTAGGGAGGGAAGAGTAGTGGAGGGCATAGGCAGGGTTAGGGAAGTATAAAAAGTGAAAAATTGATTTTCTAGCCTAGACAACTGGGTGTTTGATGATGGTAAATGGAATACAGGGGCTAAAAGAGGATTGGAAGTAGAATGGAAGATATAGTAAATACAATTAAGGACATGTCGAGCTCAAGGTAGGACATTTCAGATGGTATGTTCAGGTGGTATTTGGAGCTGTTCTCAGGAGTTATGGAGAAATATCAGAGCTTGGATTGTGGATATGGGATGTATTAGACTGGTAAGTTGAAGCCATCTCTCAAGGAGAACATTTAGGAAAAAGGGGGCCAAGGGGAAAACTCTGGGGAAAACCAATATTTAAGGAACAAGAAGAAAATGCTGACATAATAAAGGAGATAGAGAAGAACAAAAGGAAACCAAGGCATGGATAGATAGATAAATAGATAGATAGATAGATAGATAGATAGATAGATAGATAGATATTATGTGTTTGCTAGGTATCATAAGCGGTTTATATTCATGGACTTGTTGAGCCAACTCTATTTTATCGATAAGGAAATAAAGAAACTCAGGGACAGAAAAGTCACGTATTGGCCGAAGGTTTTGTAGTTAGTAAGTGGCAGAACCAGTTTTTAGATTGAAGTTATTCAGATTTACTTTATCATGGTGGCCAAGGAAAGAGGGGATTTCCAGGAGAGAGTAGTCAGCAGGTTACAGTCCTTCCATGATTTAACTCTAACCTATCTTTCCAGCTTTGTCTTCTAATTACTTGGTATTGGTCAATTTGAAGTGCTCCAAGTGTTTACATAAGCTCAAACTCTATTAAGGGTGTTTTGTGGGTCACTAGTTACATGAGATGCTCTGTGAAAAAAAGTGTGCTGCGGTCAAGTAAGTTTGAGAAATGCTTCCAACTCTCTTCTCCTTGGAAACGTGCAAGTTAAATTTGCAAGCCCATCAAAGGTATTGGGAAATCCTGCAGTAAAAAACCTATTCTAACTTTGTCTACCAAGTGTTCACTAAACTAATTTAAAACTAATTTATTTGACCTTGGGACACATCTCTTTTCCCTCATAGAAAATAAACTTCTCTCAAAACGAGGGTTCTGAACACTCCAAGTGAAACATGACTTTATTTTTTCCTCAGGTGGTTTTAAGTGAGACAGATATGGCTTTATCTGCCCCTCACTCTTCATGGCTGTAGAATACATTCTTCTGTGATATTGTTATTTGTGCTATGTACCATCGCTCCTGTGCTCCAGGAGAATGGAGTCATGTCTATTTCATTTGGTGTCTTACATAGGCCTAGCACAATGCCTCTCATATACATAATATTTCATCAGAGTCTGTGGGTAAATAAAATGCACAAAACACAGAGGAAATGAGTGCTTTTCCTCTCAAATAAGTGTTCTCTATTAAAAGGGCTTATCTAGTTCAAAATGTGAATAAAAATTTAGACCCAAACCAGGCTTTTATTTGATAATAAGGGTAACCTATGGTTTCAGGTGTTTTTTTCCCCATTTGAACTGTTTATTTTTGGGTTCAGCTGAAGAGTAAACTGAGGAAGAAAATTAACATTTTGGTAATTTCTGTCCTAACTGCATATAGGATATACCATAGTCTTGGAAACATCACTTTTATTGAGCAGTGTCTGGTATTGTCATATAATTTAAAGTCAGACTTGATTTTTTTTTTTTCCAAATCAGTTCATGTCTATACCTTTTGAATGTTTCTTACTGGTTTGTTGCAATTATTTCTCATGTTCATTCTGACTTACTGTTGTCGGTAGTCCCTTTGGTTTTATTATTTCATTTGTGAATCCTTATATGTAATTTAAACAAATGTAATGCTGTGTCTGATCTTTCAATCCTTTAAACTGTATAACACATTCAACTATGTCATCCTCTGTTTTCCCTCTGGGGTTAGACGAGATATTTCTCTGACTCCCACATTCTTTTCTGCTTCATGTGACTAAGTCATATAGAATTGTGTGTGTGTGTGTGTGTGTGTGTGTGTGTGTGTGTGTGTGTATATAAGCCAGTGTGAGTCATGCTGAGGGAGATAGGCTAGTCCTAAGTACCACAGTCACAGGAGCCTGGAGATCCCCAGGAAAGGCCTGAATATTTGGGAAAAAGGGCTGCTTTCCTCCTACACAGTAACCTCACCTGCAGTACAGCTTTTATTTGTTAGCTGGATGTCCCACCTCTAGAGCAGAACACCAGAATCCTTGCGAGTTTAGAGAGCTCTATACGAGTTTTATTAGCTCACAATATTATTTAATCATAATTATTGTTTTAGAAAGAGTGTAAGTTTTTTTTTTTATGGAAAAGGAGAATCCTACTTGGGGCATATATATATATATATTTTTTTTTTTCATTTTCAGAGTCTCTTCAATGCCATGAAGAGTGAGCTATTTGAATTTGCATATGTTATGTGGTAATTGTACATTATAATTCATTCAGAGAGGCAACAATCACAGTGGCCACTTCTACTGAAAGTTCCAGACTTATATTAAACTGGAGGCCCAGTGCACGAAATTCGTGCACTGGTAGGGTCCCTAGTGGCTGCCAGCTACCAGCTGGGCACTCCCTCCTTTCCCCTGGCCGCCTGCTCCCCCACCCGCTGCCACTGGTTATAGTCTGCAGGGCCCAATCACCCTGTTGATTGCCCCACCGCCGCCGCCTAGCTCCCAGGCACTGAGGGAGCCAGGCAGTGGCCCTGCCCCCTGGTGCCACCACTGGTCACCCTGCGATTGGATAGGCAGGGCGATCAGCCCCCTGCCCGGTGACCAGTGGCTTGCACCCGCCTTGGCCTGGCGCTGCCCACTCACCTGCTCCACCATCCCGTTTCAGTCCTTCTCTCGTCGGGGCCCATTGGGGCCTGCAGTGCCTCCACTGCTGCCCACTGCCAGTGACAGGTCACTAATGCCTGCCATGGTCTGTGCCGCCCCCTGGTGGTTAGCGTACATCATAGCAAGTGGTCGAACTCCCGGTCAAGGGGACAATTTGTATATTAGGCTTTTGTTATATAGGATGATTTGCAGTTTGGGAGAGGAAGAAAGTCCTGAGCTTCAGATCTGGCTGTGTAAAATAAAAGAACATTATACTATCATATACTATCAAGAATAATTCTTGGTGGGCTCTCCCTCTGTGGATCAGGCCTGCACCTTTCCCTCCCCCCTGGCCTTTCCTCCAGGCCTATTCCCTTTACCTTTCTCTCTCCAGAGCTCCAAGGGCCCTTCTGCCTCTGTAACTTGTTTCCTGAGTCTGTGCAGCCCCTCCCTGCTGGCTCACTTCTACTTCTGTAACTTTCTAAATAAACTTTCTCTTATAATTTGAAAAAAAGAATAATTCTTATAGTTTTTCCATAGTGACATTATAGCATGCAATTAAAATGGAAATATTCTGTATGGTGTGACAAAATTGTATTGTTATGGCCACCACATAAATAAGGAGAAAAGTAACATTTAGTACCAATGTAATAATACTGAAATATCTTAAGCATTTTATATATATCTTAGAAGCCCATTGCACGAAGATTTGCACAATAGGCCTTCCTTCCCCTGGCTGCTGGCACCGGTTTTCCTCCGGCACCTGGGACCCAGACCCTTGGTCTGGCTGCAGCAGAGAAGCCAAGCCTCTTCAGTCTTCAGTCTTCAGTCTTCAGTCTTCAGTTTGTCTTCAGTCTTCACTCCGGCTGGAGCCTTCAGTCTTGGCTACTGCGCCTGTGTATGCAAATTAACCGCCATCTTTGTTGGGTTAATTTGCATAGTCACTCTGATTGGCTGATGGGTGTAGTGGAGTGACACCAATTTGCATGTTTCTCTTTTATTAGTGTAGATATTTTTAGTATGAACAACTATTATGATGTCATCAAAATGGAAAGTGTTGCAAAGGGAAGAAAACACACTTTTGGCTGAGTACACAGGGAATGCTGATGGTATTCATTAAGCATGAAATAATAAGAGGAACAAAATTTCCATCTCCGTCCCCTCCCCTACGAAATATCTTCTGTGTTTTTAGCATTCCCTTTGAAGTCAATATATGATCTTTGCTTTAATCCATTTTTAAAGTGTCCTTTGAAGTCATGGGAACTTGTGCCTGGAAAAGAGGAAAGTGGTTGGAGATTGGGTGCCTGCTAGGGAAGAGGGACCAGCTTAATCATCATCAGAAAATAACATTTATTGATTATCCTCATGTGCATGGTCTATTAGGCTCCACATCAAAGTGACTTTCAAATTGGTCTCATTCATTTCCTAGTATTATAAAGCTATTAAGATGACCCAAACTGGTTACTTCTTTTTAGGACACTGTTTTCATGTCAAATGACTAGAAAAAAATGAATATTTATAAATGGAAATAATTCTTTTATCTTGACCCCAATTCTCAGAAATGCTATGTTTCACCTAAGTGAATTTTCCAGATAACTGAAACTAATAATTATCTAATAAAGTAATTTCTTCTAGGGCAATTGAAGAGTATAGCATTATTTTCTCCTATATGAAAGTACTTAGAACTGCTTAGCTCTTTAAAAAAATTTTTATAAAATACTTTGTAGAAAGGTAGCAAGTAAATTATTTCTCATTCTTCCTGCCTCTTCCTAGCCCGCTGCCAGTTGTCCTCTGTGATTGTTGAGCTCTTATTTTATACCGTTGTCTAAAGAGGAGTGGGAAACCCTGAGGTAGCTTTATGCCTTTCCCCGTAGGGTAGGGCATAAAGACTGTCCTTTCTCTCATTTCCTTTTCCTCTTCTCTCATCTTGTCCTGTTTCTCACTTCCTGTTCCTTCTCTCCGTGGATGACCCGTTTCTTTTCCTTTTCCCTGTGGTTCACTCCCACGATGTCAGCCCCTCCTATGAGCAGAGGGGTCTCCATTATGTCTGGCTCATGGGTTTTGGTTGCAGGCTTGAGCTCTGCATCTCTGATCGATCTTGACCTGGATGGTTCTCAGGGTCTCAAACTCAACACTTCTGTGCTGAGCTTAGCAGCTCCTGCCAAAATCTTTATTTTAATCTACGAGTGGCATCATCTTCTATCTAGCCTGAAAATCTGTGAATTGCCCTTGATAGCACTTCCTCCTATCTTTCCACCTCTAATCATTTAATAAACCCTGTCATGTTCACATGGGAAATCCATGATATGCCCATCTCTTCATTCCTCCCTGTCCTGGTCTGATCTGATCCTGGATCACATCTTGCTGATGACCACAGCTACCCCCTCTCTGATCACTTCCTTGTACAGACTTGTCTTCACACAGTTGCACGTTTTCTTCCTAAAATTTGATGCTAACCATGTCATTCTCAGACTGATTGCTTCAGTTGAGCATCTAAAGCAATTTATAATTTCCAGAACTTCTCCATGCCATAAGCTCATTGTTCCTACTCCTAAAAAAGCTGCTTAATTCACTTGGCAAATGTCAGTGTAGCTTTCAAACTTGATGGAATGATTTCTTTGAAGCCTTCCCAGTGCCCTTAGGCGGTCACCTGCTCCTTCTGGGCCCCCGCCCTCTGTTCTTTCCTCACTTGCAGTACGTGGTGAGGTGATCTGAGATGACCTGTTCTTTGTGTGTCTCCTGGAGAGTGCAGTTTATAGTCTATTTTTCTCTTAATCTCCATTCCATTGCCTACCTCACATCTGCTACAAATCAATAAAGTTTGATGAATTAATTAATGGAGATCTTGAGAGGTATTTTTCACTTACATTTGGGCTTGAAGTTGTATTTTATGTTATTAAAGATTGTGGCTTAGTCCTGGCCAGTTTGGCTCAGTGGATAGAGTGTTGGCCTGCAGACTGAAGGGTCCTGGGTTTGATTCTGGCCAAGGGCACATGCCCGGGATGTGGGCTTCATCCCCAGTGTGAGGCATGCAGGAGGCAGCCCATCAATTATTCTCTCTCATCATTGATGTTTCTCTCTCTCCCTCTCCCTTCCTCTCTGATATGAATAGACATATTTAAAAAAAGATGGTGGCTCAGACATTAAAATAATAAACTATTTCCATAGATTCTCCCTTCAAGAGGCATGTAGAAAAGGTATAATATTTTTAATCTTTTTAAGGGAAAACAGTGCCTACACACGAGCGTGGTCCAGCAGGGGGACAGAAAGTGTTGCTCCTTAGTTCTGTCACAAACCCTTGTAGCACCTTCAGAATCATCTGCTGTTAGCATCCTTATCAAACGGGAAAAGTAACACCTATCATAAAGCCACTTTTATTTGAGTACAGAGGGCATCATCTGCTTCCAAGCTTCTCCTTCTCAAGATTTCTGAGAGGATTTCAGCTAAGAGCCTCTTACAAAGAATTTTTTCCCTTAGTGTTTTAGCAGGGCCTATACATCAAACATACAAATCCCTAAAGTCTTATTTTTAAAAATGATAATACTGTTAGAGAAACACACAGCCAAAGTACTGATCTATGATAAGAATGCAAACCTTTTAATAAAAAGAAATGTAGAAAGTATCAATAAGATCCCATTATTTATGAAGAGGTTTTAATTTCAGTGATGTTTCTGGGCCATAGAAAAAACATAAAATGAATTGCTTAGAGCATTTAAAAATTTAGTAAGAGCATCTCATCTTTATTCAACAAATATATAAAAGATGCTCCAGCTCCATTGTTTGGGAAATTAAAGTAGAGAAAAAAAATACTAGGCTGAGATCTGGAGGCAGAGCAGTGGGACAAGTAGGAGGCAGAGCAAAGTTTGTGTTAGAGGGAAGGCTGGGAGGGGAGAACAAGCCCAGGAGAAGAGGAAGTTATTCCCTTAGTTCCTCCCACTGCTCCATAACCTTCTCCTTGAGGTCTGTGCTTCATTGTCCCTCCCTCCTTTCTAACTTACCTAATCTGGCCCCAAACCATCCTTCAGTGGCATGTCTACCTTAGGCACTTCAGGTTCATCCCTTGGTGTCTAATGGTCTCTCTCCTAGCCTCTGCCCCTAGACCTTCATCTGCCTAGGGTCCTACTCACTGTGGATCTTATCCCCTCCTCTCTTTTCCTGGATGAGTGGAATTTCTGCCTGCTCATCCCCAGTTCAGTGCAGGTCTAACTTACCTTTGGTGTATTATTGAACCCTCTGAGGCTCAGTATTCCCATCTGTGAAAAGAGAATGAGTAGTACATACCTCACAAGACTGAGTCAACCAGCAGGTCCTCGGCAAACATTCCTCCCTCTGCTGTTTGCTGCTGTTCCCATGGCCTCACTTTCGCTCTGTTGATACCGGTGTTCTCTATTTCTCTCACCAGCTAAGCCAGCGGCTGGGAATTTGCCTCTGGAATTCTGCCCGGAGTTTGCCCCGTGTGTCTGAGAGTAGGGTTTCCCAGAAGGTTCTGAAGTGAGGGCACCTTGTACCAGCTTCAGGGTCAGACATCACAGTGCATGTCCTGGTCCCACCATGTACTGGCTGTGGGAGCTTTGAGCAGATTCCGTCAGCTGTTGTTGACCTAGTTTCCTCATCTATAGTTTGGGGATAATATTTATTTCTACTTTATAGTAAGGATTAAATAAGCTACTTAATGTGAAGTGTTAGTGCAGTGCGTAGCACATTGTAAGTGCTCAATAAATGTTATAGGTACCTCAATTTAGAAAATTTGCTAAGTGTCTTATGACCAATGGAACTATGTTCTCAGTGCCCCAGTGTCATCATCTCTCAGAAAGAAAGTTTGTCAGGATTCAGGAGCCAGTTACAGGGGTGTTTCCAGAGCAGGCCCTTGATAGAAACTCGCTGGGTTCACTGCCTGTGGTGGGAGGGGAGTGTGGAAGGGTGCACCAGCTTTATTTTGTGTGGAAAGGAAGCTGTGCCCACAGGGAAGGATGCAGTGACTTGGATGTGGTTGTCTGGGACAGGAGAGGTGGGTAGCTGAGCTAAGGAGAGGGGACCAACAGTGGGTGCTGCTGCCATCACCTGACTGTTTTTTTGGTATCTGCATTGGCCTCTCACATTCAACTCAGAAGTTCCATAATAATACTAGAGCCCTACAACCCCTGCTTAAAATAAAAAAATCACACAAGAAAATATGCTTTAGAAAGATCATGGTCCACAGATTTAGGATTCCTAAGGAGTCTGGTAAGTATGTGTTATAACATGAGAGAGACAAAGGTCCCAAACTGGAACCATGGCGGGAGTCGAGTATGGCCTCTGGTCTTGTATTTCCATGGGGTAAGATGGACCATCCTTTCCTAGTCGACTGAAACATGTGTGTTTCTTACTTTGGGTTCTATCATTTAATTAAAGAAGCAGTTCCTGACCTGTAGATACAGCTTTATTTATTTTTAGAGTATATTAAAGGCTCTATATTTGCCATTCTTAGAAAGTAAAGGAAAAAGGCCCTGGTCTCTGAAAAATTGTGGGGTGAGACAGATTGTACATGTAAAAAATGAAGTGTCTGCTAAATAGCATCATTCATTACAGAGTGGATCCTGGTGCAAGTCAGGCCACCTTGGTTTCCTTTCCAGGGGCCGTGGTTACCACAAGTTAAGAGTTGACTTCAGGAATTAATAACTACTTTCAAGGATCAGCAAAATATTTAGGTGTGAAAAAAAAAAGAAAGAAAAAGAAAAAGAAATGCCTTAAAGCAACTTGAAAAGAATATCTGTTACTTAATTGTTTGTCAAAAATAATATTATTTTACATCTGGCCATAGAAATAGATCTTTTTAAAAGGAAACAAGATAGGTCTGTGTATGTATATGCAGAAAGGCACTATGTCATTTCCTACTCTAGTCAGAAAAGGCAGATGAATTATCTTTCAAGGGTTTGTATTATTTTCTGGAAGGACTGTGTTTCTGAAACCTGTAATTTATCACATCGTTGCAGCTGAGACAGAATATCTGAATTTGGCTAGTCCCAGGAAGGCCAGTATGCTTGCCTGTTGACAGTGAAGTTACATCTGTGTTATGTACAGGGTGGGGCAAAAGTAGGTTTACAGCTGTGAGTATGCTAAACAGAGTATATTCTTGTATTATTATTTATTAAATATTCTATTATTTTCCATAAAAACAACTGTAAACCTACTTTTGCCCCACCCTGTAGTTATACAATGAAGTTATACCATGTGACATTTAACGCATGCAGATTCACCAGGGTATCATTTGGAGAGAAACTGATAGATTGTGAGTCATTCTCCTTGCTGATTCACTCAGTAAGCCTAGGCCTTCCCTGAGAGCTCCCTTAGGATGGGAGATTGCCTTTGCTTTGCTCCTTAGTCATCTCAGCTCCCTCAGGCTTTCCAGAGTGGAGCATCTTCCTGAGCTGAGGGTGATTCTGGTGTTTACACGTAGCTCCTGAGCACAAGCAAACTTGTTTTCTCTTGTTTAACTGAAGAAAGAGTCATCAATACAAAAAAACATAGTATTACAGAGGAGCCAAGTATCAATTTCCAATGTGGTACTTTCCTAGTGTATTTTCAAGGTTGATTTTCAAAAGGAACATTTTTGGCCATATGTGCTTCCATGAGAATTTATGCCCTGGTGAAATGTACCTCCTCACTTCACCGTTAGTTGCCTCTCTTATATGACATTTCATTCTCCCTCCCTAGATTCATGTTCTCCTCCTTTGTCATTGTGCATACAAGGGACCAGGGGTAGACTATAGAAGTGCTGGTTCATGACCAGTAAGCAGCCACCAGTAGTGGGGTGCTCAGTGCTGAGATTAGGAACAACTGATTAGGAGTTACCACCCTGAAAAATAAAGGCTTCGGTTTGGGGAAACACTGTGAAGGAGTAAAATCCTTTAACTTGTAAAACCAGGTTCTAGCCCAAGAGGAATCTGGTCATTGTGTTTCTGTCTTGTTAGAATAATAGGAGGAGGGCTTTCTTTCTAGACGAGGTTAATTCTCACAATAACAGAGCAATAGGTAGAGTATGCTGGGTATAGATTCTGTTTTGCATTGCCCTATTCTGCAGAGTTTTCAGGATGTTTTTAATACCACCTGACAAATTCTCATGGGGGAGTGGGAGGTAAAACTGGGAAATTCTAAGATTGTCACCTCATGTTTGTTACTGTTGCTTAGTGATGTTGGGGGAAAGAGAAGCAATGACTACCTACAGGAAGTCTTAGAATCAGAATTTTGGTGATGGAGGGGACCTCAAAACTACTTCCTGAGGTGTAGAGGGGTGAAATGATTTAAGGTCAAATATGTGGCGGAGCTAGGACCAGAACTTCAGTTTCCGGGCCTCAGGCTGGTGTTCCTTAGGCTGTTTCAATGTCTACTGATGAACTGGTTTAATAGGAACTGGTTTGGCCCTGTTTTGTGGTAGTACAGCTCCACCCTTCAGTGAGCTCCCAGAAAAGGGGAGAACAAAGTCCACGTTATTCTTACTTGTTTTGGTTTTAGGGGTATGATGGTTACTGGCAAAGTTCCAAGTATGCCTAAACTCTGAAAATGTTTCATGTTCGTTTGGGCTGGGGGTGGGGAGGGATTAGAATGGGGTGGGTTGGGATGGGTGAAGGGTTATAGGAGATAATGAAAGCCACTTATGATAATAGATGCTTATGGAATTGATGGGTGTTTTATGAATATTCCTTGCTTTGATCTGTTTGGCATTAAGCAGATCTGCAAAGAGTACATTTAAAATGAGAAAAAGTTTTAGACTACTTTCTTGGTATTTCACCTGTCATGGTGCCTGTGATGGTCTTGCTTTGACTTCACCTTCAATAAGAAGCTTTCTTTAGCCCTGGCCCATGTAGCTCAGTTGGTTGAGTGTCATCCTATGCACCAAAAGGGTTTCTGGCTCGATCCCCAATAGGGGGCATACAGGAGGCAGCAGATCAATGTTTCTTTCTCTCTCTTTCTCAAGACACCCTGAAAAGAAAGGCGGGCCTAAGAAACCAAAAGGTACTTTTTCTGAGGGGCAGCTGGCAAGTGTCCACATAGCGCTGATGGGAGTAATCTGATGGGGATGGGGATCCGCTCTTAACCCATTTCTGGGTGAGCTAAATCAACATAAATTAGTACTCATTCACAAATGACTGTCATGAGTCGTATACCCAAATACAGCTCAGCAAGTTTACTAACTTTCTGATTGTCAGCTAGGCTGCCTTATGCTGCCTGAGAGTGAGCAAAGAGAGGGGCGGGGAGGAGAGGCAGAGAGAAGGATAAGCAGACTGGTATGGGGTGCAGAAGAAGGGCAAGGGGATGGGAGGGTTAGAGATTGGGAGAGAGAGGGAGAGAATCTCTTTTTGAAGGTCGGAAAAAGACACAAAAGGAGGCTTCACCTTCTGTTGGATTGTGTTAATCTGTGATTTGGAAATTGGTCCCGTTTCTCAACAGTGTCTCTGAAAATGAAGATGATATGCATGCTAGACTTTCAGATATACCATAGGAGGAATTTGGCTCTATTCCACAATGTCATTAAAGAGCAGAAAGTATCTCTGAACTCTGGCATGAGAGTTGGAAAAGATCTCAATTTAGTTTTTCATTTCCCAGAAAAAGTATTGCTGACTTTGCCAGAGATCACCAGCTGGTCAGAGGCAGAGCAGGGACTAGACACAATTCTGAGTTGTATTCTGTGGGCTTTCTATTGCACCCTGGACACATATGCCAGAGAACTGACAATATCTGACAGACTCCAGGAGAAAAAAAAAGGATTGGTTGGAATTGAGTTTGAGGTGAATGCAGGAGAGGCAGATATGATCTGCAGTAAGAATAAGGTAGAGGTAAAGATTTCGAGCGAGGGGGCTTCCTCAGTTAGCCTGTGATGGAGCAGGGTGGGGTCTTCCTGGAAGAGGAACCTGGTGATAAGTGATGCTGTCTTCTGCAGGGAATAGACCTGTAGGCTGGCTTTTAGCTTGTGGTGACCAAAGGAATGATAAGTGTACATGGCTGATATACTTCATATCTTGACTCATTTGACTAAGAGGAGAGAGGACTGGAGAGCACAAGGCATCTTGATGAGGCTGGTTGAGAAGGAGCTACAGGGAAAGGAAATGTTAGAGGTGCCTAAGATTTGTTATTTATGTTGACTCTCAAGTCTCATCTAGTGTTGGTTCTTTGCCTGCCACCTGTATATAGGTAAGTAGATTTTTGGGCAAATATGTTTGTAGGGCAGAAGCTCCCACACAAAGACCTTACTAGGAGTGTTGTCATTGATTGACATCAACAAAAGTATGATTTAAAAAGTAAAATTCAACCATGTTTCAGTCCTGAGAACCCATGTAAATATTTGGGGAACTTCCTTCCTGGTATCTGTCTATGTCTATTTACATGTTTATACACACACTTATTTTTATGCAAATGTGACACTATTATACATCTTGTTTTATAGTATGCTTTATTTAAATTTTAAGTCACTGTTATTAAATCCAAGACTCAAAGAAGCAGATGACGACTTAATCCTCCCTCCAACTTAAGCTTTAGTTTTATTTTTTAAAATCAATTTTATTAATGTATAATTTATATAAATATAATATACTGATTTTATTTTTATTTTCTTTTTTATATACTATGATACTGGAGTAGTTCTAGGGAATTAGCAGGTAACAATTCTCCATCCTCAACCCTGGACTTAGTTAAATCCAGTGTTTTATAAGTTGTGTGTTTTTATAGGCTAGGCTTTCAGTCAATATTAAGAGGAAACAAAAAATTATGGATCCATAAGCATCCATGCTTGGTTTCCGTGTTATGGAAGGGTCCAGTCTAGTGCTAATGCTTTCATCACTTTATAGCTGGTATTCTTTCTCTATTCCTAAATTTTTAATGGTTAGCCTCATTTTCCCAGAATATCAGAAGCTTTGAATGACATCTTTCACTGTTTCAAAGCTAAGCTCACTTGATGTTTAGATCAGAATTCTTAGCACTTTGTGACAATTGCATTAATAAGTGGGTAGGGGTTGAATGAAGAGCCACTGTAATTCAGTTTCTCTCCCTTCATCCGATACTACACCAGATGAGATTCATCCTTTAGGTCAGGCCTGATCATACCACTACACAAATATTTTCCCTGGTTTCCCAATGTCTACAGAATAGAGTGTGTATACCCTAAGGGGTATGCAAACTTCCGTTTTGTTGTGGAAAGAAAATGTCAGAACCTCTATGCATAGTTATTATTTTTCTAAATAAGGAGAAAACAAAGCTTTATTAGTATTTTATGTATAGATTGACACAGATTCCCTTACTCAGTTTTTATGTTGGAAAATCCCTCATCACATGCATTATGTTCAGATTAAGCTGAAGGAAGAAAGGGAATTCCACTATGGGGCAAGGTTGGCAATAAAGCTTTGAATTATCTTTTCTCATTGCAACTTACTGCTATTTACATGGCCAAGTTAATTGTATTTATGGGTTATATTATTATATGCTTTTTATTATTAAGTATTTCATTTCTTCAACCCTCCTCCCCCTGCCTCTGGCAATCACCAGTCTGTTCTCTGTATCTATGAACTTTATTTTTATTTTTATTTTTTTTTTACTGTTGTTAGATTCCACATATAAGAGAGATCATATGGTATTCGTCTTTCTCTGTCTGACTTACTTCACTTAGCATATGCCCTTGAGGTCCATCCATGTTGTAGCAAATGGCAAGATTCCATTATTTTTTGGCTGAATAATAATATTCCATTGTGTGTGTGTGTGTGTGTGTGTGTGTGTGTGTGTGTGTGTGTGTGTATGCCACAATTTTTTAATCTGTTCATCCACTGACAGACATTTAGGTTGTTTTCCTATTTTGACTATTGAAAATAATGCTGTAATGAACATAGGGGTGCATATATCTTTTTTCCATTTAATTTATCTTTATTGTTGAAAATATTACAGATGTCCCCTCTTTTCCCCCCAATGACCCCCTTCCTCCCCACTCTCTTCCCCTCCCCAGGCCTTCACTCCACTATTATCTGTGTTCATGGGCACAAAATAGATCCAGAGACATGGAGGATTATATGCATATATCTTTTTGAGTTAGTGTTTTCGTTTTCTTTGGATAAACATTTGAGATACCCTTATTTTAAATGTACAATTCAATGAGTTTTGACAAACATAAAGAATTGGATGGACCTAGAAGGTATTATGCTAAGTGAAATAATTCAGACAGAGAAAGACAAACACCATATGATTTCACTTATATGTGGAATCTTAACACATTGCAGGCAGATCACGAGCATTCTCGTGTTTTCATATTACACAGTATTTTACATAAATGTTAAAGGCATGCCTTAAAATTAAATACCCATTGCATTTTGAAGTTATTTATTACATTCTTATAAGCTAATATCTTTTTAAAGTATGATACTCATTCAATAGAAACTTATCTGGCCACTGGGTAAAGCTAGCAATAAAACTACTGGTGCGCAATGTGTTAAAAACAAAGTAAACAAACTAAATAGAAACAGACTCATAGATACAGAGAACAGACTGATTGAAGGGAAGGGGTTTGAGGGGCTGGGTGAAAAAGGTGAAGGAATTAAAAATAACAAATTGGTAGTTACAGAATAGTCACAGAGATGTGGATTATAGCATAGGGAAGATAGCCAATCTATATATATAAAAGCCTAAGCAACCATTATAGCAGAACAACCGGAATGACTGATCGCTATGATGGGCACTGAGTAGGCAGGCAGGCAGGCAAACGGTTAGGAGCGAGCAGGCAGGCAGGCAGGTGAGCAGTTAGGGGTGAGCAGGCAGGCAGGCGAGCAGTTAGGGGCAAGTGATCCAGATTGGGAGAGGGCTTCCCGGATTGCGAGAGGGATGCCTGACTGCTGGATGTCCAACTGCAGGGATCGGACCTAAACCAGCAGTTGGACATCCCCAGAGGGGTCCTGAATTGTGAGAGGGCACAGGCTGGGCTGAGGGACCCCCCCCCCCCCCGCCACGTGCACAAATTTCATGCACCGGGCCTCTAGTAATATCATAATGACTATGTATGGGGTCAGGTGGGTGCTTGAAATATAAAGGGGACCACTCTGTACATGATTGGCTAACACTATGCTATACATCTGAAACTAATACAGAATAATATTGAATGTAAACTATAATTGAAAAATAAGAAAAGAAATCCTAAAGTTTATCTTTAAAAAAAGAGACTCATACAATTAAATAATAAGAAAACAAACAACCCAATAAAATGGGCACAAGATTTGAATAGATAACTTGCAATAGAAGATATTTTTCCATTTGGTTCCATCAATTTTGGCTTCTTGTACTTTGAAACTCTATTATGAGTTTGAAACCTGATAGGATTGTTATATCCTCTTGATGACTTGACCTCTATATCATTATCATATGTCCCTTTTGCTCCTTGGTATTATTCCTTGTTTTAAAGTCTACTTTGATTTTGAAATAGAATTTCTAGATTTCTTATGGTATATCTTTATTTTCCATTTTTTTACTTTTAAACTATTTGTCTCCATATTTAAACTGAGTTTTTTTATAGATAGCATGTAGTTGGGTCTTGTTTTATAATTCCAGACTTTTAAATTGAAATATTTATTTAAATATATATTTAACATAATTATTAATGTGTTTGAATTTAAACCTACTAGCTTCCTATTTGCTTTCTATTTGTTCTATCTAGTCCTTTTTACCTTTTTCTACTTTTCTGCCTTCTTCTGGGTAGGGTATTTATTTTAGTATTATTATTTAGTACTAGAGGCCTGTTGCACGAAATTTGTGCAAGGGGCTCAGCCCTCACAGCCGTGGTGGCTTGCCTCGGCCCTTGCAGCCCAGACTTTGTCTGAAAGGTTGTCCGGGAGGACGTCCAGAAGGTTGTTCTACTGTCCAGTCTAATTATCATATTACGCTTTTATTATTATATTTTATTTAGTATTGAATGTTTATTATTTTAAGTTATCTATATTTTTATACTGCTTTATTGATATAAAGTTTGCAATATGCAGCTTTATCATCACAGTTTATCTTCAAATAATATTTTATTACTTTATGTATAATGTAAGAATCCAACAACCTTTAATTTCTCCCCTCCTGGCCTTTGTGCTATTATTGTCATATATTTACTTCCATATATATTGTGAATCCCACAATACATTGTTATTAATTTGATTTAAATAGTTATGTCTTAAAGACATTTTAAATAAGAAAATGTTTTATATGTAGTTATATATTCACATAATTGCCATTTTTAATGCTCTTCATTTCTTTGTGTAGTTCTAGATTTCTATTGTGTTATTTACCTTTCCATAAAGAACTTCCTTTAACATTCTTTATAGTACAAGGTTGCTGGTGATAGATTTTTTCAGCTATTTTTTTTTTTGTCTAAGAAAAAATTTATTTTTGAAAGATATTTTCATTGGTGATAGAATTTTAGATTGACAGTGTTTTTCTTTTAGCACACTACAATTGTTATTTTGTTGTCTTTTGCCTTGCATAGTTTCTGACAAGAAGCCTAAGATCATTTTTTATTTGTTTCTTGTTACATAAAGTGTCTATCTTTCCTCTGATTGCTTTTAAGATTATTCTTAACACAGATTTTGAGCAATTTGATTATAGTGTACCTTTGTGTGATTTTCTTTGTGTTTATCCTGCTTGGAGTTCATTAAATAGCTGGGATTTGTGGGTATATATTTTCCACAAGAGAGAACATTTTCTGTCACATTTTCGATAGGATACCAGCCATTGTGAATTTTACACTGTGTGTGCTGGATTTTGTTGTATTTTTTTTTAAAGAGAGTTGAATGTCTTGTAACAAAAGGTAGATATCTTGCAAACTATTTGAACATGTTAGAGTTTTATTCATAAACTATTATAGAACAGCTTTTACTCTAAAAAGAATTTAGTCCTACTACTTGGGTCAGACTCTTCTGGAGTCTCTACTGAATACCCTATATATTCAAGGAAGTTTCTCTACTCTGACTAGTGGGAGTTAGGATTCCCAGTTTTGTATGAGCTTTGGGAATTGTTCAGCTTACATCTCTCTTTAATTGCTATTTCCTAGGAAGTTTTCTGGCCTTGAAATATTTCATTTTGTGTATGCACAGATTGTATTCAGCCAAAAACTCAAGGAGGCTGAGCTACTACATATATTTCTTGAGCTTTTCCTCTGTCTAGTTTCCTCCTCTCTGATATTCTGCCCTATCAATTTAAGCTTCCATACCCTCTTCAAACTCCAATTTCTCTCTCCTTAATTCATCAAGACTACTAGCTCTCTTTGCATCCCTTGCCCTGCGGTATCTACCATAGGACTGATCTCATTTCCCTCACTTTTTCCAGGAGTCAGAGTCATGTTGCTGTCTGTGGTTAGGGCTGAGGCTAGGGTGAGGTGAGGTACAAGAGTACAAAATTTAAGAAGGCTGAACTCAGTCTCAGGGTCATGCAAGTGCAGGATCAGCCTTAAAAAAGGAGTGCATTCTTAACTTTTGTACCCTAAGCACCTTTCTTTGTACCCTAAGCTTGCCTCACCCTAGTCCCAGCCCTGATGAAAATAGTTGTTTTATATATTTTATCCATATTCTTGTTTATGGTGTGAGGAAAATTCTGGACTTTGCTAATCACCCTCATTGCCCAAAGAGCAAGTCCCCTGTTATCTGCATGTTTAACTCAACAATATGTTATAGACATCATTATAAATCAGAGAATTTAGCTATTCACCACCTTTTAAAATGATTGCCCCATATTCAGTTGTGTGGATTGATCTGAGAAATTATTGAATGGAAACTCATTTCTTAAAAAGTCTCCTCATTCTCAGATGTGACATTAATGTATCACTGAAAATAAAATATGTGAGCATATATTAAAAATTTCATTTAGAAATATGCTTTGCATTGAATATATTAATTAAGATGCAAAAATAGATGGCTTTTCTGTACACTTCTTGATTTGTTACCTGGATGTGTTTGTTAATCTGGAAGAGTGGCCTAGAAATTAAACCTGTCACTGTGGCAGTGTTCAGCATTACATTCTAAAGCTTGAGATACTCTTTACAATGAATCAAAACCAGAGTTTTAAAAGACTGGAAAAATAAAAAAATTACTATTTTTAAGATTTTATTCTGCTATTTTTCCTCATTAAATAATTTTAGGACAGAGATAAAAATGAAATAAAATTATTAAGGTTAAGGTCTATTTATGATTTAAAGCAAATATAAATGGAGAATAGACTGTCTGACATATATTGTCTTCTTTTTAGTTTACCTACAAACTAGGTATCCAAAAAGTTTACTGTTTTAATAACATTTTAAACTACCTAAATATTATTCTCTTTTAACTATCATTTGGAACTTAAAAATTTTTTTTTATTGATTTCAGAGAGGAAGGGAGAGGGAGAGAGAGATAGAAACATCAATGATGAGAAAGAATCATTGATCAGCTGTCTCCTGCATGCCCCACACTGGGGATTGAGCCACCAATCCAGGCGTATGCCCTGATCAGGAATCGAACCATGATCTACTGGTTCATAGATTGACACTCAACCCCTGAGCCACGCCAACTCTGTCATTTGGAACTTTTATGGTGCCTTTAAAAAATATATATGTTTTATTGATTTTTTACAGAGAGAAAGGGAGAGGGACAGAGAGCTAGAAACATCGATCAGCTGCCTCCTGCACACCTCCTGGTGGGGATGTGCCTGCAACCAAGGTACATGCCCTTGACCGGAATCGAACCTGGGACCCTTCAGTCCTCAGGCCAATACTCTATCCACTGAGCCAAACCGGCTAGGGCTATGGTGCCTTTTTCATTTCTGAAGCAGATATATAAATTCTGTCATTTTATTATTAGATATTAGGTAAAAGCAATAAAAATACCAGAAGGATATACAGGAAAATGATAAAACATTGATTTGTATAAGTGATAGGATTTGAGGTAGTATTTCTCTATCCCCCCATTTTATCCATTGTTTTTAAATGTAGTTATCACACTTTTAGACTAGAAAAGTGCTTTTCTATATTAAAAATTCAATATATTAACAAAATATTAGCAAATAAAATCTAACAATGTCTGAAAGAACTATACACCACGAGCAAATGGGATTTATCCCAGGTATGCAAGGCTGGTTCAGCATTAGTAGATCAATTAATGTAATCCATCATATCTACAGGCTAAAGAAGAAAAATTACACGATCATATTAGATGCAAAAAAGTATTTGGCAAAATTCAATGCTCATACACACACACACACACACACACACACACACACACACACACAACTCTTAGCAAACTAGGAATAGATAGGAACTTTCTCAATTTGATAAAGAACATCTGCAAAAAACACCTATATCCGCAACATACTTATGGTGATGAACTGGAAGCTTTCCTGCTAAGATCAGGAAGAAAACAATGATGTCTTCTCTCACGAGTCCTTTTCAACATTGTACTAAAAGTCCTAGCTAATGAGTAAGACAAGAATAGGATATAAGAGATATGCTGCCCTGGCTGGTTGACTCAGTTGGTTGGAGCATCATCCTGTACACCAAAAAGGTAGTGGGTTTGATCCCTATTCAGGGTGCATATGGGAAGCAATCTCTCTCTCTCTCTCTCTCTCTCTCTCTCTCTCTCTCTCTCTCCCTTTCTCTCTAAAATCAATAAACATATTCCCTGGTGGGGATTAAAAAAGAGATATGCTAATTGGGAAGAAAGAAATAAAACTGTCTTTGTTTATGATGACACTATTGTCTATGTAGAAAATCTGAAATTATTGGATTTAATAAGTGGTTATAGCAACATTGTAGAATACAAGGTTATTTAAGAGTCAATAATTTTCCTATAAATTAGTAATGAACAAGTGGAATTTGAAATTAAAAACATGGTACTGTTTACGTTAAGCATCGCAAATATAAAATACTTGCTTACATAACAAAATATGTGTATGATCTATAGGGGAAAAAAAGCACAAAACACTGATGAAAGAAACCAAAGAAGAATTCAATAAATGGAGAGGTATTCCATGTTCATAGATAGGAAGACCCAATATTGTCAAGATGACAGTTCTTCTCAACTTGATCTATAGATTCAATATAATCCCAAACAAAATCCCAGCAAGTTATTTTGTAGATATTGACAAACTGATTCTAAAGTTCAAACAATATCGAAGGAGAAAAGCAAAGTTAGAGGACTGACACTATTCTAGTTCAAGAGTTATTATAACGCTTCAGTAATCAAGACAGTGTGGTAATTGGTGAAAGAAAAGACAAATAGAATCAATGGAGTGAAATAAAAATAGACACACACAAATGTAGTTAACTGATCTTTGACAAAGGAGCAAATATAATACAGCAGAGCAAAAATAATCTCTTCAACAAGTAGTACTGAAAAAACTGGACATCCACTTGCAAAAAATATGAATCTAGACATAGACCTGACACTCTTCACGAAAATTAACTCAAAATGGATAATAGATCTAAATGTAAAATTCAAAACTATAAAATTCCCAGGAAATGATATAGGAGAACATGTAGATGATCTTGGATATAGTGATGAATTTTTAGATACAACACAAAAGATGCAACAACAGTTCATGAAAGAAGGAATTGGTAAGCTGAATTTTATTAAAATTAAAAACATTTGTTCTGCAGAAGACATTGCCAACAGAATAAGATAAGCCACAGACTGGGAGAAATATTTTCAAAACACATATCTGATAAAGGACTTATATCCAAAATGTACAAAGAACTCTTAAAACTCAGCAATAAGAAAATGAACCACCCAATTAAAAAATGGACAAAATACTTAGTGACCAGACATGTCACAAAAGAAGATATACAGATGGCAAATAAGCATATGAAAAGATGCCCAAATCATATGTAACTATGGAATTACAAAGAATAACAATGAGATATTGCTATACATATATTAGAATGGCCAAAATCCCGAATACTGAAAACACTAAATACTGGCGAGCATGTAGAGCAACAGAAACACTCATTCATTGTTGGTGGGAATGCAAAGAGGTACAGCACTTTGGGAGATAGTTTGGAAGTTTGTTACAAAACTAAATGTACTCTTAACACATGATCCAGCAAATTGCACTCCTTAGTGTTTACTCAAGTAAGCTGAAAACTTATGTCCATACAAAAACCTGAACATGAATGATTATAACTTTATTCATAACTGCCAAAGCTTGGAAGCAACAGAGATGTGCTTCAGTAGGTGAATGGATAAATAAACTGATACATCCAGATGTACCAAAAAGAAATGAGCTATCAAACCATGAAAAGTCATGAGGAAACTTAAATTACAAAGTGAAAGAAGTCAATCTGAAAAGACTCATACTGTATGATTTCATATATAACATTCTGGACAAGGCAAAACTATGGAGACAGTAAAGGGATCAGTGGTTATCAAGTATTAGGAGGGGGAGAGGGATACATCAGTGGAGCACAGGGGATTTTTAGGGCAGTGAAACTATATGATAGATACTATAATGGTGGATACATGTCATTATACAGTTGTCAAAGCCCAAAGAATGTACACCATCAAGAGTGAACCCTAATGTAAATTATGGATGTTGGGTGATAATGTGGCAATGTAGATTCATTGATTGTAATAAATGTGCCACTCTGATGCAAGATTTTGATAGTGGGGAGATTGTGCACATGTGGGGGCAGGGAGTACACAGGAAATCTCTGTACCTTTAGCTCTATAAAGCTGTGAACCTAAAAGCTCGAAAATAAAGTCTATTAAAAATCAATGCAACACTGCATATTTAATATTGTAAGGCGAAGTTAAGAGTCTTTGCTTAGTTTTTCTAGAAAGCAGAGCCCAAGGCAAGAATTCAGATGCTTTACTTGAAGATGCAAATCTAAATGGTAAGGATTGAGAGTAAAAGGGAAATGAAGCAAGGAAAAATACCAAGATATGTGTTGTAAAGCATTATTATATTTGCTAGCACTTAACAATGAGAAACAGTTCACTCAGTAGGCAGGTGTCCTTGAAGACCCCTCTGAAAGAGTTGCAAAAAAGATCCCCACCTTCAGGTATTCCACAGAATCGGAAAGTGGAGGAGCAACCCAGTGCCAGTAGGACACTAACCAAGAGAAAGTAAAATGGAGGTAGTTAAGGGAAAGGAAGACATGCAGATTTTGTGTTCCAGTGCATCAGGAAAGAAAGAGTGAAGCAAATGTAGGAAGACATGGCAGTAGCATCAATAGTCAGAAAGGGCCTGACCAGTCTGGCTCAGTGGTTGAACATCAACCTATGAACCAGGAGGTCATGGTTCAATTCCCGGTCAGGGCACAGGCTCAGGTTGTGGGCTCCATCCCCAAAAGGGGATGTGCAGGAGGCAGCCGGTCATTGATGTTTCTCTCTCTCTCTCTCTCTCTCTCTCTCTCTCTCTCTCTCTCTCTCTCCTTTTCCCTCTCTGAAATCAAAAAGTAAAAGTCAGGAAGGGCAGTAGCTGACTGTGTTAAGATCCTGAATCTGCCCTAACGGGTTTGGCTTAGTGGATAGAGCATCGGCCTGTGGTCAAGGCATGTACCTTGGTTGCGGGCACATCCCCAGTGGGAGGTATGCAGGAGGCAGCTGATCGATGTTTCTCTCTCATCGATGTTTCTAGCTCTCTATCCCTCTCCCTTCCTCTCTGTAAAAAATCAAATATATATCTCCTGAATCCATGATAGAACAAGGACATTAATTTTAGAGTTAGACCTGGATCGAAATGCATGTTCCATAATGTAGTAGTTGTCATCCTGGGGGAAGTTAAATCACCTTTCTAAGCCATATTTTCCCCAACTCTGAAAATGAAATGAAATATCACTTCCATAGTGTAGTTTTGAGAAATAAATGTATTAACTTAATGAAATTCTTGGCGCTCAATGTACATTTCTTTCCTCTATTCTAATTCTGTTATCTTATTTTAATTTCGTAAAAGCCTATCATGCCAGTTCTTCCAAATTGGGACATTCGAGAGGGAAAGACTCATTGTTGTTCCCTAACTTTATTGGGAAATGAGCCAATAAATTAAAATTCCCCATAGCATCATCTGTACTCAGCATGGCTAGAGGGGAAATCTCCTCATTTTTGCCATTTTATAGAATTAAAAAAGACCAACGTGTCTTGTTTTGAAAAACAGGTCATTCATTCTCAGATTGCAGACAGTCCTCGGGTTACATTGGACTCGACGTACGTTGTTTCGTGGTTACGTCATCATCTCCCATTTATTTATATGAAAAAAAAGTTCCGTCATTTCGACGTATGTACATATGTGCTTTATGTTTTTTATTATTTATTTACCACAAGTAAAGGTCAGGAATTGTTATCTTTCTTTTAAATTTTTTTTTTCTTTCACTTCATTACTGCTGTGTATGTGCTCCATGTGAGTGACGTAGGTGCTTATGTAGGTGGGTTCCAACACAGATCTCCGACATAACCCGAGGACCTACTGTACTTTCTTTAGGTACACTTTTACAGTCTCTGATGATATTTTTGCCTTTTATCAAAAAGGTGACTTCATTAGCTGCAGGTAAGGCCATGAGTAACAGACTGGCTGAGTATGACTCAGTGCTATAGCATTTGGTGTTTTACTGCCCTTGGAAAGTGCAACTTCGGTTTTATCATCAGTGAAGATACTTTTCCTTACCAATTGAGCATGAGGTTCAGGATTGTCGAAGACAGATAACTTTACTAGGTAGCCATTTCCAACTGCTGTGGAGTCTTATTAATGCATAAAATCTGTTCTCATTTATCCTTGATTTATATTTGCATTATATAATATTTCTTTTTTGTTACTGATAATAGTTTTTCTTTTTTCATTACAGTTTCCATTCAATATTATTTGTATTAGTTTCAGGTGTGTGTAGCATAGTGATTAGACAATCATATACTTTACAAAGTATTCCCCCTGATATTGCCAGTACCCTCATGGCACAATATGTAGTTATTACAGTGCTAGAGGCCCGGTGCACGAATTCATGCACAGGCAGGGTCCAGCCCACCACCCTGAGGGAGGCCGATTGGGGCCAGGCTGGAGAGGGGGAGGCGACGTGGGAGGTTGGGGAGGGGGGGAGGTGATTGTGGCCCTAATTGGGCCGGTTGGCCGCCGCAGTGCGCATCATAGCTACAAGTCATTCCAGTCGTTCGGTCATTCTGGTCGCTTGGGTTATATATACTAGTATATAGATTTCTCTATGCTATACTTTATATCCCTGTGACTATTTTGTAGCTACCAATTTGTATCTCTTAATCTCTTCACCTTTTCACCAAGCCCCTGACACCCTCCCCTCTGGCAAATCTGGCAACCATAGTCTTTTCTTTGTGTCTATTAGTCGGTTTTATTTGTTTTTCTTCTTCTTTAGATTCCCATTTATTTAGAAATAATATGTATTTTTCTTTTTCTGACTTATTTCATTTAGCATAACACCCTCTAGGTTCATCCATGCTGTTGCAAATGGTAAGATTTCATTCTTTTTTATGGCTGAGTAGTATTTCATTGTGTAAATGTACCACAGCTTTATTTTTTAAATCCTCACTTGAGGATATTTTTCCCATTGCTTTTCAGAGAGAGTAGAAGGGAAGGAGGGTGGGAGGGTGGGAGGGTGGGGAAGACAGAGGGGGGGAGAGAGAGACATCGATGTGAGAGAGATACATTGACTGGTTGCCTCCTGCATATGCTTTGACCTGGGGCAAGGAGTGAACCTGTAACAGAGGAACATGCCCTTGATCGGGAATTGAACCTGTGACCCTTCAGTGCACAGGCCGACACTCTAACCACTGAGAAACAGGCCAGGGATATACCACAGTTTTTTTTTATCAGCTGTCTATTGATGATCACTTGTTTTGCTTCCAGATCTTGTAAATAACACTGCAGTGAACATAGGGGTGTATATATATTCTTTGAATTAGTGTCTTAATTTTCAATGGTTAGTTATTTTCTTTCCTTCACTTTTTTTTATGTGTTGCTCACTATTTTGGTACTCATTTGGTTATTTCTGTCTTTTCATTTTCATTTTGGAGATGGAAGACTTTTAAATAGGAAAATGGCATCTGGAGAATATTGAGCCTATGTTCTGAACAGCGATAGTATCACCCTACCCTCCAGAGGGTAGAAATTGGTTCTTGAAGGATAAAAAAATCTTTCTCTTAATATAGAGTGCACAGATATACATGTAGTAGTTGTATAGTATATCTGTGGTAGTAAAATTTTATGAGGGGTGATTACAAAAAAAAGAGTCTAAAATAGCATCTGAAGGGTGTGGTGTGATAATGAAAAAAAGTTGAGAAACATTGTTGGTTCTTGTGGTTATTTTTCATTGTTTTCCAGTGACAATCTATATATATATAAAAGCTTAATCCACCTGAACGCCGAAACAACCAGAAAGACCAGTTGCTATGATGCGCACTGACCACCTGGGGGCAGATGCTTAACGCAGGAACTTCCCCCTGGTGGTCAGAGTGCTCCCACAGCCAACCTCCCACAGCTGGCCAACCTCCCCTGGTCCTTCCCCATGGCTGGCCAACCTCCCGCAGTCCCCCCACCCCCGGCCGGCAGTCCCTGGCCAGCAACTGGAAGGCCCCGATCATCCCTGATTGCCCCACCCATGCATGAATTTCATGCACCGAGCCTCTAGTTTAATTATATATTAATAGGATCAGAGTCGGGGTCCATTGAGTGGTTGGAGTAAAGTTTGGAGTTTATAATTATGCATTGTTTTACACTCCACCACAAATGAATGCTTTCTCCTTTTAGCTTATTTCTTGAGTCCATAATATGTCATTAGTTTAAAAACAGAACAAAACATAAAAACCAGAACCATTGGTTAAGTAATATCAGTAACAAACACACATTTTCTAGTGTCCTTAACCATTCTCTTGTACAGTACTCTCTCTTTTGAATTTCCAGGGCACTTTTTACACCACTTTCCTGGCAGATATCTTGGCTTTATAATCTTTTCCTTAGTTCTCCTTTACAGTAGTTCTTATTTTTCCAGCTGCAGAGAGTTCTAATCTATAGTTACTGGCATTCAGAAGGTGCACAATAAATATTTATTAATACTTTATTAATTTATCAGATAGTTAAAATATAGTTTCAAAAAGAGATGCCGGAAATGATAAAGTTAATTTAAACTCTATATGGATTTTTTTCTAGATGAGATACTTTATTGCAGATGAGTGAGGAGCTGTTTTATGCAATAAAAGGAGGCATCCTGCCAGGTTTAGGCATAATTATTTGTGCAATGGGTATTTTAAGAGACATTTTCCTCTAGGAAATATTAGTTCAATTACTCTAGAATTTGAACGAGCTGTCATATCATTTTCCTCCATTCTTCTGAAGAAAATGTCATCCTCACAACAAAAGACAAAAATGAATTATAATATCTATGAGCTGATATAGAGTGGTTTCTCTGACATAATAAGAGAAAAAGGCAAGGTGTAAATGACTATCTGTAATATTGTACCTTTCATATAAGAAAGACAAGCAAATGGTAAAATATTTATTTATGAAAAAGAAATAATACTGTTTGGATAGACCAGAAACAAATGAGATGGTTACATATAGAGGTTGGGAGGGAAAAAGATGTGTGTGGTTGGGGAGAGAATGAAAATGGAACAGAACAAATAAAGGGGAGTGACTCTTCTCTGAATATGCCTTTTTGTATAGTGCTGTCTCTTAGAACCATGTTAATGTTTCACTTACTCAAAAAACATCCAAAATAGAATACCAATAGTAACAATCGAACCTATCTATTACACATGAATAACATAACCCAGATGAAGGAATGGGCCTGACTGGTCATCCCATCCCTCCTGCCAGTAATTGGTTCAGGAATGAATTTGTGCTGCAATTTGGACTGATGATAAGAGAGGAAAGATGTGCTAGATACTTCTGTGAAATTTTCCCTCACTCTTTTGGGAGATTTTCCAGAAGTGAGCCCTCTCTCTTCCACTAGAGGCCTTTGTGTGCAGATGTGAGGCTGAACTTCTGTTGCCATCTCACCAGCAGCCTGAGGGTGAAGTTACCCTTCAGCTGAGGGCAGAATTAATAGGATTATTGAGAATCCCAGCCAGGGCTGGTGGGTTAGGTCAACCATGGAACTTACCCTTATGCTAGTTTTCCAGTTACATGAGCCAATAAGTTTTCTCATTGTTTCAGCTAGTTTGATAAGTGTCTGCTGTGACTTGCAGCCCAAAGTGTCGTAACTCATTAACAAAACAACAAAAACTTCTTTAGTTTTGAATAGGTGGAAAGTGGAAACAATACAAGATAGTTGGCAGGTAGGAGAGCTTTACAAAAGTAGATTTTAAGGCCAGTGCTTCTCAAACTTGAGCATCTATAATATAAAAGGCCTGTGGCCCTAATGCCGTAATGACCAAAGACTGGCGTGGGTGGGCGGGGCGGCCGGAGGGTGGGCGAGGCGTGCGGGGGTGGATGGAGCCTCATGATTTTGCATGCTGGGCTTCTAGTATATTATAATGGCCTGAAGAAATTGTTAAAACACAAATTGCTGAGCCTGAGTCCCAGATCTTCTGATTCTATAGCTTTGGGAGAGTCTGAAAATTTGTATTTCTAGCAAGTTCCACAATGATTCTAATGCTGCTGGTCCAGGGACTACCTCTGGAAAACCACTACCTTAGACTTCCAGATATTCTGCCTTTTCTGCCAGGCTGGCCAAGGGTGTTGGGCAGGGCCATGGTGCCAAGAAAGGAACTCTGGCTGTTCCTGGAGGAGCCATCGAGCACCTCAAAGCAGGTGGGGCAGGTAAACCACATAATAGAACAAGGTAGCAAAACCAAATAGGTAATTACAAAATAGTCACAGGGATGTAAAGTACAGCATAGGGAATACAGTCAATAATATTGTAATAACTATGTATGGGGCCAGGTGGGTACTTGAAATATCGGGGGAACCACTTTGTAAAATATATGATTATCTAACCACTATGCTGTACACTTGAAACTAATACAAAATAATATTGAATGTAACCTATAATTGAAAAAACACACAATTTTGTTCTTAAGTGGATTATATACTTGAAGATGAGAGCGTTTATGACTTGAAATCTTTGTTCCTCTTAGGACTGAACACATATCTCTAAGCACACTATAGGCACTCAATAATACCTGATTAATTTACTGGAAGGATAAAGTTATTTGCCAACTTTTTTGTCATTAGATGTTTTAAGATAAGGGTGGGTACAATACAAGGAAGGCTAAAACTGACTCAGGATGATGATTATGTAAATAAGAGCTCACCTAGTTGCAAAGAAACGTCGGCAACTTGTCCTTTAGGGAAATGGCAGCACTAAAGTTTCCTCTTTGAATCCTTTGGCTTCTGAATAGGAAAGCTAATCACCCCTCACTTTCTACTTTTCATGCCAACCACAGAGTAAATCTCTGATACTGCTGTACTAATTTGGCAATGTTGCTTTTGCCTTTAAGTATTTACTCCCTCTATAGACACATTAACTCCAAATCCTATCTAATAAAAGAGTAATATGCAAATTAGCCATCACTCTGCAACAAAGATGGTGGCAGCCACAGCCAATAAGGAGGGAATATGCAAATTGACTGTCACTCTTTGACAAAGATGGCGGCAGCTGGGCCAGGATGCTTATGTGTCGCCATGGCGACGACGCAGGTGTTCTGCCCCAACCCGCCCAAGGAGGGCCTCTGGGCCTGCTTTGTCACTGCTGCCACAGGGGCTGGAGGAGCAGAGATACAAACCTTCAAGGGGGCCCAGCACCCAGCAGCCCCAAGTCCCGTGGCTGCGGTAGCACTGGGGCCACTGGGGCTGCAGCAGAGATACAAACCTGCAGGAAACCTGCGGAAAGGGAGATAAACTATCATAACTTTATCTCCCTTTCCACAAGATGAGAAAACTGACCCTGATTTATTTAGTGATATGGCCCACACCTTTCTACAAGCACAGGGTATGTTATGACCACTCTCAGGAAGGTCTGGTCAGAATACTGTCTCCCAGGGAATAAGGCTACTGTGGCAAATAATCTAAGAGAGGAAACAAGTTTTTGTTGGGTTTATTCTGAAGGTCAGAGAACATGCCACCCCAATGTATGCCATGTTGTTATATTGATGATCTTGAGCTGCAGATGCTTGAAAAACAGCAAATGCAAGGAGAGGCTTTCACTGAAGTCTCCTGATCTGCTTAAAATCGGACCCCCCAAAAAAGAGCTTAAATGTCATAGGTCCCCTCAATGGGAAAAGTGTCATCAGCCAGCGAAGACTGACTCCTATCACAAGACAGGAGACTAGAAGTTGACATCACACCCAAACTTTGTTACAAACTTTCTCCCCCCAACCCCCATTCATCTTTCCTAAAAACCATTTACTCTCCTCTAAGAGGCCTACATATCCTGTCCCCTTTCCCTAGGAAGACGGTACTTAAATCTGGATTCTAAGCCACCTTGGGGAGTTATTCATTTTTCCCTGGGATCTCCCACATATACATGAGGTACACATGTTAATGAACTTTTGTTTTTCTCTTGGTAATCTGTCTTTCATTACAAGGGCCTCTGCTAAGAACTCAGAAGGGTAGAGGAAAACTATTTTTCCTCCTCCATAATTCTATCTCGGGAAATCAAGTCCTGGGCTGAACAGTGAGTTTGGCTCAAGTGCCAAGCAGTCCTGGCTGAGGGGAGGGAAGCTTCAATGATATTGGCATCAAAGTAGGACAGAGGGCACATGCATGGTTGCTGGTGGGAGTTTAAAGTGGTTCAACATTTTTGGAGGATGATTTGGCAAAATCGATAGAAATGTTCAAGGTACATCCAAGAGTCTTCTTCTAGGAATCTCATCTGCTGAGATAAAGCACTAGTGCATAAGCCCTGGTCAGAACCCAGGATGCTACTGCAGGCTCTCCTTCCATGATAGGAAAACCTGCTAACAACCTGCATTTTTAGGACAAGGTGGCATCTATACTAATAAAAGGCTAATATGCTAATTAGACTAAACATCTTCTGGGCCACCTTCCGGACGTCCTTCCGGACAAAACCATGGTGGCAGGGCTGAGGCAGAGGTGGTTAGAGGAGATCAGGCAGGCAGGGGAGAGCAGTTAGGAGGATCAGGCTGGCAGGGGAGAGAAGTTAGGGCAGCGGTTATCAACCTATGGGTCGTGACCCCTTTGGGGGTCGAACGACCCTTTCACAGGGGTTGCCTAACACCATCGGAAAACACATATATAATTACATATTGTTTTTGTGATTAATCACTATGCTTTAATTATGTTCAATTTGTAACGATGAAATTGGGGGTCACCACAACATGAGGAACTGTATTAAAGAGTCGCGGCATTAGGAAGGTTGAGAACCACTGAGTTAGGGGGATCAGGCCGGCAGGCAGATGAGCAGTTAGGAGCCAGCAGTCCTGAGGGGTCCCGGATTGGAGAGGGTGCAGGCTGGGCTGAGGGACCCCCCCGCCCGTGCATGAATTTCGTGCACCAGGCCTCTAGTTTATACTAAAGGAGACCTTTGTGTTATGGGTAGATAAACTCTCACTCTCTAAGAGAAGAGCACCTTCTTGCCTGTATGTAGCTTTCATTCAGACAAATGACAACTATTTCATAAGTAAGGAAGATAATTGCTGTTGGTACCAGGGTCGGAAGTGCTTCCACACTTTCTTCCCAAGCAGCAAATGGTGGTTCCAAAGGCAGAGAGGCTCTGTCTCTGACCTGTGATGGAAGGAAGTTGGCAGCTGGCAGATGTGAGGACTTCCCCTGGCATGGAGTCGCGGCTTCCTCCAAACTTCTGTTTAAACCAGGTGTTTGTTCACCCTGAGGCAGGGTCAGGCAAGGGCTTCTTGGCGTTAAGTCACCCTTTGCATTTCTTTTGGTGTCAGGTTTGGCCAAGTGATTCACCCAGCCTGGAAACACAGCGAGGAGCCTGAAGGAGCAGCCTTTCTCTTAACCAAGAAGGATTATTCAGAGACAACAAATTTGACACAATCCCTGTGCTTTTCAGCCGTCCACATGATGTATTCAGGCCTCTGCTTGTTTTAGCCAGCGGAAGAGGTGGGGCAGTCTCAGTCAATAAGTAAATTTATGATGATTACTGAACTGTAGGCCTTCACAGCAGCATTTCTCCAACACGAGAATTGCATTTTTGTTTTAAAGATTGTTTTAATTGATTGTTTTAGAGAGAGAGAAACATGGACCGGCTGCCTCCTGCACATCCCGTGCCTGAGATGGAGCCCGTAACAGAGGCATGTGCCCTGACTGGTAATCAAACTGGCAACATTTTTGTTCATGGGATGACTCCCAACTAATTTAGCCACACTGGTCAGGATGAGAATTGAATTTTTATTTGGTGAAAAATGATGACACTCTGTACCTTGCATATTTCCTTTTATATTTCTACAAGTTAGTAGAAATAAATCTTCAAGGAAATACTCTTCACTTAGGGAGTCAGAGCAAAAAAGCTATAAGTATGATAGACAAGACTCAGATAATCAGAGGTTTGAGTTTAATGTGGTAATTTCTGAACTGTTGGCCTTTATTGTGAAATACTGTAAAATATAAATATTTAGCTGAAAGGTGAAACTTGATAAAGAGGTTCTGCAGAGCAAGACATTTCACAAAACTTTTCATGAATGTTCCCCCCATAAAATACCAAAAATACCATCACCAGTCAGTTAACTTGTTCAGGTTTCATTGTGTTACAGCAGGGGAGAGGGGCAAATCTCTCCATGTCGGGGTAGGGGTGGACATTGGATACCATTGAAAGCAGGGCATTTGGGGATTCCCTGCTTAGACACACAAATTACAAAATGCTTTATGGAGCAATTATGTTAATCTTGCATTTCCCTAGCTTCTCTGACAACTTTTGTTCCAGCCCAGGCTGATTTCTCATGGAGGTCATACATTTCTTGTTGAGAAAGATAGAAGTTTAAATGTTCCCTTCTGTATGTCTTTTAAAAATCTGCATGGTTTTTAAATAGTATTTTGTTTCTTTCTCATATTTTAAATTCCTTTATTTAAATTTTAAAAAAATAATATAAAGCCGGTTTTCCTGATAATTCTGTTGGGTAAAGTTCATATTTGTCATGTGTGCTGACTTTGGCCATGATGAGACATGTTCTTCAGGATTTGTGATTTAGGGTGCAAACTCTTGTTATCTGTGAGAAGCCTGTGTTGAGTTGAGGATGCATCTTTACAAAGAGGCTTTCTGTTTTCTTCAGCCAGGGCCTCAGGGGCAGTGACTATCTGGGAACCAACTTTTATGTTAATTTCTGTTTGGAATTTACCTGCCCTTGCAGGTAGTATAAATCCATATCTCAAATCCACACGAGGCAAGCCTGTGGTTACACTTTATCAGGGGAGATACTTTTCCCTTAGAGTTCTGCCTTAGATAGAGAAGGTTCCTTGTTGCCTTCCTCTGTATGTAGAATTTTTTTCTAGTTCACCTGTGATCAGCGAGTGTAGCCTTTCTAGGGTCCTGCCTGGCTCAACATAAAAATCTCAGTTCTAATGCCCTTGTTTGTGGCTCCCCTATATGTCATTTACATACAAGCCCCTTTGTTATTCAGAATGGCAATAACCACCAGAGTATCAGAAACTTGAGTAGCAGTTTTTCAGATTTCTCTGTGTTTTGGGTCTATAGGGGTTTCTCTGCCATCCCTGAAAGGAAAAAAAGTCTCCGTGTATTTCTGGGCTATCTCTTGAAATCTGGTTAACTCCAGACTCTACGAAGCCATTAAGAACCCTCAGGGAGGTCAGAACCTGGAAATTTCTTAGAATTCCAGAACCCAAGACAGACTGTGGACTTGAGGCTATTTCTCTGGTTAATTTCCATTTAAATGTGAATACCAAGGAGTGTAGAGCCTCCATAGAATATAGAGGTATGGGTGAGGGCAGCCTACGTCCTTTAGCTCTGGCATAATAGAATGAAAACTAGATTTAGAATCAGAACATCTAAGTTCAAACCTTGACTTTGCTATGTAAAATTGGGTGTGTTAAATAGTCTGAGCTTCCATTTCCTCATCTGTAAAATGGAGACAATAACACCTGCCAGAGTTGCTATGAAAAGTTAAAGGGTATAGTGAAGTTAAAAAAAAAAAGTTGGAACAGAGCAAGTATTCAAAAATGCTAGTGAATATAACTCCTGGTCACCTTGATAGTTGTGGTCTGCCTCAATTTCTGATTCCTTGACCAGTGTCCTGGTCACTGTGGTTGCAAATCCAACACCCATTCCACTCTAGTCTAAACCAGTGGTTCACAAACTTAAGTGCATCCAAATCACCTGGAATTCTTGTTAAAACACAAGTTACTATGAACATAGGGGTGCTATATTCTTTCTGATTAGTGTTTCAGGATTATTAGGATACTAGAGGCCCAATGCCTGAAATTCGTGCAAGTATAGGCCCTCGCAGCCCCAGCTACCTTGTGGCCCCGTGACCCCGCTCCCCACCCACTGGTCGTTCTGGAAGGTTGTTCTGGAAGGTCATTCCGGAAGGTAGTTCCACCAGCTGGTCTAATTATCATATTAGCTCTTTATTACCAGTATATAGGATATTCCTAGAAATGGGATCACTGGATCAAAAGGCAGTTCCATTTTTAATTTTTGGAGGAAACTCCATACTGTTTTCCATAGTGGCTGCACCAGTCTGCATTCCCACTAGCAGTGCACAAGGGTACCCTTTTCTCCACATTCTCTCCAGCACTTGTCAATTGTTCATTTGTTGATAGTGGCCATTCTGGCAGGTGTGAGGTGCTAAACACATTGTTGTTTTAATTTGCATATCTCTGATGATCAATGACTTTGATCATTTTTTTTTTCATATGTCTCTTGGCCATCTGTATGTCCTCTTTAGAGAAGTGTCTATTTAGGTCCTTTGCCCATTTTTAAATTGGTTTTTAACAGTCCAAGTGCCTATCAGTAGATGAGTAGATAAAAAAGATCTGGTAGCCCTAGCCTATTTGGCTCAGTTGATAGAGTGTCAGCCTGCGGACCAAAGGGTCCCGGGTTTGATTCTGGTCAAGGGCACGTACCTCAGTTGCAGGTTTCTTCCTGGTCTGGGCCCTGGTCAAGGCTCATGCAGGAGGCAACCAATCAATGTGCTTCTCTCACATCGATGTTTCTCTCTGTCTTTCCCTCTCTCTTCTACTCTCTAAAAATCAATGGAAAAATATTCTTGGGTGAGGATTAAAAAAAAAACGAAGAAAATAATTAAAAAAAAACACCTTTGGTACATTTACACAATAGAATACTACACAGATGTAGAAAAGAATCTCTCACCCTTTGAGACAGCCTGGAGGATCTGGAGAATATTTTGCTAAGCAAAATAAGCCAGTCAGAGAATGACAAGTATCACATCATCTCACTTTTATGTGGAATCTAATTAATACAATAAGCTGATAAACAAAATAGATCCAGAGATACCAAAGCATGGAACAACTAACAGATCTCAGAGGGAAAGGGGGAGGGTGAGCAGGAGGAGATAAACCAAAGAACTTATATACATAGCCCATGGATATAGACAATAGTGTGGTGAAGGCCTGGGGAGCGGAAGGAAAGGAGTGGAAGGGGTCAGTGGGGGGAAAAGGTACATCTATAATACTTTCAACAATAAAGATAAAAATAAATAAACAAACAAACTCTGGAGATTCTGATCAGTAAGTCTGGAACTGGTCCCAATAGTCTGCATTGTCCCCCAAGTACTGCTGATAATCTAGGGGCCACACTTTGACAAGCACTTATGATAATCCTATTCTTCCCATTGGTGATTGATTTAGGAAGGGGCATGTGATCTGAATCTGCCAGAAGAGATGTAAGAGGAAGTCTGCTGAGAGCTTCCAAGAAAGGTTACCTCAGCCCTGAGAAAGAAACAGGAAAAGCTGGTCCTGTTTTTCTTCTGGACATGGTGTCAGGACATGATGCCTTAGAACTGTCATAGGCATCTTGCCTTCATCCTGAGGATGAAGCTGGTCTAAGGTAGAGAGCAGAGCCAAGAGAATCCCAGGCAGCAGAACTGCAACCCTATAGTGCCCCCGTGACTATGTACTACCCTATTTAATTATGTGAGCTATTGTGTAAGCAAAAAATTAATACAAATTTTAAACACAGTTTGAGTCAGAGTTGTCTGGTTTACAGCCTTAAATATTCTAAGTGATGAAGCCATTGTATTGATATGTTAAATCTTATTCTCTGCAACCCTAAGCTATAGAGTGGAAAGTATTTGAGTTCATTTAAAATTGTGCTTTCATGTCTTTTTTTAAACTAGTCATTTTCTTTGATACTTTCTTCTCCATTTACCACCCCCACTTCCACATCTCACCCAGTCCTCTGGGGATATGCTATAACTCTGTCAACATTGAAAGGAGGTAACTGCTCCAAACCTGCATCTCATTTATACATGTGGGGCTGTAGAATGCATTTCTGGTTGAATGCATGATTACAGTTTTACTGGATGTCTTCTTGCTCTTATGTTCTGTTTCTATGCATTATTATTTTCTTGCAACCTTAGCTAATTAGTAACTTAATCTGTCTTCTTTCAGACTTTAATTTCAAATTCTAGAATTTCCCAATCAAGTGAACATTAATTCTACCATAATTTCAAATATACCCAGGCCTTCTGTGTTGAATATTTGCTGAAAAGAACTGCAGCAACAATTAAGACTGAATGATGCAAATTCCTGAATCCCAAATCATGACTAGGATTGCTAAATAAATAAGTAAGTAAGTGAGTAAATAAGGAGCTCCCTAGGGAGCTGAGCCAGCTCAGCACCTCCACATGGAGTCTGAGGAAGGGGGCAGTGATTCCCCACCCCCCTTCTTTTAATCTTAGTTTGGACAGCTTCTTTATTCAAAACATCAAGGACTGTTGACAGTTGAATAAAAAGAGTAGAGGCTCATGGGATTGCTAATGAGATACAAAATGACCTTGGAATCAAGATAAATTTCTGTCTGTTGGCTCCCCTGACCATGGGGAAATGAGTTAAGAGCCTCAAGCCAATTTTTACTGACAGGTATCCTTATCATGGTTAACAGTGCAGCACATGTTCTAGTTGGCTTCTGAGAGGGAAGGCCAAGGGCCTCCAGTTGTGTGCTGTCCTCCTATCAGGGAGCTGGGATGAAGTGAGCAGATTGGTACTGATGTAGCATGAAGCACACTGTCTGGTAGGAAAATAAGGTTCTTAGTAATTACAGTGGGGCCATGACTTACGAGTTTAATTCGTTCTGAGACCGAGCTCGTTAAGGAGCTTGTTAACTCAAATTACTCTATCAACTCAATGCAAAATATTGGCCGAGAGACAGCTGGTATCTCAAAAACCTCGTTAGTCGGGACACTAGTAAGTCAAGGCCCCACTGTATAGCTAACATTTATCACAAAATTAACATTTTCAGCGCACAAATTCAGGCAAGTACTAAAATGAAGATTTTTTTCTGTCTTACATGGAAATATATAATTGCTAAGACAACATAGTAGGTTTAAAGCTTTACAGTCATAACTCAGGTGTACAGAAATGATTCTTTATATTTCTATTACTGAACTTAGCTCAAGCCTCTATTTGCTTAGTGGGCTGAGAAGTGTTACTCTTACCATAACATGAAGAATTCTATTATTTCCTGATATTAAATGAAGAATTCTATTATTTCCTGATATTAAATGCATTTTCTCACTCCCTCTCCAGTCCTAATCATTTTTCTAGACCAGGTCATATTCAAGCTAGAAGTAATATTTTTTCCCTCTGAGTCCCTGGAGATGTTAATGACCCTTATCTTATCCTCCCTGGAGATGTTAATGACCCTTATCCTGTCTTATTTTGCAGGACTATAGAATATCTTTCCTTATACTCTCCATACAGGATTCAATACAGTATGCTTTTGCATGTAGTAGTCACTCAATAAATAGTTCATGGGTTGATTCTTTTTTTAAATAAAGTATACAGCACTGTAGACTCAGAAATAATCTATGAAGAGAGATTTCACGCATAGGGCCTAAGAATGGGCATCAGGGCTTTTGCAAACTCCCTGAAATTGAATGCAAAGTAAACATTTTATGGGGAGAAGGACCATAGCTGTCAACAAATTCACAAAGGAGCTCTTGATTACTTCCTAAATGGTAAGAATTACTGAACAAATTTATTCATTTTCTTTTCTTCCTGACAAAACTAGGTCATAACACCATGTCCATGCTCTCTCAAATGGTTTGGTAGTGAGCGTTCTCTTGGGATGCCTCAGTTCCCATTTTTTAGTTGTTCCTAAAAGAGACACTGAGATTACATGGAATTCATGTACAGTGCTAAGCTGATTGTATTTTTTAATTACACACTATTAAAAGGACTGTGTCTCCAAGTTCCAACAGAGATGATGTATCTTGGTGATTAGAGATGTGTGCTCGAAGCCAGATGACCTGCACTTTAATCACAGCTCTGTCACTTACTAGTGTTAACCTAAAAATAAAAATCCAAAATGAGAGGCAACAAACATTTTTTGAGATAAAAAAGAATTGTAATCCTGGGTTTAGATTCAGGCACAAAACCAAATTATGGGGTTAAGGCAAGGAAATTTATGAGAAAGGGAAGGGAAATCATCTCATGAATAGAAGAAAGGAATTTATATTAGTGTTAACCAGTTACCTTTAAGCTATACATGGCTAGTTACTGATTCTAAAGACTGTCCATCATCATCAGTTCAGGTGGTCAGGATTTCTGCTTTCTGTTAGCTTTATAAACAACTATTTTTATGAAAAGGTTGGTTTGGTCTAGTCCAGTGGTCGGCAAACTCATTAGTCAACAGAGCCAAATATCAACAGTACAACGATTGAAATTTCTTTTGAGAGCCAAATTTTTTAAACTTAAACTATATAGGTAGGTACATTGTTATTAACTTAATTAGGGTACTCCTAAGGCTTAGGAAGAGCCACATTCAAGGGGCCAAAGAGCCGCATGTGGCTCGTGAGCCGCAGTTTGCCAACTACGGGCTAGTCCAAAGGTTATTTTGCCTAGTTCAAACATTACAAAGTTCCAAGGGGTAAGACGTGCAAGGCAGTTCCTCTGGAACGGCTGATCTAGCTCTGTTTTGAAATCGCTCCACTAATGTCAACTTTTCACACTAGCTGTCTGATGTTCAACAAATTACTCAAAATCTCTGAATCTATTTCATCTGTAAATGGGAATAGTAATAGTGATTAATTCCTGGGATTTCTCAGAGGGTTAAATGAGTTAATGCATGTAAAGCACTTAAAATAGTGCCATGCAAACATTAATTAGAAGAAGAGTCAAGATGGTGGTGTAGGTAAGTGCAGTACTTGCCTTCTCACACAACCACATTAAAATTACAACGAAACTATCATTCAGAACTGCCTGAAATCTGGCTGAATGGAAGTCCTACAATTAGAGAATTAAAGAAGAAGCCACATTGAGACTGGTAGGAGGGCAGAAGTGCAGAATAGGCTGGTCTGACACCCATGTGTGGCATATTTTTTTTTAATCAGGAGGGATATATTGGCTACAGAGGTGCCCTGTGAGGAACAAGGAGTCCCATGCCCACACCAGACCCCTCAGTCCAGGGATCCAGTGACAGGAAGAGAAGTCCCTGTAACTTTGGGCTATAAAAACCAGCAGGGATTGTAGCTGAGCGACATGGAGGGTTGCTGGAGTCCCAGGCACATGGACTTACTCAGAATTACTCCCTCACTGAGCTCCAGCACTGGGGCAGCAGCTTGAAAGGATCCAGACATATGATGGGGAACTAAATTGTCTGGCAGCTTTCTCCTAGACAAAAGTGCTGGAAGAGGTCATTGTTCCTATGCTGAGACTTTCCCACCACAGTGCTGATAGGCAGTTGCCATATTTGAGTCTCCATCAAACTGGCTCAGACTGTTTGCTCTTCCCTGGTGATTCCCTGAAGCCCTGTCACATCCAAACTGCAGCGGCTTTTCCATATGAATGTCCTGTTCTGGCTCAGGCTTCAGATTTTCCTAAAATCTCTCAAACATGCAGCAGTTGGCCTCAGCATGCCCCATACCTCTCAATAAGTGGCCCCAGGCTCAGCAGCCTGCCAAGGTTCACAGATTGGCCTCTCCTGGGCACCTCCGAGCCCAACACAAGTAGCAGCCATCTGCAGATTGCTGTGTAGCTGTGCTGGGTGGCCCTAGGCAGGTCACAAGTGGTAACTGCATTCACACATCCCAGAGGCCCCAGAGCCAGTGTACCTGGTGGTCAGCTTCAGACCACACCAGATTACAACCTTACCAAATCCATGAGTGACACACTGAAGAGGCAGACTTGGTGAGCAACAAAGCCCCACTGAAGTAAGTCCTGCTCCAGAGGGGTGTCACCTGCACAGCAGCTCTTCTGCTGTAGTCACAGATTGTTTGCACAGTCAATTGGCCTGGGGGTCAATCCCTCCCAGTGACGACAACAGCAATCAAGGCTCAACTACAATAGGATAATGTACACAGTCCACACAGGGGTGTACCTAGAGTGCCAGGGGAGGCTGAGCCACTGGGTCCTACAGGACACCTACTACACAAGGCCACTTTACCAATTCCAGCAGACATAGCAGCTCTATCTAATACATAGAAACAAACAAAGTGAAACAGACAAAATGTGGAGACAAAAGAACATGTTGCAAATGAAAGAACAGAAGAAATCTCCAGAAAAAGAACTAAATGAAATGGAAACTAGAAAGCAGGAGGAGAGTCTAAGGGAGCTTTGGGACAAGATGAAATGAAGTAACATACGGATAATAGGGGTGCCAGAAGGACAAGAAAAGGAGCAAGGATTAGAAAACCTATTTGAAGAAATAATGACAGAAAACTTCCCTGATTTGGGGAAGAAAAAGTCACACAAGCACAGAGAGTCCCAAACAATATGAACTCAAAAGACCCACGTCATAATTACAGTGGCAAACATTAACAACAAAGAGAGAATCTTAAAGGCTGCAAGAGAGGACAGAGAGTTACTTACAAAAGATCTCCCATCAGATTATCAAATGATTTCTCAACAGAAATACATTAGGCCAGAAGGGAATGGAATGAAGTATACAAAGTGAGGCAAAGCAAGGGACTGGATCCAAGAATACTCTATCATTGAAATGCAAACTACCAGACACAGAGTTCAAAACAATGGTTATGAGGACGCTCAAGGAACTTAATGAGGACTTCAAGGAACTTAGTGAGAACTTCAAGGAACCTAGTGAGAACATAAAAAGGACCAGTCAGCAATAAAGGATACCCTAATTGAAATGAAGAATAATTTACAGGGAATCAACAATAGAGAAGATGTCAAGAATCAAATCAGCAGTTTGGATTAGGAGGAAGCAAAACACACCCAACCAGAACAGCAAAAAAATCCAAAAATAAGATAGTGTAAGGATCCTCTGGAGAACTTCACGTGTACCAACATTTGCATCATGGGGGTGCTGGAAGAAGAGAGGGAGCAAGAAATTGAAACCTATTTAAAAAATAATGACAGAAAACTTCCCCTACCTGGTGAAATGAATAGACTTACAAATCCAGGAAGCACAGAGAGTCCCAAACATGACCCAAAGAGGCCCACACCAAGACACATCATATTTAAAATGCCAAAGGCTAAAAACAAAGAGAGAATCTTAAAAGCAGCAAGAGAAAAGCAGTTAGTTATCTGCAAGGGAGCTCCCATATGACTGTCAGCTAATTTACCAACAGAAATTTTACAGGCCAGAAGGGAGTGGCAAGAAATATTCCAAGTGATGAAAAGCAAGAACCTATACCCGAGATTACTCTATCCATCAAAGCTGTCATTTAGAATTGAAGATCAGATAAAGAGCTTCACAGACAAGAAAAAGCTAAAGGAGTTCATCACCACCAAAGCTATATTACATTAAACGTTAAAGGGTATTCTTTAAGAAGAAGAAGAAAAAAGATAAAAATATGAACAATAAAATGGTAATAAATACATATCTATCAAAAATTGAATCTAAAATTCAAAATAAATGAATAAGAAATCTAATGAACAAAATAAACTGATGAATAAAATAGAACCAAAGGCATGAAACATGGAACAGACTGATGAATCTCACAGGGAAGGGGGGAGAGAGAGATTAACCAGAGAACTTATATGCATATATGCATTATCCATGGACACAGACAATAGGGTGGTCACAGCCTGAGTCAGGGAAGGATCTGGGTGGAGGGGAGAAATGGGGAGAAAAAAAGGGGGACATCTGTAATACTCTCAACAATAAACATTTAAAAAATAAAATAATGCTTTGCGCATATCATAAGCACAATGTGTTAGCTATTATTATTGTTTTTGTTGTTAAACTCTACCTCTTATTTTCACTAATACAGATTAGTCACAGTAAGTGTATCTTCAGTGGCCCTTTTCACCATCATATTCTTTCCTGGGTAATCACATTAAGGTCAGATCAGAGTGATTAATTGATTGGCAGAAATTATGCAGTTTTACTCTTAATTAGATACTAGAGGCCTAGTGTATGGATTCATGCACTGGTGGGGGTCCCTCGGCCTGGTCTGTGCCCTCCCGAAATTTGGAACCTCTTGGGGAATGTTGGATAGCTGGTTTTGGCCCAATCCCCACAGACCTGATCCAAACAGGAGGGAACCCGATCCCTGCAGGCCCAATCCAGACAGGAGGGAACTCAATCCTGTGCATTGAACATCTGTCCCCTAGTGGTCAGTGTGCATCATAGCAGCCAGTCGTTCAGTGGTTCGGTTGCTTAGGCTTTTATATATATAGATAATTCTGTGTTATTGCTTGAGTTTACTTGGTACTCTGAGGTAAAGTTCTCATACTATGGGACTATTTCAATCATTTTACAAGGGCAGAGAATCAAGATATTTTGAATTTCAATGAATGTGTCTTTTTTTCCTAGAAAATATTTTTTTGAAAAGTATTAACAAAAATATTCTTTATTCTAAAAAAAAGTTAGTAGATTATTTTTAGTAGTTGCTGTTAACTTAGAAGGATGAAATGAATTGCAGAGGATGTGCACAGATTAAAACCAGTATCACCTTGAATTAATGCTTTCCATTAGCTTTATGATTAGCCCTTTTAAAATGATGAAAATCTTTGATTAATCTCAGAATGTATAAATTTAATTTGCAGAGATTATATGACCAGTTAGTATTTAGTTCCCACTTTTGAGATAAGAAGAAAAATCATGAAGGGTTTTTTGGTGGAGGGAAGGATTGTGCCAAATGAGGCAATTTGTCCACTATTACTTTTATGAGGTGACTGGCAAACATTGAGAAGGCTGATAATGTATTGAGACTGCGCTGCAGAGATTCCTCAGCTAAGTGCACATGCTGTGATATTCCCCCTGAATACTGAATCTGCAATTAAAATTAATACCAACTACTCCATTCCTAGGAGCCTAAGAATCCATGGAATTAGAATATATATTTAAGGAAGAGAAAATTTTCCATTTGAGTCTAGGAAAATGAAGAGTTGTGATAGAAATTGGGGTTACAAGGAAGTAAGAATACATATTAGTCAGTGTCTTAGCAGGAAATAGTTGATACATACAAATTGGGTGATTTTCAGAGCGTTTAAATAAAGCTAAATTTATAAAGGTGCTGGCAGAGTATAGAGAAATTACAAGGATAGTGCAATATTCTTAGTCTCCTAAGGGAAGGGTGGTGCCTGTCCATCCCTGGGTCTGAACTAGTGAGAGGAGCTACCAATAATCATAAGCCAGGAACAGAGAGCAAGTGAGAGGATGTTGAGAATCAGCTCTGTGGAGAGGGTCTCTGCTAGGAACTCTGAACACTGGCTAAAGTCACAGGATGGTGGGAATGTAAACTGCTACAGCCATAATGGAAAACAGTATATAGATTCCTAAAAAAATACACCCACAAAAAACAAAAAATAGAATTACCATATGATCTGGCAATCCCATTTTGTGTATATATCCAAAGGAGCTCACATTGCTATCCTGTAGAGATATCTGCACCCCCATGTTCATTGCATCATTATTCACAATAGCAAAGATATGGAAACAATCTAAATGTCTGCCTACAGATGAAAGGATAAAAAAATGTAGTATGTCAGAATGGAATATCATGTAATGGAATATTATTCAGCCATAAGAAAGGAAATCTTGTCATTTGTGATAACATGGATGATCCTGGAGGACATTATGCTAAGTGAAATAAGCCAGACAAAGGCAAATATTATTTGATATCATTTATATGTAAATAGCTAAAAAACCTGTCAGAAAAAGAGAGCAGAACAGTTTCCAAGGGCAGAGAGGTGGGGGAAATGGGGAGATATTAGTCAGAGGGTACAAAGTTTCAGCTGTGCAAGATGAATACATTTTTAAGATCTAATGGACAGCATGGTGACTATAGTTATTAATACCATATTATGTACTCAAAAGTTGGTAAGAGAATAGATCTTAAGTGTTCTCACCAAACACACAAACAAAAGGAAAATATATGAGGTGATAGATAGATTAATTGGCTGACTGGAAGAATCATTTCACAATGTATATGTAAATGAAAACATCAGGTCCTGATGTGCACCTTAAATATATACAGTGTTTATTCATGCACCTTACATATATACAATGCTTATTTCTGTACCTTAAATATATAGAATGAGAGTTCCGGTGCACGAATTCGTGCACTGGTGGGGTCCCTCTGGGTGGCCTGTGGGGATCGGGCCGAAACCCGCAGTCCAACATCACCTGTAGCTCCTACCTGCCGCTCCTGCTCATCTCGGCCCCATTGCTTGTGCCACGGGTTTGCACCCAATTAGTCCCCATGGGTGAGTCTCATGCTGCCCCAGCAGTGTTCGCCAGCTGTGAGCCCTGTGTCTGATGCCCTCCCGAGGGGAGTGGCCTGCGAGATTGGGCCAAAACTGGCTCTCCGACATCCCCCGAGGGGTCCTGGATTGCAAGAGGGCGCAGGCCAGGCCGAAGGACCCCACCAGTGCACAATCAGGGCTGGGGAGGGACCGCGGGAGGGCTCCAGGGTGTGTCTAGCCCATCTCGCTCAGTCCCAATTGGCTGGACCCCAGCATCAAGCTAACCTACCAGTCGGAGCGTCTGCCCTTTGGTGGTCAGTGCACGTCGTTCTGCCGTTTGGTTGATTTGCATATTAGTCTTTTATTATATAGGATAATGAAATATTTGAAAGAGAAATTAAGAAAACAATGCCATTTACAATTGCATCAAAAAGAATAAAATACTTGGAATAAACTGAACCAAGGAAGTAAAAGACCTGTACTTGGAAAACTATAACACATTGAGGAGAGAAATTGAAGAAGGCACAAATAAAGGGGTCATATTCTGTGCTCATTAGTAAGAACAATTAACATCATTAAAATGTTGATATTATCTACAGATTCAATGCAACCTCTATTAAAATACCAATGGAATTGTTTTTACAGAACTAGAATAAATAATCCTAAAATTTATATGGAACCACAAAAGACCCTGAATAGCAAAAGCAATATTGAGAAGGAAGAACAAAGTTGGAGGTATCACACTACCTTATATCAAACTATACTACAAGGTGATAGTAATCAAAATACCATGGTATTGATATAAAAAAAGACACAGATCAATGGAATAGAATAGAGAGCCAAAAAATAAACCCAAACCTATTTGGTCAATTAATCTATGACAAAAGAGGTAAGAATATACATGTGGTAAAGATAGTCTAATCAATAAACTGGAATGATGCATGCAGATAAAATGGAATTAGACCACTTTCTTACACCATATATAAAATAAAATCATAATGAATTACAGATTTAAATGTGAGACCTGATATAATAAAGCTCCAAGAAGAAAATATAGGTAGTAAACTCTTTGACATTGCTCAGGTAAGGGAAACAAAAGAAAAAATAAACAAATGGGACTACATCAAACTCAAAGTGTTGGCACAGCAAAAAGAACCATCAACAAAACAGAAAGACAATCCACTGAATGAGAGAACATATTCACTAATGATACATCAATAAGTGGTTAATATCCAAAATATACAAGGAACTCATACAACTCAACACCAAAGGAAACAAACAATGCAATTAAAAATGGGCAAAGAACCTGAATAGACACTTCTCCAAAGAGGACACACAGATGACCAATAGACTTATGAAAAGATGCTCAACAACACTAATCATCAGGGAAATGTAATTAAAACCACAATGAGTTATCAACTCACACCTGTCAGATGGCTATCTACACTAATAAAAGAGAAACATGCAAATTGGTGTCACTCCGCTATGCCCACCAGCCAATCAGGATGAGTATACAAATTAACCCAACAAAGATGGCGGCTAATATTTGCATATGCAGGCAAGGAGTGAAGACTGAAGACAGCCTACAGTGGTTCTCAACCTTCCTAATGCCGTGACCCTTTAATACAGTTCCTCATGTTGTGGTTACCCCCAATTTCATTGTTACAAATTGAACATAATTAAAGCATAGTGATTAATCACAAAAACAATATGTAATTATATATGTGTTTTCCGATGGTCTTAGGCAACCCCTGTGAAAGGGTCGTTCGACCTCCAAAGGGGTCGTGACCCACTGGTTGAGAACCACTGGCCTAGAAGGAAGCCAAGCACTGCAGAAGGGAGCGAAGCAGCGGAGAAGGGAGGGAGCTGAGGCAGCAGACACAGGAGCGGAGCCAAGGCAGCGGAGACAGGAGGGAGCAAGGCAGCGGAGAAGGGAGTGTAGCCTGCTGAGGTGGGCTTTGCTACCTTCTCTGCTTCGCTCCGGCCACAGGAAGCCCTATTCTTGCAGGAATAGGCCCAAGGAAGCCCTATTCTTGCAGGAATCTTCCTGCAACAGGCCTCTAGTCAATAAATAATGAATCAATAAACAAGTGTTGGCAAGGATGTGGAAGAGAAGTCTGCATTGTTGGGATTGTAAATTGACACAGCCACTATGGAAACCAGTATGGAGGTTCCTAAAAAAAATAAAAATAGTACTACCATATGACCCAGCAATTCTAATTCTGGGTATTTATCTGAAGAAATCCAAAACACCAATTTGAAAAAATATATGCACCCCCTCTCCTCCATGTTCATTGCAGTGATATTTACAATAGCTGAGATCTGGAGGCAACCTAAGTATCCATCAATAGATGAATAGATAAGGAAGTGGTACGTGTATACAGTGGCATATTACTCAGCCATAAAAAAGAATGAAGTCTTCCCACGACAGCATGATGAGCCTAGAGGAAATTATGCTAAGTGAAATAAGTCAGACAGAGAATGACAAATACCATATTATTTTACTTTTATGTGGAATCTAAAACAAAATAAATGAACAAACAAAATAGAAACAAACTCAAAGATACAGAGAACAAATTAATGGTTGCCAGATGAGAGGGGGATGGGTGAAAAAGGTGAAGGATTAAGAAGTATAAATTGCCAGTTGTAAAGAGTCGTGGGGATATAAAATACAGCATAGGGAATATAGTTAATGATATTGTAATAACTATGTATGGTATCAGACGGATACTAGACGGGTGATTACTTCATAAAATATATGAATGTCTAATCACTATGTTGTACACCTGAAACTAATATAAGATTGCATATCAAGTGTAATTGAAAAATAAATCAATGTACCCCCTCCAAAAAAAACAACTCAACAATGATGCATTAATAAAAAGTGCATTTAAATGCACAGACATGGCATGAAATTTGCACAAAAATTCTTGATTGGGAAGCCCAAGTTAATGCATCAGTAATCTCCAATGTAATAAAATTTGGTATGTGTCCATTAAAAAAAATGCTTCCTAGAGCTTTCAGGAAATGCCATCTGGGATCATTTTGTAGCATCCTGTACACGTATTCTCCTCTGGAGTCCACACCCCTCACCTAGGTGTTTCCTGTTTATCTGCCTTCCACGTCTATAAGTTTCAAGGACATGCTGCTTCCTTTTGTCCTCTTGGCCTTCTTCTCACCCCCTTCTTGGCTCCATCTGTTTTTTTTTCTTTTGTATTCACTGGACTAGACATACATTTCTTCTGGGAACTTTTACTAATCTATGGAAAAAGTTGTTAAAGGCTTTATGTCAGATGTTCAGTTGCTTGGTAACTCAAAGAATGTACTGCCAGGTTTATGTTCAGAGAATTAGACAAAATATCCAGTCCCCATTGTTTTCAGTCCTGGACAGTATCAGTTCCCCAGCTCAACTATGTCTGAGGAGATGCCCACAGGAGAGAGAGGAGGCTTAGCCTCCACAGAGCATCGAGGATGTGGCAGAGGCTGCCCACCTCGCCAGGCCTGAGGAGGCACCTGGTGACACTGACTTGCTCAGAGGTGCAGGCACGTTTTCAGAGCAACATTAACTGAATAATCACTGCATGTTGGTGAAATGGTTGGAAGTTTCTCTATTTCTTCCTTTGTTCTACCTTATGATCTCTCTCTCATTCTCACTTCTTTTTCTAATAGTTTTCAGGAAACCCATAGTCTTGGACTCAGACTCGAAAAAATGGTGCCAGGTAACCTCAGAGCAATGGCATAGAACTCACTCTTATTAACCACAAACACACAAGGACCAACCAAACAAAATCTCTTCAGATTCTGGGTTGGAAGATACCAACCTGGAGGAAACAAGGCTTCCATGTTGATGGTAGGATGAGTCTGGGTAAAATATTTGGTTTTAATGCCTGTTAGGAGCTGGAGCTCCAGAAACACCCCAAGGTCCTGCAAAGAGTTCCTTGCTGGACTGCAGATGGCATGTACTGCCTGGTGATGTACAGAAAAGTGCCATAAAAGTAGGCTCCTTCCGGGTAGTGTCAGATCCTCTCTTACCTGCACAACTCGTCAGCCTTGTAACTACCCCAAACTGTAACACAGTGGAGATGGAAAAGCTTCTAAGACCAGAGGAGCTGCCACAGCATGAATAAAAATTAGTGTTTGGAACACCAAGCTGGGGATGGAGAGAAGTTGGGGAGCAGGATCTTCTTCAAGACTAGCTGTCTGGGAGCCAGGATTATTTAAGTGGAAATGAACAGGGAAGGAGAGGAAAAGAACAAAGGTTTATTGAAGAGCATAATAAACATTTTAATGGGTCTTCAAATGTTGCATTATCTGGTAAAATTGGTCCTTGAATAATTTGCAAATTAAACTTTGAAATGATTGACTTGAATCGGGCTAGAATCTTAAAAATGATTACAATAAAGAAAAGAGACCAATATTTATATTAAAATGTATTCAGTGTTCAGAGTAACAGACAGCATTTTTTTTGGTGATGGTTTTAGCTGTCAGGAGTGCAGTTGATTTTCACTTGGGTGGATGAGGACTCTTTCTGAAGATAATAATGAAAACGCAGGTATCTGTTGCAGAGTTTTCCTTAAGAATACAAGTAAATTGCATGTGACTTGATTTTAGCCTCTTTTCATAATCAGGACTATTAATTATACTCTGTTGTAGTTTTAAATTATCTCCTAGTAGGTATAAGTAAGAGAGGAAGATCATCTTTGTGCCTCTACTCTCCTGGCCTTGGAGTAGAAGTGAGGATCGTTGCTGGGTGGGTGGATATTGGTGAAGGGTGAGGCTCATATCCATGGAGAGGGTGATGCTGGTGACAGACTGCATGTGTGGGATGATTAGTTGATGTAGCCAATTAAGATCAGTTCATAAACCGATCTTGTACAAAGATTTTCTTTCCTTTTGAAAATGCTAACTGCCTAATGTGTTTGAAAGGAGTTGGGTGAAGGTGGGAAGGATTTTGGTGGCACGGATGCCTTGTCAGGTGTCTCAGGAAGCTTATTCTGCTTCCTCATTTCCTAATGGTGCTAAGCCTTAGGCCTATTTGGGGGCTGCTAAATGACATGGTCGAGGGAGGACCCCAGAACTCTTGAACTGAAACTGATAGATTTGAAAGAAAAAATTTTTTTTCTTTATATGCTAGAGTCTAGCCCATGGTCGGCAAACAGCGGCTCGCGATCCACATGTGGCTCTTTGGCCCCTTGAGTGTGGCTCTTCCTAAGCCTTAGGAGTACCCTAATTAAGTTAATAACAATGTACCTACCTATATAGTTTAATTTTAAAAAATTTGGCTCTCAAAAGAAATTTCAATCATTGTACTATTGATATTTGGCTCTGTTGACTAATGAGTTTGCCAACCACTGGTCTAGACCAATGGACAAAAGTTATAAAAGCAGATTTGGCTAGCTTTCTACTTGATTCACAACAGATCCATTTTATTAAAAAAAATAGCAGCCTTTTATCCTTGAACATGTTATGGAATCTTGCTTGCAGCGGTGATTTCTTCCTGGGATGGGCAGTTGACAGATGGCTCTTGAGATTCCTTTATACTCTGAAATTGCGTGGTTCCCATAAAAGGGTTTTTCTTATTTGCAAAATGTACTTCACATGTTGATACAGCATTAGCAAAGGTTTTCTTCCTCCTCTAATTTGAAACTGACATTAAAACTAGTAAACAGAGTGAAAGGTGATAAAATTTCACATGTTCAAACTGTAGATGCTCATCTCTTAAAAGCCAAAACCTCAGAGATTGCCTCAGGAGCATCCACCTGGCTTACCTATTTCTCTTGATCATGTTTGATGAGAATTTTTAAAAGATGATGATACATCTTCCTTGAGTGAAAAACAGCAAACTATTTAGAACTTTATAAAGAAAGCCCAAATTTATTTCAAATAGGTAGACAATGTTAATAGTTTTTTTTTTTAATTTTGTAATTCTTAAAAAAAATTGTAATTCTTTTGGAATTTTTAAGCTTTAGATGGTGTTTTTAGGAAGTTTTTTTTTAAGTTTAGGTTTTATAAAGTATAAAATAATTTTAATTGAGAAGAACTAAACCATATATGATTTGTAAATGATTAATTCAAGCATAACTTGAAAGTGTATCTATATTCACCCTCTTTTTAAAAAATTGATTTATTTTTTTTAGAGAGAGAGGAGAAAGAGGGAGGGAGGGAAGGAGAAAAAAGGAGGAAGGGAGAGAGAGAGAGAGAGAGAGAGAGAGAGAGAGAGAGATCAGTTTGTTGTTAAACGTATTTACTTATTCATTGGTTGATTCTTACATGTCCCCTGACTGGGGATCGAATCTGCAACCTTGGTGTATCAAGAATATGCTTTAACCAACTAAGCTACCCAGCCAGGGCGTCACCCATAGATTTCAATTAATATCTAAGATGTTGATTTGAAGCTCTTGAGTATGTGGGAGAGGCATGTCAACTGTGATTTTCACCAGGAGTGATTTTTTGCTCCCACGGGACATTTGACATTATCTAAAGACATTTCTGATTGTCATGACTGGAAAAGTGGGAGTACTACTGGCATTTGGAGGGTAAAAACCACAAATGCTGCTAAATACCCTGTAATGCACGGGGCAGATCCTCACAACGAAGAATGATCTGGCCTAAGATGTCGACAGTGTCAAGGTTGAGAAATCCTGCTGTAGGGTGATATGGGCAATTTACTGATGGAATATCCCCCCCCCCCCCAACAGTATCTTTAGGTCTTTCCTTTAGGTCTGATCAGATTCTAACCTCCTGACTAGAGGGTTAAAGTTATGCTGATAACATTTTTTGATCTGAGTGGAAGAAGAGATGAAATCTAAACATTCAATAGTTATATTTGACCTAGTTTCCCAGTTTAGGGTAAGGTGTCCTTGCCTTCAATTGTGTTTGGTATTTTCTAGTCCAGAGACTCTCCATTTCTCTCTCTAGAGAGGCAAACTCCCAGAAGGGGAATCTGGGCTTCTAGCAGCTTTGTACATGGACTTTCAGGCAATTATCCTATTTTTAGGCCTGCCTCATCCCATTTCCAGGGGCATTTGGGGTGCTCCATATTTAAACTGAGTTAGTCCTTAGTTTTCCCACTGCCAGGTTTAGCTTTCTCAGATCTGCTAAATCAGTTATTTTTTGCCCATTTGTATTTGTATTTTGGTTTCCCAAATTCTCTTGCCATTATTATCTCTCTTACTCTGTGTTTTTTATTTATTTATAATTTTTAGTGATATTTATGTGGAATTTTGAGAGGGAGCAGAGGCTAATGAGGGCATTTGATTTTCTATCTTCACCAGAAATATAAAATAAATTTTGCTCCTCCAGTATGTTTTTGTAATAATGGTTGCTCCATTTGCCTGCTAATACCAGGAAATGGCTTTTCTTTTAAGGGAATGGATTTATTGGGAATCTTGTTTTTTGTGAGATAAGGCCCAGATTGAGTGTTACCTCCAAAGTTTCCATTGTTACTAAAAACAAAACAAAGTAAAACATTTCCCAGTATTGCTTTTAACCTCTCTGTACTTTTTCTTTAACTATTTCATAGCCACTTATTTAAAAGTAGCATACAATTGTCTACCAGCTTATCCATATAAGCCTTATTTTCTCACTAATTGAATCATTCATGTATTCACACTCTCACTCATTCCCTGACTCATTAACATATTCAGTACATGTTAATCCATGCTATGCATAAGGGTCTGAGTGAGATTTATAGGATATGAATTTGTCACATAATTCCTGCTTTTAAGTAGTTTGCAATCTTTTTTGAACCTTTTGGAAGTAAATTAAATTGCATGACATATATCCATGATAATGTGACATACATATCATAATCTGCATATCTATAGTTAATCCTCACCCAAGGATATTTGTTCCATTGATTTTTAGAGAAAGTGGGAAGGATGGAGGGAGGGAGAGAGAAAGAGAGAGAGAGAGAGAGAGAGAGAGAGAGAGAGAGAGAGAGAGAGAGATGCTATAACCAAAGGAAAATTACTGCCTACTTCCCTTTGTGGCTATATTGAATCCTTAGGCGGTGAAGCTAAAAACTCATTGCTAAAGACCACAAAGGAGCTTCTGGTGGTCATGCTCTTCAAGTCACCAGGAAATGATTTCTCTGAAATGAATCAGCATATGCCGATGTGTCCATATGCACAGTAGATCTTCAGTGATACATGGCAAGGATGACGGTGTCAGCAACCTGCCTTGGTCTAGTCTTATATTTCTTAAGAAATACAAATGCCTTTGGTTAAAGGAAAAAGATGATAGGAAGGGCTGAGGGTAGGTGTAGACATTGCACTTTTGTGTATCTTAATCTTACACTTGGAGGTTTTCATTGTAAACAAGGCAATCAATCCTACACTTGCCATTCTATATACAGTGTCTCTAGATTTCTACTGTGAAGGCTATCCAGGTCCTTATGAGTGAACTGCTTTGAATTGTCTGTCTTTCTTTTTAATAGCTTGTTCTGATCACCCAAAGCTAATATATAAGAACTAAAGGCCCGGTGCGCGAAAACTCATGCACTTGGGGGGGGGGGGTCCTCATCCAGGAACCCTCAGGGGATGTCCTACTGATGGCTTAAG
>NW_005871070.1:6938094-6944544 GCF_000147115.1 Myotis lucifugus | reverse complement strand
GGCTACTATCTAAGCTCATGTAGAATCTCCATATTTCTGCTATGAACATTTTGTTCTGCTGGCTGACACAGATCACCTTGTGAAGTTTTTCAGCTGAATGAATATACTGGTATATATTATCAATATTCTCTAGGCATAGTTCATTAAGATGACACGAAGCGATGATAAAAAATTTGAAGTTCTTTCACTTTATAGACAAGTTACAAGGAGAGAGTGACCACAGTGAAATTTTTGGGCTGTTCAGATCTCTGTTTTGCCCTAGGGAGCAAATGATCTCAAATAGTTCACCAGACTAATCCATTCACTGAGTTAAACTCATCTTTGTTCAGATAACTAAAATTGGATGTATGTTTAGTTTGAAGCAGAAGTAAATACTTTATTTATTTTTAAACCCCTTAGCCCAGTTCAGTTTTAAATAGAATTGATCCAATTACAATCTAAGAATGAGATTTTGGAAATTTCTATCTTTAAATATTTCATGGACACAGAAATAAGTGGTGATAAGTAAGAGACAACAAGAAGAAGGGGTTAAATCTGCATTAAGATGAATTCTTTGAGAGTTATAATGCAATATACGGGTGAGGAAGACCCTCTTTAGCTATTGGATGTCATCCTGCATGTGATGCCTATGCATTTCCCAGGGTTATTAGTGTAGTGATTTCTGTGTGAACTGTGTGTACCCCACTGCGTGTACCCCAGTGCCTTAACTAAACAAATGCTCAGTAGGTATTTAAGAATTGCCTTTGTTATTTTAAGACTTTTGATTACTTTTTTAATAATAAAAATAAGTTTTATTTAATTCAAGTGACTGCTTCATATTATGAACCCAAGATGCTATTTTAAAATGTTCTTTCCTCATGAAGATAGATAGTTTAAATGTTCTTCCCTCATAAAGATATTTTCTTGTCTGCGTCCCTTGAGATCCTGAGAGAGCCTCATACTAGGCATTAGCCCAGTAGTTCTCAACCGTGGCTGCACATTAGAATCACGTGGGAATCTTTTAAAAATCCTGATTTCTGGGCCTCATCCTCCGGAAATTCTGTTTCTTTGTTACTAAAGTTGTGGCCTCACCCCATAACAAAGAAACAGAATTCCCGGAGGTTGAGGCCCAGAAATGAGGATTTTAAAAAGATTCCCAGGTGATTCTAATGTGTAGCCAAGGTTCAGAACCACTGCATTAACCCCTTGCCAGCCACAGTCCATCAGCAGGCCAGTTGGCACAGGGGGTAGGCAGGAGAAACTCTCACTGCATCCCTGGAGTCCCTGAAAGGACTTTATATGTGGCTCCAGCTTCTTCACAGCCACGGCCTGTCAGCCTGCCAGCAGTTCTGAGGGTCCAGGGTCCCAGTGGGAGACACTCCCATGTGTGCACTGGGGGATCCTGAAAGGGCTCTGAACCCGTCCCCTCATACCCTCAGTCGGCCAGCAGTTCTGCTGGCACAGAGACCAAGCAGCAGACTCTCTTGTCTGCACCCCTGAAGATCCCAAAAGGGCGCTTTAGTTGGCTCTAGCTCCTCTAGTCACAGTCAGGGACCAGTCCAGCCTGCTCAGGCACCTGGCAGGAGACATGCTTATCCATGGCTCCAGGGCCAGGTGGCAGACTTCAATCTTGGTTGTGGAGCCTGAAATAGCCATGTTCCAGGGCCAGACCTTCCCACCCAGGAACCCATCCAGTGATGAGGGTCCCAGGGTCCTAGTGGGAGCTACACCTGCTGCACGTCTGGTAATAGGCCCACTGTCTGAGGACACAACTGTAGACACTGAAGTGGATACTTGTTCCAGCACCACTTTACTGAACAAGGTACTTGAGGCAGCCTTATCCACGTAGTGACATCCACACGAGGCCCTGGTAACAAGACTGCCAACCACCGATCTCACTGCATCCCCTGCCGCAGTCTCATAATCAGCTCCAATCCAGCACAACCATGATTCTGGAGGTCATCCCATCAACCAAGGAATAGAGAGGAGGTTTTTACTTGAAATGACTGGAGGAGGTGTTTGCTCCTGCAAATGCACAGACAAAAGTGCAAGGCTACATGGATCATGAAGAATCAGGCAAATGTGACAACACTAAGGAAACGAATACAGCTCCAGGAACCAGTCTCATAGAAGTAGAGATCTACAATTTGCCTGACAAAGAATTCAAAATAATCTTTGTGAAGACAGTGAATGAAATGCAAGCAAACACAGACAACTAAATAAAATCAGGAAAACAAGGCATGAACGAAATGAGTTTAATAAAGAAATAGAAATCATAAGAACCAGAAATATCCTTAAAGGCAAAACTGTCCTTCAGAAATAAAGGGGAGATAAAGATATTTCCAGACAAACAAAAGCTAAGGTAGTTCATTACCACTAGCCCTGTCTTACAAGAAATTCCAGAAAGTCCTTCAAGTTCAAATGAAAGAACACTAACTCCATGAAAACAAAACTCACTGGTAAAGGTAAATATATAGCCAAATTTAGAATCCTAATAATGTGATGGTGGTGTGTAAATCACTTTTATTTTTAGTATAAAAGCTGAAAGAATAATATTAAAAATAACTATAGCTACAATAATTTGATAATGGATGCACAATATAAAAAAGATAAAGTGTGACATCAATAGTATAAAATGTGGCGAGAAGAGGAAAGTGTGGAGTTTTTTAAAATGAGGTTGAAATTAAGTTATTATCAGCTTAAAATAGACTTCTGAACCTTGTAAACATCTATAAAATGTTTTATTAAGCCTCATAGTAACCATAACAAAAAAACTTTTAGTAGTTACACTGAAAATATAAATCATGAAGAAAGATAATAAGAGCCCTAACGGCTCAGTGGATAGAGCATCAGCCTGCGGACTGAAGGGTCCTAGGATTGATTCTGGTCAAGGGCATGTACCTTGGTTGTGGGCACATCCCTAGTTGGAGGAGGCAGGAGGCAGCTGATTGATGTTACTCTCTCATCAATGTTTCTAACTCTCTATCCCTCTCCCTTCCTATCTGTAAAAAAAAAAATCAATAAAATATATTTTTGTAAAAAGAAAGACAATAAGAGAGGAAGAAAGCAACAAAAGAACTAAAATAACAGTCAAAAAACAACAAAATAGCAATAGCAAGTCCTTACATACCAGTAATTACTTTAAACATAAATAGATTAAATTCTCTGATCAAAAGATGCAAAGTAGCTGACTGGATTAAAAACACAAGATCTAACAATATGCTGCATGTAAGAGGCCCATTTTAGCTTTAAGGACACATATAGGTGGAAAGTGAAGGGATGAAAAAAGATACTCCATGCAAATGGTAACCAAAAGAGAGCAGGAGTAATATATTCCTCTTCCTTATAAATCTGTCTTCTTTTAAATTTTCATGTTATTTCACACATTTTGGTGGAAGCAGAGAAAAAAATCATATTCTCTCAGCTGTTTGTGTTTTATATTATGTTAAAAAATGAAATAGAACAAAACTCTCTCCTTATAAACTCTAGCTTAATTAAAGGTCATTCAGAATGCACTTACTCTAAAAACTGAGTCAGCTGTACATGAATGCAATATTCTGGATTGTTCATTTTCAGGCACAGGAAGTAACATTTCTTGTTGAGGAAACTCATTCAAAGGTCCTTCCAAATTAATGTTTGAATCAGACAGGACTGTTAACAATGATGATGGATCAGGGCAAAGGGCACAATGGATAGAAGCTCTGAAAGCAGAATTTGTCTGAGATTCATTGTATTTGGCTGCAATGACTAAGTAAGACCAAAATAGTTGTGTCATATGATTGTGAAGCATTAATTGAAAAATTATAAATGGGTGACTTTTAGAGCCTGTTGGAGAAGGACCAGTTGTGTCTGAGTGTCACATCAATTGCAACTATTGCTAACAAAGCAAGATATAAACATTAAAAAGCTTTCAAAGATCTGACTGACTCTTGGATGACAGCCACTCTTGGATAATGTTCATATGCTTGGATGATGACCACAGCTTGGTTAGTGGTAAGTGATAAGACCAAATGTCTAGGGAGTTTCAGCTTAGGCTTTCGCACTCTATGGCAGAGGGGAGAGTGTATGGACTGGCCTGCTATAGTGGTCAGTATCTTTTGTCCTTCATACTTCTGTGATTTAAAGGGGCCCCTAAATTTTTTTAAATCGGTTTTTGCATCTTTGCTGAAAGGAAAATCTGGCAAAACATTCTGTAATATTTAATCTAATTTTTTAAAGGTTTATTTTAAAGGCTTTTATGTCATTAGCTCTGACTCAGCAGTTTCTATTGCTGTTTATTTCATTAAGCAAGATAATAAATAATTTATTGAGAAAAAGACAAAAATTCAATGAAGATGAAGTTATGCTAAGATGATTTATGCCTTATGCTTTTATTGTCTACCAGCATACACAGAACAAAATATTTATGGGCTTGTACTATCTATCTACTTTTCACTAGAAAACATGTATTTTATTTTTCTTTGAAGGTTCATGATATTTAACTTTTATTCTATGAATTACTTTTTAAAACACCAATTCATGTCAGAACAAGTCATATTTTATCAGACACTTGCCTTCAACTTAGATGGCTGACTGGGCAGAAGTGCTTGAACAGTATTTAATAAACTTGACGCATTTTAGGCAAAATTGTTGTGAAATATTTGAAATAAATAGATTGTACCTTGCTGAAATTATTTCTTTAAAAAGCAGACATAATACCAGACCTTCAATTATTTTTTCTGTAATAAACAACATTCAGAGGGAGGATCTCTGACCACATCAGACCTTTGATAGTTAAGAGCCTTTGCTGTCTCCCATGAGTATTTGCAATCTCATATCCGAATCTACTAAAGAAAATGCCTTTTACATGTCTGGGATGTTGGGGTGAATAGGAAATAATAGTGAATAGGAAATAATGCTTTTGAAAATCCTGGTCTTTATGAGAGTGTATCCCCCATAAAATGCCTGCTGTTTATGTGAGAACAGCAGTGTGCTAGTTATTTGATGTGTTCTCATGTTGCAGCATCAAAAGCAAAATCAGATGTAATGTTAGTTGAAAGATTTGGTTTAAGTTCATGATTTGTTTCAGCCTGACTTAGTTGTCTTCAAAAATAAAAGTTATCCAATCCAGAGTATATCTATTTGTGGGATAAATAATGAAATAGCCTGACCTTCAACTTGATCACTTAATCACCTCTGGCTTTCTTAATGAGATCAGATTTAGTTCATAGGAAGCAGTTCTTTCTTAAAGGGCTTATTTGAGTGAAACAAACATTGAATTAAGTCACAGTGAACATTTTATATTAAAAAATGTGTTTTAGGAAGATTGTAGGTACATTTTTGAACTTAACATTTTACCCAAGTGTACCCACTCAGTTTTCTGCAATACTTTACCAAAACAAATAAAAATAATCAATTTCATTAAGTTTGAGAACTAATGTACCTTATGTTCCTATTTCTTATTTTGAGATATTCAATGTACCTGAGAGTATTAAAGCCCCGTCCTGAAATTAAGAAGCTCTTTCATTTTTTAATATAGTCAATTTTAATTTTTATGTTTGTACACAAAATATTAAGAATCAAGTAGTTCTGAGGTTTAGAAAACAACAGTTCCCACGCCCTCTTCTTTTACATTTCCTGTTCTGTAGAGGCAACTACTTTTCATCTTTTAGTTGATTCTTTTGGTAACTACCTTCATTTTGAAACAATACAATATATGCTTCTACCTTCAACTCACAGATCATTTTTTTCTTAATATGATCAAACTAAGGGGCTACTTCCTCAGTATTTTTCTCTTATCTTTATTTATTGACTTCTCATTATGAAAGATGAGTATTTAGCTTGTTCCTCCACCACATTTCTCTCTCACACATGGATGCAAGTGTACATGTGCGCACACAAACACACACACACACACACACAATCCCCTTCCCCCAAATCCTCCTGTAAAATCTCTCTCACACTGTCTCTCACAAGGGTCCATTGTGTACACATGTGCACATACACACAATCCCTCACCCCATTCTTCCTGTAAAAGTATGTGAGATTTGGATTATATCAACATTTATCATTTATTATTAAGAATAAGTAACTGCAATTTTAGCTAAATCACATTTTTTTTTCTGTTCTATTTTTGTATAACTTTGTATTTTTTCCTGGAGTTTATAATTATTATTTGCTCAGTTTTCTGTATATTTATCTCTAACTTAACTCCCTAATTCTCCACCAGTTGAATAAAACACTTCTAGGTAGATATGTTTATTCACATCAGGTTTTCTCTCTCAAAGTTGTCTGACAGTTTTTATGAGAGCCTTGTGACCTGTTCCAATTTGGACTGAATGCTTTCCTTACTTGGTACACAGTTTCCACCTGGAATTTTCGCATTTATTGATTGATTGATTGATTGATTGATTGATGCAAGTATTACATATGTTTCCTTTTTCTCCCATTAGACCTCTCCCTGCTGCTCCCCCCGCCCCCCCAGCACATGTC
>NW_005871070.1:6936323-6937917 GCF_000147115.1 Myotis lucifugus | reverse complement strand
TCTGTTTGATGCGTCTATGTCTCTGGATCTATTTTAGTTCATCAGTTTATGTTGTTCATTATAGTCCAACAAATGGGTGAGATCATGTGACATTTATCTTTCTCCCTACTGGACATATTTTGCTTAGCATAATGCTTTCCAGTCCATCCATGCTGTTGCAAATGGTAAGAGTTCTTTCTTTTTTAAGCAGCATAGTATTCCACTGTGTATATGTACCACAGTTTTTTAATCCACTCATCTGCTGATGGGCACTTAGACTGTTTCCAAATCTTAGCTATTGTAAATTGTGCTGCTATGAACATAGGGGTGCATATATTCTTTCTGATTGGTGTTTCTGAGTTCTTGCGATATATTCCTAGAAGTGGGATTACTGGGTCAAATGGCAGTTCCATTTTTAGTTTTTTTAGGAAACTCCATACTGTTCTCCACAGTGGCTGCACCAGTCTGCATTCCCACCAGCAGTGTACGAGGGTTCCTTTTTCTCCACATCCTTGACAGCACTTGTTGTTGATTTGTTGATGATAGCCTTTCTGACAGGTGTGAGATGGTACCTCATTGTTGTTTTGAGTTGCATCTCTCGGATGATTAGTGACTTTGAACATGTTTTCATATGTCTCTTGGCCTTCTGTATGTCCTCTTTCGAAGAGTGTCTATTTAGGTCCTTTGCCCATTTTTTGATTGGATTGTTTATCTTCCTTTTGTTAAGCTGTGTGAGTTCCCTATAAAATTTGGATATTAAAACCCTAATCAGATGTAACATTGGCAAATATGTATTCTCATACAGTGGGTTCTCTTGTTGTTTTGTTGATGGTTTCTTTTGCGTTGCAAATGTTTTTTTATTTTGATGTAGTCCCATTTGTTTATTTTCTCCTTAGTTTTCATTGTCCTAGGAGATGTATTGGTAAACATATTGCTAAGAGATACATCTGATATTTTGCTGCCTATGGATTCTTCTAAGATTTTTATGGTTTCCCGGTTTATATTTAAGTCCTTTATACATTTTGAGTTTATTTTTCTGTATGATATAAGTTGGTGCTCTAATTTCTTTTTTTGTACGTATCTGTCCAATTTTCCCAACACCATTTATTGAAGAGACTGTCTTGACTCCATTGTATGCTCTTGCCTCCTTTGTCAAATATTAATTGAGCATAATGTCTTGGGTCGATTTCTGGGTTCTCTGTGCTGTTCCATTGGTCTATATGTCTGTTCTTGAGCCAGTACCAGGTAGTTTTGAGAACAGTGGCTTTGTAATATAGGTTGATATCTGGTATTGTGATCCCTCTAACTTTGTTCTTCTTTCTCAGGATTGCTGCAGCTATTTTGGGATCTTTTTTTTTTTTATTCCATATGTCTTTGTGAGAGTTTATTCTAGGTCTGTGAAATATGCCGTTGGTATTTTAATGGGGATTGCATTGAATCTATAGATTGCTTTGGGTAGTATGGACATTTTAACAATGAACACAATATATTCTTCCACTTGTTTATATCGTTCTCTATCTCTTTTTAAAATATCCTGTAGTTTTCTGAGTACAGTCTTTTGCCTCCTTAGTTAAATTTATTCCTAGGCATCTTAATTTTTTTTGTTGCAATGGTA
>NW_005871070.1:6929989-6933407 GCF_000147115.1 Myotis lucifugus | reverse complement strand
GTGGTCAGCACCCACCTGGGGCCACAGCGCACTCAGGAAGACATTAAAGGGGGAAAGGGAGAGAAATGAGAGAAAGGTAACATCAGTGATATCACTGAAAAGATCTTTTAAATTGAGAAATGTCTGGGCCCCACTGTTCACTATTTTCATGCTGCCTCCTCTCACTTAGAGCTTAAAGTCCTTCTCACTGATATCCACTTGCAGGCTGTCCTGTTATGTGGGAGGATTAGAAAGTGAGACTGATCTGGGGTTTCCTCAGGGATCTCACTAACCCGTGTTACTACAGGTGAGTTCTAGAGGGTGTGGGGTGGGGAGGAGACGAGGGCCAAGGAGAAGGAGGAAACAGACTGTGTTTGTGCAAACTTCTTTAGGAGCATCTTACAAAAGCCACTCTACTTTTTACCCCCTAAGTACAAATTTAACTTAATATCTGGCAGGAGGTCTTTGGCCCTCTTCTTTAAAAGCTTAAAATTTCCTAACTCTCAGCCTTACAAGAGACCAGGAAGGTAGGTATACAGCAAAACATAAAATTAGGTGATGAAGTAGGGCCTCATTCATCTAGGTAAACCAGGACATTTAATTAAGTGATTTACTGAATGTGTTTTTGTGTTATCTTCGCAGAGCCTGATTCTAGACTCCTGGAATCAGGTACAGGGTGCACGTCTCAAGCTCATTTCTTTTTCCTTATTGCAGTCAACATGAGCACTAACCTCAGACAAAAATAAAAACATTCCAGTGTAACTCTTTTTTTCTTTCAAAATTCAGTGTCTCTATGAATAGCTTCTGTGAAGTATGATTACGAGCATAGGAAAGCAAAAATGAAGAGGGAGAAAAATGGAGACTTAGTGATGCCTAACAATTCTCTCCACCTCGGTTTTACAACATGTGCTTTATAGAAAGCAGGTTTGTTCATTTTGGCTAGAATTATGCTTTCATTTCTCACTTGCTTTCGAAGAAGTAAGCAGAGCACGGAAAGACTACATGTAGGCTTGGGTTTGATTTGCTTAATGATAAGACTGCCTCTCAAACTATACACACGATGATGCTCTTGCTTGGCAAGAACAATTTCTTCTCAAGAAAAGAGAGAGAGCTTGAAGCTGTTTAATGCAGATTGGCTTTGTCAGCTGGCTATGTTAATATAGTACTATTAATTTATATCCAGAGTTACTTATCCTGTGTTAGGATTGTTCAGTTTTTGGGGTTTACAGTCTTGATTCTTCTAAACCAGCGGTTCTCAACCTGTGGGTCGCGACCCCTTTGGGGGTCGAACGACCCTTTCACAGGGGTCGCCTAAGACCATCGGAAAACACATATATAATTACATATTGTTTTTGTGAGTAATCACTATGCTTTAATTATGTTCAATTTGTAACAATGCAAATACATCCTGCATATCAGATATTTACATTACGATTCATAACAGTAGCAAAATTACAGTTATGAAGTAGCAACGAAAATAATTTTATGGTTGAGGGTCACCACAACATGAGGAACTGTTTTAAAAGGTCGCGCATTAGGAAGGTTGAGAACCACTGTTCTAAACAGTGACTGGATGTGCTCCGTCCACCCATTCTTTTCCGTAGTGATCCTTGTTTTGGCAACTGTCTCCTTTTCCTCGGCTCACTTATCACTGCTTGTTCACAAAAGCCTGCCTGTAACTGCACAGGCCTGGAGCTTATACATTCGCTTCCAAAACGGGACAGCATAGCAGCCCTCTCTTTGTAAGCGATTTAGGCCACTGAGGGTGTTTGAAGCTGCTGCCCTACAGACCTGCGCTGGTCTCTAGCTTGTTTGGCCACGAGAGGAGAACCGGAGGGGGGAGAGAAGGAGGAGCCAGGCGTTTAATCCTGAAGGACTTTTAGGGACAAAAGCATCTACAGTGAGTACAGTCGGCAGATTCCCGGCTTTCCTGTTCTTTTATTTAAGAGAGAAAACCACAAGAGAAGGGAGAAAGGGTGGGCAGCTCTGATGGCTGTGTAGCTGCAGTTTCTGCCTGCTAGGTTGGTAGAGGAACATTCTCCTGACTTAAACATGTTGTATTCAAATAGAATGTATTCTGCTAATGTCAGGTTTCGACTCACCACCTGTGGACTGTCAGGGAGCTAGCAGAACAAGTCCCTGTTAGGAAGCAATCCATGGTATGTTTCTTCTGTTTCTATAAGATAATAGAGTGTGATTGGAAAACCTTTTCCATAGAGTAAAACAAAATAATACTCTTTAAAATCTTTACTGCTTTCAGCTTTTGCACTTTAAATGTTGAATCTTCTTTGGATTTGTGGAAAGGAAAGAATCTGATCTATGTTATTTTTAACAGTAGCTGGGATGAAGGTGGTATTATCTCTAATGCTAGAAAGGTGGCCACAGATAAGCATTTGATGGGGGGGAGGGGGCAGAGGTCACGGGTGCTGGTTGATCTGTCCTCTCACGGCTCTGGAGTCAGAGTTGTAACTGGGTGGGTCCCTGTAAGCACTCAAATCAGTGCTTTCATTTGCACTTTCAGGAGTTGTTGTCTACTGACCTTTTCTTCTTTTTTAATTTCTCGGTGACTAGCAAGGAATCTTATTGCAAGATGCCTGGTAAAGGAAGAATACAAAATGTATAGTACTTAGAAGAACACATAGACTTGTGCTGAATTTCCTACTATTTATTTGCATTCAATTGGGAGAATTAATTTGATAGGAAAGCAAGCTTGAATAGTTGTGAGAAGGGCAGGGAAAATATACACAAAGATATTACTATAAGTCTTCAAAATGTGAAACAGTTTTCCTTTAAATTATAAACTTTATCTTTTAAATCAGATGTGACTTTGTAAAAATCAGAAATAAAGTTTGTTTACCTGAGGGTGGTCATTTAAATGTGAACTACTAGAATTAATAATTAAATTTTTATAGTAATTATTTTCCATGAAAATTATTAGCTAATCAAATTTATGCCCCTTCCCAGGTTTGCTATGCTATTATGACACATATGGTATTTCTTTTTCAGTGGCAAAGTTATATGTTATGGAAAGTAAGTAGACAGAAGTTAAAATAAAACTTGAGTAAAGTGCTTTACTTCTCTGGGTTAAGGAGATTTTCTTGTTTACAGTTTGATGAGTTAAATATAGAAACATCACATTCAGGTTGAAATTTTTTAATGCAGGAAAATTTTGTTTTGGCAGCTTGAATGTAAGGTTTATTTGTCATTTACTCATTTGTGATGCACACAGCTATGGTTTTATTTAACATTATTTTTATTGTTATCTATATAACCACATCTGTTTGTGTTGTCAGTCTTAAATTGTAAGCTCTCAGAGGGGATAATCTCCCATATTTGCTCCTCCGGAAAGAATTAGCAACACATAATGTGTAAATAATGATTTACAAAATGCGTTTGCACGGTGATAATTTCTTTTCTTCCCCACTAAGTAGGACAATTC
>NW_005871070.1:6921627-6929889 GCF_000147115.1 Myotis lucifugus | reverse complement strand
AAACTGGGACCCAGAAATGTGGAGCATCTTACCCTAAATTGCACAAAACTGCACTGTGCTTGCTTGGTGCACAGCCTGATGGTATTTATAGAAATGTATGTTGGGACATAAATTGCATTGAGCCAATTCTTTGTCATGTTCTTTAGTTTACAGTATGATGTATATTCCAGAGAAGGCACAGCCTTGATTTAGGAGTTTCAGAGAAAACACAGTGACCAGGCATCATTTATCAGCTATGCAGGGCTCTTGGGCAGGCGTCTAGGGGCGAGTGGGTGTGGGAGTAACTTAAAGAGTTCATTGTACACCGCCCTGCCATTTAGTTTCCTTGTTTGGATGAGTCTGGTTTCTTAGAAAAGGGAACCACTGTGACACCAGTGTCCCCGCTACTTACCCCCAGTTCTGTGACCTTGCACTAGAAACCTTTATTAACCTTTGTGTATCAGGTTCCTTCTCTGGGATTGTGATTCTAAGCAGATCCCCCAGAGGGCAGGAATTGATTAAAAATTAAAAATTGCTTTTGGGAATCAGAATCTGTCTTAGGCTAGGGCAGTGATGGCGAACCTTTTGAGCTCGGCGTGTCAGCATTTTGAAAAACCCTAACTTAACTCTGGTGCCGTGTCACATATGGAAATTTTTTGATATTTGCAACCATAGTAAAACAAAGACTATATTTTTGATATTTATTTTATATATTTAAATGCCATTTAACAAAGAAAAATCAACCAAAAAAATGAGTTCGCCTGTCACCTCTGACACGCATGTCATAGGTTCGCCATTACTGGGCTAGGGTATAGTTTTATAAAAAGTAGTGTGGTAGCTTATTCTTCCTGAAGTTTTGTCCCTCCCAGTGAAATTTTGATATCTTCTAATTAAAAATAGGTATAGTAGTATTGTTATTTTAGAAAGGCACTTAAAAATGTAGGGTGTAGATTCTTCCTCTTATACTCAGGCAGAGGAAGCTGTTGAATTGAAGCCTAAAAGGCAGGTACCATTCTCAAAGGCAGCAGGTACCAAAGCGATAAACCTACTTTATGACATAATATTTTACCTTTAGCAAATAACTTTGCTTTCAAAAATTTATCTGTAAACCTCCTTATCATTTAACTTAAAAATATGATGCTCAGCCAAACCGGTTTGGCTCAGTGGATAGAGCGTCGGCCTGTGGACTGAAAGGTCCCAGGTTCGATTCCGGTCGGGGGCATGTGCCTTGGTTGCGGGCACATCCCCAGTGGGAGGTGTGCGGGAGGCAGCTGGTCGATGTTTCTCTCTCATCGATGTTTCTAACTCTCTATCCCTCTCCCTTCCTCTCTGTAAAAAAATCAATAAAATATATGTAAAAAAAATATGATGCTCAATAAGTTGGGTAGGGGCAGCATGGTGTAGCATTGGAAGGTTGCGGAAACATGTCATAGGAATAATTTATTTTTTATTTTGTTTATTTTAAACATATTTTTTATTGATTTTAGAGAGAGAAACATCGATGTTAGAGAGAAACATCAATTGGATGCTTCCTGCATACCCCATGATCAAACCTGCAACCCAGGTTTGATCATGGGGGTATGTGCCCTGCCTGGGAATCGAACCAGCATCCTTCTGGTGCACAGGATGATGATCAACCAACTGAGCCACACTGGCCAGGGCAGGAGTAACTTATTTTTAAGGCTTTTGTTAATTCAACAAGTCTTTTAATTACCTGTGCCCATTCCTGTATGGAAAATTACATGTCCTAGTCAAATTGGGATCTTTCTTGACCTCCTTCTCCCATTTTTGTAGGTAAAATATTTTATAAAGAATGTTTATTGATTTTTAAATAGAGAGGAAGGGAGAGGGGGGAGAGAGAGAGTAAAGGTGTGTGGGTGTGTGAGAGAAACATCGATGTGAGAAAAACATTTATCCGCTTACCCAGGATCGAGTCTGCAACCTGGGCATGTGCCCTCACCCAGAATTGAACTGGCAATCCCTTCATGCCCAGGACAATGCCCAACCAACTGAGCCACACCAGCCAGAGCCGTTAAAGAATTTTTTGTTGATACTAAGTGAATATTCAGAATCTAAAGACATATGGGCTGCTTTCTAATAATCACATTTAATTTTATATTTCATCTTGGATGAAAGGAGCTATAAAGTGACTTGAATGTGTAGAACCAGAAAAAGTCTTTTAAAAGTATATGAAACCCATTGTCTTGAGTAAAAGAAACTCCTGAAATTAAAAATAATGTCTATTTAAAATGTTCAGTGTACAAGGCCAAAAAGTTATTTTATAATACACTGGTAATTTATCTTTTACATAGCTAGATAATTTATCTTATCAACTTTATCTTAAAAAGTAACCTTACCTTATTATGACCTACACTTATATTATTCTTCATGTATTTGATTAACATTTTAATGTTATGTGTTTAAGAGCAACTTATTACTCTTGAAATTCCAGAGCCTCAAAATTTCAGCATGACCAAATACTAATTTCATTTAGGTTGAGAGTTAATTAATTATAGATATATTCTATATAGGCCATGATTTATACTTTTCAGGAAAGTGAAGATCTGGAATTACTACATGATATCTATTTATCTAACAAATCATAGAGAGGAGCAGCCTTCTCTGAATTCAGCACACTGTTTTCACCAGCTCAAACATGTTCCCTCTCTTGTTATCCTATGTATTGAATATATTGGTTGCAGTAATCAAAATGATGCTTGGATGCTTATAGAAAAGCCCCAAACACTCATGTGGCTTAAACAAGACAGAAGTTTGTCTTTCTCACAATAAAAGAAGTCCAGGGCAGCAGTCCAGTAGTTGCTCGTTATCGTGTGGGATCCATGTTCCTACCACTTTGCTCTACCATCCTCTGTCTGACATACTCAGAGGCATCTTCTGGTCTGAGACGGCAACTGGAAGTCCACGTTACAGGCTAGGAGAAGGGGGAAAGCAGAAGGGCAAAAAGGGGGCCCCTCATAATTGAGTCAGCTCCCTTTAAGCAGCTTTCCCAGACTTTCTACACAGGAGTTCTACTTCCATCTCATTGGTCAGAACTTAGCCACTTGGCCACACCTAGCTATGATGGAGATAGGGAATGCACTTTTAAATTCTTGGCAGGAATAGGCACAGCTGAAAATCAGGATGTTGTTACTAAGGAGTGAGGAGAGAATCGATGTTGGGGTAGGCAATACCACATGGTTTTGTGTTCCTATTACATGCTGGGTCTTGGGGCTACTATGTAGAGACTTAAAACACCTCTTTCTGTTTTTGCTACGAGCTATGGTTTCTTAATTTAGAAATCTGGCTTAATTTAGAAATCCTGTTTCTTCTGTGAAGTATCATTTCTTTATTTGGCAATCTTGTCTGACTCTTGCTTTCTTCTTTCCTCTTGCCTTTCAGCTGTTTTGGAAAGAAGTAAGGCTTAGACTTCTCCATGTTAACCATGAGTGTGACACTTTCCCCCCTGAGGTCACAGGACCTGGATCCCATGGCTTCTGACGCTTCACCCATGGCCATCAACTTGACACCCACCGTGGAGCAGGGCGAGGGAGAAGAGGCGGTAAAGGATATGGATTCTGACCAGCAGTATGAAAAGCCACCCCCATTGCATACAGGGGCCGACTGGAAGATTGTCCTTCACTTACCTGAAATTGAGACCTGGCTCCGGATGACCTCCGAGAGAGTCCGGGACCTAACCCACTCAGTCCAGCAGGATTCAGACAGCAAGCATGTGGATGTGCATCTAGTTCAACTAAAGGTAAGGAAGGTTTCTGGGCTCAGGTCCATTCCAGACGGAAGACTGAAAAGGCTGTGGCACATAGAGCCCGAGTTCTGTCATTCTCAGTGAGAAAAGTCTCAGAAGGAAACTAGAATAACCGGTGTGAAAACATTATCTTTGTAGATGAACATGGACAGAATTCTCTCCTGATTTGACTTCATGGGCTGAGTGTCTAGAATAAAACTGACCGTAGGGGATAATGCAGAAAAGTGGGGAGAATAAAGTATTACACAAGTTTTAATAAATAGACTCTCATAGGTAAAACCTCAAACTGAGCTGTGGCTGTGAGTATGTATGTGTCTGTGATTATCTCCTGTTGGAGGGATGCTACCGCTATGGCGCACAGTGGGTCCTGGCGCCATAGGGAAGGGCATTGCTCTCTTTTTGGAATGAGTCATTTCATCCAGGCACAGTTCATCGTGCAGGGCAAAAGTTCCTTTTTAACAACTAATCTAAAGCTCAGACATTGAAAAATGTCTGGGGCTTTTAGAGGCCTTAACAAGCCTGACTGTTGATAATAATGAAATGCAGGTGCGAGTAAAGAGTGCTATAATAGAGATTTTGACCTAGAGACCCCACAGTACAGTGACTCTTGCCCTGCCGTAGCCATTCCTCTATTCCAGGTCCCTGAGAAAAATGCATGTTCAGGTCAATGACTAGCAAAGCAAGGCAGGTTTATAACTAATCAGGGCAATGGACCCAAACCCCAATGTACATTTCTAGTCACTTACATGAGATCTTAAGGAGAATTCTTTTACCTAAGACAGTTAATCCTAAATAATTTTGAAATCAAAGACCAGCTGGCCAGCATGGCTCAGTGGTTGAGCCTTGACCTATGAACGAGGAGGCCACAGTTCAGTTCCCAGTCAGGGCACATGCCTGGGTTGTGGGCTCGATCCCCAGTGTGGGGCATGCAGGAGGCAGCGGATCAGAGATTCTCTCTCATCATTGATGTTTCTCTCTCTCTTTCCCTCTCCTGTCCTCTCTGAAATCAATAAAAATGTATTTAAAAGAGAAAACCAAAGACCAAACAGATTCTTGACTCTTAACACTCAAATGTCTTATGCAGCCATCAGGGTGAGAGGAAAGAGGCGCAGTTAAGAGAAAGCAAGCAGAGCTGGCTCCGCTTTCTCAGGCTGGTTCAGGGGATTCGGGACCCCGCTGCCACAGGGAAGAGTGTCCAAGAGAGGAAAGGAGGGGTTGAGGAGAAAGTGAAAACAAAAAAGCCAGAATGCCAAGCTGACTGGGCTCTCACCGGTTCTTGAAAAAGAGACAGCACTAAAGGGTAACAGAAATGGCTAGGAACCAGCTTCAGTGGAATGCAGGCCTGGCTGGTTTCCTGCTCTGGCAGCAGGGAAGAATGTGTCTCAGCCCAGGAACACAGCTCCTTTAGTTAAAGGGGCAGCTCTGCGGCAACGTGGGGTGGAGTGAAATGGAGGTCAGGGGCTGCACTTCACCCCTCTCCTCTGTTTCCTCTAATGCTACCCTTCCATGTAGCTCCTATAAGTAAATACAGGGTTGGGTTTTTAAGAAAAGTTGACTGTTGCTCTCCAAAATCTTTCAGATTTACACAGAAAAAGTGGTAAATGATAAAGGAGAATGGGGAGAAAATGGAAATCTCTTTAAAAGACTCCACTAAAAATGCTGTTAAGGGCTCCTAGAAACATTAATGTGTCGATTTACTTCATTTAATTACTTCAATAACACTGAAGTGAAAATGAAAACTTTTATTCCAAGTAGGAATGTAAAGTCTTTGTAAAATCAACCAAGGTTATGTTCAGTGTTTGAGCAATCACCTCTAAGGTGATTTGCTTATCTTTTCACATTGGAATTACCTATCATCTTCCTGCCTCAGTAGAAAGCATCTTACACCTGCCTCTATCCAGCTCTGTCCCACAGTATGTCTGTCTCCTCTGCTGAGAAAAAAACCCCAGCAATGTAGGAAGTCAAGACAACAATCACATAGTGGTAGTTAATCAATGACTTAAAGGGATGAATTGAAATCATTTAATGTTAATTTAATTCTAGAGTTTCTATTAATACTTTTTTGATGTTTATTTCATCAAGTGATTTTTACAACCATCATTCTCTTATAGTGTTCTCAAATATTCTGTAATAATAGAGTACAAAGTCATCAACTCTGGTCACTGAGTTGTGGCCACCTCTAATCTAGGGTTTAGTTTTGGCCTCCTAATCTGCTTAAAGTTTCCCCTTTATTTGTGTGATATTTCCTTATTCAACCAAATAAGCACTGCAATTCATTTTTTAAAAAACGTATTTTTATTGATTTCAGAGAGGAAGGGAGAGGGAGAGACAGAGAGAAACATGGATGAGAAAGAAAAATGATTGATCAGCTGCCTCATGCATGCCCCCTACTGGGGATTGAGCAGCAACCTGGGCATGTGCCCTGAAGGGGAATCAAATTGTGACCTCCTGGTTCATAGGCAAAGCAGAGGGGCAGGCCCAACTTGGCTCCCTCTGCCTTCGTGAATTACTCAATTTACTAATCCTATATAATAATCCCATATAATAAAGAGGTAATATGCAAATTGACCATCACGCCCTTGCACAAGATGGCCACCCCCATGTGGTCACAAGATGGCCGCCACAAGATGGCCAGCAAGGGAGGGCAGTTGGGGATGACCAGGCCAGCAGGGGAGGGCAGTTGGGGATGACCAGGCCAGCAGGGGAGGGCAGTTGGGGATGACCAGGCCAGCAGGGGAGGGCAGTTGGGGGTGACCAGGCCGGCAGCGGAGGGCAGTTAGGGGAGACCAGGCCTGCAGGGGAGGGCAGTTGGGGGCAACCAGGCCAGCAGTGGAGGGCAGTTGGGGGAGATCGGGCCAGCAGGGGAGGGCAGTTGGGGGCAATCGGGCTGGCAGGAGAGCAGTTAGGCATCGATCAGGCTGGCAGGGGAGTGGTTAGGGGTGATCAGGCTGGCAGGCAGAAGCAGTTAGGGGCAATCAGGCAGACAGGCGAGTGGTTGGGAGCCAGCAGTCCTGGATTGTGAGAGGGATGTCCAACTGCCGGTTTAGGCCTGATCCCTGTGGGCAGTCAGACATCCCCCGAAGGGTCCCAGTTGGAGAGGGTGCAGGCCAGGCTGAGGGACAGCCCCCTCCCAGTGCACGAATTTTGTGCACCGGGCCTTTGGTTTACAATAAAAAACAACTGTCACAGGGATGGAAATATCATGACTTTAAGGGTCCATTTAGGTGCAGATAATTTCTGAATGTGTAGATTCACTCCAGTATTTTCCCATGAGCCCCACCCAACTGCCTAATTGATATTTCTGCTTATGTCTCTAGTGAGCATCTCAAACCTGATATGCCCATCAACAAGCTCTTAATCTCCCCTCCCCATGCCCCGCCCAGTCTTCCCAATTTCAGTAAAAGTTACCACTCTTTGCAAGATCCTCCCCCCTCCCCCACTATGTATATGTTTATGTCTATTAACAATTTCTGGGTATCCATCTCCAAAACGTGCCCTGAAGCCATTCCTTCTCCCCAGCACTACTGCTGCTGCCCCTGCCTTCTCTTCTGAGAACCCCCCCACCCCCCCAGAAAGGTCACTGCTGCTTGGGCTTCTTCTGGAGCCCCTCTGCCACCCTGCAGTTCATTCTCCACACAGTAGCCAACGGATCTATTAAAGATGTAAATCAGGTCATGTTAGGCCCTTGCTTCCTATTAGCTTACAATAAAACAAAAATCTCATTCTGTGGCTCTGCCTCTGCCAGCTTCTCTGGCCATGTTTCCTGTTACTTTCCCATTATTCATAAAGCTCCAGGCATATTGGAAATTCCAAAGAAATGTTAGGCTTCTTCTTGCCTCATAGCTTTTCCTGTTCCCTCTGCCTAGACACTCTCTTCCTCTGTCTTTGCCTGGCAGATTCTGGATCCTCATCAAACAGTCAGCCAGAGGTGCAGACAAGTTCTAACATGTAGAGACACAAGCCTTGGAGAAGTTTAGGAGGAAGGCGGGGCCTTTGCTGTGTTTGGTGAAGAGCAAGAACAAAAAAAACCTACCCCTACCTAACTTGTCTACATTCCTCACACGCCCTTTCACATTGCTTGCTCTAAATCATTATAGTCTTCTCTACCATTGTGTTGATGTATAACGTAAAAAAAATTACTTGAAAAATGCTGTTAAAAAAACCCCAAAGTTCAACTGAGTAAATTTAAAGATCTATTTGCCTTTATTCAATAATTCATGAATCAAGCAGCATCCCATCTAGCAGAAAGAACGGAAGGCTTTTATAGGCAGAAAGGGAGGAGGGACAGGGAAAGAGTGGCTTGTTTCAGGGAAGGGCATCTCATTTTAGGGGGTAAAAGGGGTCTAACCAGGTGGATTACCTCACTAGTGCTGATCAGGAAATTCCAGACTGACTGACTAAGATTACATTCCTGAGAAGCTACAACTGCAGTTAGGTTAAGTCTCAGTTTGGTGACATGGGACTTAGCACAAATGACTCCATTTGGGCCAGTTGTATCTTTTTTATGGAACAATGCTTTT
>NW_005871070.1:6874880-6921167 GCF_000147115.1 Myotis lucifugus | reverse complement strand
AGGGGGCAGCTCCTGCATTGAGCATCTGCCCCCTGGTGGTCAATGTGTGTCATAGTGACCAGTCATTCCCCAGTCTTCTGCTGTTAGGGTCAATTTGCATATTACCCTTTTATTATATAGGATAGAGGCCTGGTGCATGGGTGGGGGCCAGCTGGTTTGCCCTGAAAGGGGTGTCCTGGATCAGGGTGGGGGTCCTGCTGGGGTGCCTGGCCAGCCTGGGTGAGGGGCTGAGGGCTGTTTTCAGGCTGGCCATGCCCCCTGGCGACCCAAGCTCCTAGCCTCTTCTTTTTTTCTTTTTTCAACGCCTCCTTGAGCGGAGGTCAAGGCGGGTTGGAAGCAGGTATCTGGGATTTATTTATCTTCTATAATTGAAACTTTGTAGCCTTGAGAAGAGCCCAAGGCCAGCCAGGGAAGGCGGGAAGCTTGGCTTCCTCCATTGCCGGGGGCAACCCAAGCCTCCTGCTCACTCCAGCTCCATGGCCGCCACCATCTTAGTTGGGTTAATTTGCATACTTGCTCCTGATTGGCTGGTGGGTGTAGTGGAGTGGCAGAGTGATGATTAATTTACATCTCTCTCTTTTATTAGTGTAGATGTTTTATATCTCAATGTAGCTATTCCTGATACCTCTTCTTAAAACATGCATCCCCTTTTCCTGCAATTATCTAGCCCATTTTTCAGCTTATTTTGTATGATGGTTCGTATCACTAGCTGCAGTTCTCTTGTTTGCTTATCTGTGTTAGCCCCAAGGACCTCAAATGTTTAATTCTCCACTGTATCTCTGTTGCTTAGGACAAGGACCTTACTTGGTGTGGGCTCAGTTCACCTGTTGGATAGACGAGTCCAAGTTTGTATGGTCAGTGCCTTCTCTCCCATATACAGGCTTGCACCTGATGTCACATGGGGAAGGCTTCTTGGTGAGGACTGAATTAGGACAAAGGCATTGGATGAATTAAAACCCAAGTGCTTGGGAGCATTACTGTCCATCTGGGAGTGTCTGTTTCAGAAGTCTTGGAGAGCTTGCCTGGGGAGTCTGCCTGGGAGAATCTATTCTTCTTTCTGTAGGTGGCTGTGCCTGGTTCTCCTCCCCGCTCTCCCCATTTCTGTGTGACTCCTTCTTTAGTAAGGGTTGCAGTCAGTAAGTGTACTCTTAGGTCTCTAGACCTGGAGCCACTCTTTGTCTTTAAAGGTAAGTTTATCTTCTTGGTCATTGTGCTGATCTTAAAATTTATTTATCAGAGACTGCTCTTATCAGCCTTATTTCCAGGTTCTTAGGGGAAGTTTTATTGTAACCCCCAGGATGAACTACAAACCACTATTATAATATTCTCATGTTAGGGGAGGAGAGGAGTGATTGTTCTAGAGAGTGAATAAAAAACATCTAACCTTAAGATTAAAATGTGGAAACAATGCAATATATTATACTATGTCATTTTTTCCATTTTTTAAAACTGAAAATGTAATCCACATACTTTGCTTATGCTTCCAGATATTCTTTAGTAAGAAGTACGAGAAGCCAGCTGAGCCAATTTTAGAAACTCCGCCTCTCCTCCTCCCTGTCCTTCTTCGGATTCAGACTCTGCTGGGCAGGAAAGTCAGACCAGGACCCTTAAAAGATTTTGACTTTAACTGAGACTTCTGATCTGGATGAATGTATTTAGGTTTTAAATAAGCAAATTAGGCACCTCTGCTTACTGATTAACAGTCTTCTTGGAGAAAATATTATCTGTATCCTGGAAACATGATAGCAAGAAAGAGGCGATGCGTAGGCTAGTTGCATAAGCTAAATGATGTGGCTGGATGGCAAAGAGAAGTGAGTCAGCTGGAATCAGCTCCCCAAACAATCCCCTTTAGATACATTTTATTCTCAGCCGCCTCCAGGTGAAATTGGTGTCGGTTCTTTGATTTTGGCCTGATTCTCAAAATTAGAACCCAGTGGCTCACATGGGATCTGGATGGTTTGCTGGAAAAAGGCTTGAATTCTCTCCACAGCTGGGGTTGGCACTTCAGAGGTGCCTGCCGGACTGAAGGAAGTCTTGGGATGATGGAGCTCTTAGGAGAGGATTCACCCTCACCATGTGGCGAGGAGTCTGCCCCTGCTCAGGAGGGAGGAGAGGGCGTGGTGGTTTGTGGTAAAGTGTTTCCAGCCCTGGAGCCCATCCTGAGCAGCCACCCCCAGGGCAGCGTGGGAATGCAGTGAGGGGAGAGGGCTGTGGGTGTGCCTGGGAGGACCTGTCCCAGCTGACTCTCCACCTGGGCTTCTCCCCTCCCCTTGTTCAGCGGGTGTAGGGAAGTGTACTCTGCCTCCCGCTGTCGCAGTGTTATAGCTGAGCTCTGCCTGAGGCGGCAGAGATGCTACCAAAGCGACAGCCATGGAGCCCAGGGTCTGCTGGCTGTGACGGTGCGCAAGTCAGGGCTGATTCTTGGGCACATCTACAATGCGCTAGGAGGCTCAGAAATTCTTGATAAGGGGAATTCTGAGTGGAACTAGACTCCTAACATCAGTAATTTGGGGAGTGGAGAATTCTGAGCCTGAAACATTCAGTATATACCATTTTTGAGTGGTTTCTTAGCTTAGCATCTTAAGCTAAGTAAGCACCAGTTTAAGCTTGAAGACAAAATATCTTTGTTTGGGGGAGAAGTATAAAAATATTTTTCTTTCTACCCTTTAGACCAGTGATGGTGAACCTATGACACGCGTCTCAGAGGTGACACGCGAACTCATTTTTTTGGTTGATTTTTCTTTGTTAAATGGCATTTAAATATATAAAATAAATATCAAAAATATAAGTCTTTGTTTTACTATGGTTGCAAATATCAAAAAAATTCTATATGTGACACGGCACCAGAGTTAAGTTAGGGTTTTTCAAAATGCTGACACGCTGAGCTCAAAAGGTTCGCCATCACTGCTTTAGACTGTTATTTTTCAAGAAGTACATCTCAACCAATCAGTAAGTTGTGAAATCAATTTAGTGAATTAAAGAGCTAAAGCAATGAAATAGAATTGAAGTAAGGATAAATACTACTTTGTGAAACTCATATATATATATATATATATATATATATATATATATATAGTCATTGTGTAAAATTTATGCCTTTCTCTGAGTCAAGGCCAGAATACAGAATAGTTTGATAGTTACTGACTTTCCTCAATATTTTTGATATGTACTTAAACTTTGGAAAATGTTATGGAAGTAAATGTAGCCTGGTGCAACATTTTGCAGCATCATTGCTTTTTGTTTATTTCATCACAAGTAGGAATGCAAGGGTTTTGAAGAGGGGATGTGAATGAAATCTGGGGTCCTTTTGAGTAGAGGTATTAATAGCTACCCTAAACTGGGGAGAGAACTTTTTTTTCCTGACTCTTCATTATTTGCTGCTACTTTGTCCACTCTCCCCCCTTCAAAATTTTACATCTCAAAAGAGGGAAAACGCGATATAATTAAAGTGAAATGGTACTAATGTGTGAATTACTAGTATCCCAACATGGAAGTGGTAGAGCAAGAGATGAACAACTTTAATGAAGAAATGTTAACAAATAACTGATTTCTAGATATGGTATGCATATAGAGACAGTTGTAGTACTCATCTTTGGCTGCACAGTAAAATCTCCAGGGAAGCTTTAAAAAACCATTTTCCAGGCCATGTGCCAGACTAGCTACATCAGAATCTGGGCTTGGACCTAAGGCATCAGGACTTTTAAAGACTCCTCACGTGATTCCAATGCAGTTAGAGCTGACAACCCCTGGCGGAGATGTTTTTGAGCAGAGGGCTTTTGGATACACCTTGCTTGTTTCATGCATTCTCCCTTATCTCCAAAAAGACAGCCATGGATTTCTTTATTTAGGAGTAAAGACTCCTCCATGACTCTGAACTCTTCAGTTTCTCAAGTGACCTCATAAAGTCAGTAAAAACAATGGGAGGGAGGGAGATGAGTCTATGCCAGTCACTAGATCATACATTTTAATGTACTATCTTATCTTGTTCTCTTAAAATTTTTTATACACAAAAGAAAAACCAAATCCAGATAAAGTAAATGTTTCTGTCTCACTTAATTCTCACAACGTTTTGAACTGGAAATTATTTGACAGAGGGGTCCAGGCACAGGGCTGCCTCCCTGTAGTGGTTGTATATGAATAGCTCCTCTTGAGGTTGTGCAGTGCACCACCTGCACAGCTTTCTAAGGCCGCCTGCCCAGGCAGGGAGAGAGCCTGAGAGAGAGTGCTTTGAGTATGAAAGACAGAGGGCCTCTTTCCCTGGAGCCCAGGAATGATGAATGACATTATCACTGAGCTTAGTGGAGACATTTTGAAGGACCATAAATACTTTGAATGTCTCAGAGGAGTCTGGGCTTGATCCAGTGATCATAAAGACATCTGCAAACAAAGAAACACATGGTAAAAACCCGTGTCTTGGGATGAGTTTGCAGGCATGTGCACGTGATCTGGGAAAGGGAGAGAGTGAGACAGTAATGAGGATGGATGTTCAATAAATGGAATGGAGTGTCTGGGCTTTGGTGGTGGATGTGGGAAGAAAGGAAAAGCCCATCAGACCCAGGAACTGATGCAACCCCAGGGAGGCAGCAGGGAAGTCAGAGCCCACTGGTTCTCTGTGGCTTCATTTGCTGTCATCAGGCTCAAGCTGAACTGATATGTCTATTGTCACTCGGTGTGAGGTCTGAGGGCTGTATTTTTTCTTTTTTATAAATGTGAATAGAATAAAAAGGAACAGAATAAAAATTTCTCCTGTGCTCATTTTAGCAGCGTGGGTTTTCCGTGTAAGCTGCTTGTGTTGTTCTGTGACACCGTAATGCACAAATTTTCCTCATTATTCGAATGAGGCAAATATGCCAAATACATCACTAAATGGAAAAGGAACGTGTGAGATGAACATGGAAAGTAATCTGCTCCTTTCCCGAAGAAGAGGGAAGAGGGGAGGGTCCGCTGGAGAATCGGTTCACACGGAGGGACACTGGCCTTCGGAGGCAAATTTGGAAGAAAGTCTTCAGTGTTTCTTGCAGTTTTCCCTCTTTGTCCAGAAACCTAATTTCTATCAAAAGACCCGATCAAGTAATTCAGAAAATAGTTGTAGCTCAAACTTTGCCTCTGCGGGGAATTAATGTCATCACACCGATCATCTCTGTAATTGAGGGAGTCATGCATTAGTAAGAAGGTGGGGAGAGCCCTAGAGAGCCCTAGCCAGTTTGGCTCAGTGGATAGAATGTCAGCCTGCCGGCTGAAGGGTCCCAGGTTCGATTCTGGCCTGGGTTGCGGGCTCAATCCCCAGTAGGGGGTGTGCAGGAGGCAGCCAATCAATGATTCTCTCTCATCATTGATGTTTCTATCTCTCTCCTCCCTTCCTCTCTGAAATCAATAAAGAAATATATTTTTTTAAAATTTTTTGTTTTTAAAAAAAGATGGGGAGAGAGTCCTGCCAATACCTGTATAGAAAGCTGCCTCCTTTATGCATAGGTATATGTCCCATCCTGGAAATCTGTAATTGTGGGAGTCAGACATTAGTAACAAGATGGGGAGCGAGTCCTTCAAATAACCACGTAAAAAGATACTTCCTTTATGTGTAGGTCTATGCCCCATCCTGGAAATAACCAGGAGTGAAATGTTGTTTTAAAAAACATTTTAACTCAGTGTTTACCTCCCTTAGCTTCCAGCTGCCCGCCCAGATAAAGTCTAAATGCCTGGGCACAGCCTGTAATTACCTTCACAATCTGGACCCAGCTGGCTTATTGTTTCTTCTGACATTTCCTTTCCTGTACCTCTAAATAGTAGGTCCTTTCAGAAATCCATTCCTTGGAACATGGTTTCCCTCTCCCTGGGAAATCTCCTCACTCCTTACCCCAAACTTCTCTCTCAGAAAATTGCTACACATCCCTGAATCATAGCAAAAAATGTCACCTACCTGGTGAAACCATCTTTAAGACCAATCTGATCAATCCTTCTATGGGTTCACCCCTTACTGTAGCATGGTGGTGGAAACAGCGTTCAATCTGAGTTATTATTACTCTAGCTATAATGAGGAATCTTGTTTATTTTTTCTATTCCATAACTGTGTATCTCTATTGATACATTTGTATGATTTCAAAATCAGGACAGAAGAAAACAATCAGCATACAAAACATTTCCTCTGATTATTTTGTTGGACAAATACAAGCCTATATACCTAGACCTGTGAATAATTAGTAGGTCTTCCCTAGGTAATGTTAGTTCCCACACCTCTGTTGGAAATCTGAGGGCATGCATTTTTTCACTTTGTTTGACCTTTGACAGGACATCCTGGATACTTTGCACTTTAGACATATGACTTGGGCGGATCCTCACCTCAAAACTCTGCAATTTCAAAAATAATGCACTAATGAACGTTCAGAGGTAACATATTGATAATGAAAACTTGATGTCATTAAAGAATTGTTATTGCAAGGAGATATATTCAAAGATGATGAAGTATTTTAATTTACTTATTTGAGTTTTTATGTACTATATTTTATAGATAAATGTAGGATTTGTATAAGAGGATATATAGATAACTCATTATTGTTGCAAAAACTATTTATTAAACACCCATGTGGACTTGATGATTTGCTGGGTTCTATTTAAATGTGTTGTTAACTCTAGTAGTTCTCCCTAGAGTTTATACATATTTTTGGATTTTGGTCTTGTACATTGAGTAATGAGCTCGATAAATCAAAATTAATCTAAACTCTGCATGGATTAGTACAGTAGCTACATTATTTTTTGTGCTTATGATGATATACTTTCCATTTTTCTCTTTTCTGTTTATGATCTATATGTAACTCTTCTTAATTAGTTATAAACCTGAGGTATCTGTTTTTAAATTATTTCTTTTTAAACTTTCATAAATAAAGTTTTAGATGTGTAAAAATATATTATGTTAGAAAAGTGGTAAATTTTCTTAGGTTTTAAAAATTGTTGGGATTAGCTTTCCCTACAATCTAAAAGCAATTATTTTTTCTGTCACAGGATCATAAATAAGAATAAATATTTCATGACTGTTTAATGTGGTTATCCTAAAATTCAGTACATCCTTTACAATGCAGCTCCATAAATGTGTTGCAGGTTTCCAGAACAAATTTATTAGAGCTCACAGCACAAGGCGTTCTAAAGAATATGCACTTATTTAATAGAATTTTATGGTCTCTGCTTTTATTTTAAAAAGCAAACGTAGTATATTGTATTCCTTATCAAAAATTAGGTTCTTTTGTTTATTTTATTTTGGTCTTTTTTATATACTTATTAGTCAAAGATAATGAACAAAAATATTATTCCAAATTGAAGCTATTTAAGAAGATGATGATGTTTTTCTTACATTATGACCCCAGCTAGACATTACAGCACAAATCCTAGACTCACTACTCTTCTCGTCCACATCTAACTTAAAGCTATTAACCAAGGCTCAGCACACGGCTCCTCTCTCTGCTGCAGAGCCGTCCTGGATGCTCTTCCCCACACTCTGAGATAGCACCCACTCTCCTGACCCATAATTTAGCACCAGTGTTTGCTATCTTGCATTCTTCTTTGCCTTTTCATATATTGTTTTCTAATTTCCTCAAAGAAGTCTAAAAGCTTTTTAAGGGAAAATTTTCTCACTTCTTTTTTTATAAAACGTTTTTGATCAGAGGATGGACTAAATCCTCACATTGCCATTTCTAACTTTTCCTTCTGCTCTAAGTGGCATTAGCATGCCAGGGAAACCATAACTTCCCAAGGATATTTCAGTGAAATAATAAAATGTATTTACAATCATTTTTTAAATTAATATAATTGTTCACAGAAGTTTGGTGTTAGGGCTTGGCCAAAACAAGCAGAATTTTGCTGGAATTAACTCAGAGCAAAATTTGACATTTTCGTAATAAGAATGAGGTGATGAGTAACCTTAATTAAGTTCCTTTTAAGACAACAGACTCCAGTTAATATAACCCAAAGTTTGGGCCAAATTAAATCTCTAAGTTCCATGAACTTTAAAAAATCACTTCAATTCTTCTAAATTGTTAGTGTAACACATATTTATGTTTGAGAGAAGTGGAATTATTAATCCAACTCCATCTTGGACTACTTGGCGGCTTAATATCAATTTACATCCATTCTCTGCCCAAGTGAGAGCTGGTATGGAAATGTGCTCGCCCATGACATTCTAACAGCTTCTCTGGAAGGAGTCTTGATTTCAAAGGTTAAAGCAGGTACACCAATATATTTAAGTAAGTCATAAATCCATCCATGCACACTGCCTTTTCTGTGGTAGGAGAGCACAGGGGAAGAACCAGAAATGAAATACACTCACATTTTGATTAATGATGCTTGGGACCAAAGGCCCTCTTGCAAGGGAGGAAAAAACACCTATAAATCAGGCGAAGCTGAGCTTTTTCTCTGTAGTTGGATAACAACAGTACCTCAGTGGCAGCTTCTCTTTGTTCTTAACTGCTTGGAATGGGACCAAAATCCGGTGTCCAAGTTCTGTCATTAACCTTATGATGTGGCAACACCTCCCTTTTCTGGGTCTCAGCTTTCTCATTTGTAAAATGAGGGATCTACGGGGCTCCTTCCAGCCCTAACATTTTGTGAAGATAACCAGGCACACCCTAAGCAAACTGTGAATTCTGCCAAGTGGGTGGCTCTTTCTGCATCTGGATGAGGACCCTTCCTTCCTCTTAAAGCTCAAGTCTGTACTCTGCTAATAATAATACTAACCAGCTACCTAGTATTTCTGCTAGCTTTCCTCTGAGTGGTTCGCATGCATTATCCCAGTTAATCTCTACCTAGACATCTGTTGAGGGACTTGAGTCACGAAGAGGTTAATTGACTTGATTATGGGCACATAGCTAGAAAGTGGTGGAGCTAGGAGAAAAACTAGGTCTTTCTAATCCTCAAGTCTGTGGTAACCTTTTTTAGATTAGACATTTCTTTGAGAATATGATGAAAACTGTAAACCATCTTCTCAAGGTATTGTACACACATGCCCATGATATTTTGCATACCGTTTCAAGAGATCCTTTGAAACCCATTCTCTGAGATTCCAAGGTAACTCTTGTAGTATACCCTATATTATACTGCTTTTTCAGTTTATTTTTTTTTTCTGATTTCAAAATGGGAAAATCCTAAGAGAGAGAGAGAGAGAGAGAGAGAGAGAGAGAGAGAGAGAGAGAGAGGTAGATATTGGAAATGCATACCTTATTCCACAGTCTTATGTTTAGTAGAAAATAGTTACCTGGATTCTAGTTTGTGTTTGGTTTCTTCACATTCATGAATGTCAGAGGTTTTGGGGAGCTTCCCAGTCCCAGGTAGATGGTGGAATTGCAGGAGAGATCTTCACCTTGAAAAATTAACTTTCCAGTCTGCTCTTTAATACCTGAATTTCTCTCTCCTCCACAAGGGTTTTCTTTCTATAATTAGAGATAAAGCATTACAAAAACACGTCATTGGGAGAAGTAATGCATGGGCTTACATTCACATCAGGAATCCCAGAGGCTTTCTTACAAAAGGGTTTCTGGTGGAAGAGAGGGCTCTGGGCCCATGAAAGGTAGAGGGAAGGGAAAGGCTTCAGAAAGAGGCCCTGCCCATAAACCCTAGTTTTTCACTTCAAGGCTGAGGAATGCTGATCTAATTCAAGCAGAAGAAACTAGATTGTAAACACAGCACATTGGTCATAACTGCTAAAACACTTAAAGGTATTCTTAAAACTGGGTAAGGCTGTCTCCTAGAGTTTATAGGGCATATGGGAATGTCCTAGTCCCTTTTCTTTTCTTTTTTTTTTTTAAAGAAGTATTGACAATCATTTATAAATTAGAACATAAAATCCTTTAACTGATTTGGCAAAAACTAGTCTTGTAACGTAGGAGTGGTTTGCTTATTCATCTTTGACAAACAAAAAGAACATGGCATTATTTACATGAGGTACAAATAAAATCCATTGTAAGCGAGATTGGATATTACATGAGGAAAGAAAAAGTAAAAAGCATGTGAATACAAGAGTACCAGCTATTGAACTTATCTTCATTATTGAAAAGTTCTTTTAAAGAAAATAATATTCCTGCAACAAAGCATAGGTAATCCTTTAGAATTAAAAAAAAGATTGACAACTTATTTTAAAGGGTTGATAATACTACAATTTCATGGAAATCATGCTTTTAACCTGGTAATGAAAAATGTTTATTGGTAAAGAATCTCTCTCCTCTTGGCCAATGAAAATAAATAACATGACCAATATTTGGCGAACACGTTCACTATGGGATGCATTGTAAAGAAAGGGAAGCTGCATTTTCAAAAGTTGCATTTTCAATCACCTCTTTTTTGATGGTGGCTCATTTAGTGCCTCAGATTTCAGAAGCACGTTGGGAATAATGAAAGATTGATGCTTCATTAGTATCAGCCAGTGTATAATGCTGGGATGGGAGTTCTTCAAATCAGTGACAGTCAGTTGTCATCCTGTTCCTCTGCCTCCTCCTCTCCCCTTCCCCCCACCACATTCCCGCTGGCCCAGTGCCAGCAGTGAGGCAAAGTGGAAAGCCCCCAGGATGTGAAGACAGCAGGCCTGGTTCTGATCCTGTCTCTTACTAGAAGTTAGACACCAAGCAAAATTCAGTAATTTCTACAAGTCTTACTCTCCTTAGCTGAAATATTTACATCTAAAGGCTGTTGCAAAAATAAAGTCAGATCATTCTTTAGAAAAACTGTAAATCTCTCAGGTGCTACATAAATGTTAGTAGTTCTGCTTTTGATTATAAGTTCTCAGTCCACACACTGCTTGCTATTTTTGTGACTATGGCAGAGTGAGTTGCCAAGTGTGTGCATGTATATGTGTTAGATTTGTGGCAACTGTATATACTGCCAATCATAATACACTCTTCTATGATTTGCTTTTGGCCATTAAAACACAATAAAATATAGCCTTAATTGACGAGGCCTGCAAGGAGTAGGATATTTTTACTTACAAGAATGAAATAAACAAATTTGATTTTATATCATGCAAAAAATATTCTACTGTGTGTTACTATACTTTCTTTCCATTTCAAGTGCATAGCATTGAACATACCTAAATCTTTCTTGGATTAAGGGTACTGCAGCTGTTGACGTCATCACTTAAAACGTTTTCACAAAATAGAGCAATGTAGATTTAGATGTCGTAAGAGAGTTATGTTCAAGTTTCCTCTTTCTTAAATACCCTTTTTTGGGATTTGTTTTTCTCCTAAAAAGTGGAGTAAGGGGAGGATCCAGTTAATTGATGATCTTGGTTAATTATAGTTTTACGGTGAAGAGCGCTCCAGTTTGGGCCAGTTCTGTCTTTAAGAAGGCCTCTTTAGATCCCAAATATAGAAACAAGTCTTTTATATGAATTTGTTTATTATATCTTGTTTAAAATAGCAAAGTATTAAGAAAAACACAAGTGGGAAAGTGGCTTCATTATTATATTTCATCTATCTAATAATCTGGTAGTGGAAAAAGTTCCTTGACTTGGGGAAGATGTTTTTTTAGATTTGCAAATAGATTGGAGTTTGGAAATACCTGTGAACCAAAACTCCTTCTGCTTTGTGCAGGTCTAAAGGTCAAATTAGCCTTTTGCTAATTTGCCTGATTCCCTAAGCCTAAATTTTATACTGGCTGGATATAAGAAAATAAGATCTTTTGTAGCTTCAGGGTATGTTGATATAATCAAAACTTTTAAGTAGAAAATATGAGCTTCCTCATCTCTTACAAATCCATTCAGTGAGCAGAGTAACTTATCCTTTCAAAAAATCTGGCCCTGCTTTCAATACTCCAGCTTCTATTTTCTGCTTCCTTCCATTTATCACTTTCTTTCTGGTCGATTCTGCAGAACTAGCACAAAGGATATAGCTTTCTTGGCATAAAGCTATTTATTTGCTACTGTGTGAACCAGCATTTAGGAAACTTGTGAAATTAGCATGATCATGCCCAGGTAAGGAAACCAGGCTGTAGGCATAGCAGCTCCTTAGAGAAACCTATTTTTGACTAATTTATTCCTGTATCTTCTGGTTGTCTCCTAAGCACAAGAGGGTTGATTTTCTGTTGTGTTGATATTTAAACAAAATATTCAATACTTTTTATGATGACAGAGTAACACACGGTCATAAAATAAATATTGATGTCTATTGTGCTGTCCAATATGGTACCCACTGGCCACATATAGATATTTATGGATTAAATTAATTAAAATTAAATAAAACTAAAAAAAGTTCAGTTCCTTAGTTTCACTAGTCACATTTTAAGTGTAGTTAGTGGCAACTGTATTTGACAGCACAGAAGAACACTTCCATAACTGCAGAAGTTCTATTGGACAGTGCTGATTGTTGTTTTAGCCTGTACATCCTCCACCCCTCTTCTTATATCTATATTTCCAGTAAATTAACTATAGCTCTGAGTAATCCACCACCTGAATGTGCCTTAATTTATTTGCCTAGTCAGTCTGCTAATGATGGACATATAGGTTGCTTCTATTTTTTTTTTCTATTATAAAAAGTACGAATCCGTGCACTGGTGGGGTCCCTCGACCTGGCCTGTGGGAATTGGGCTGAAACCATCTCTCTGATATCCCCCGAGGGGTCCCGGATTGCGAGAGGGTGCAGGCCAGGCCGAGGGACCCCACCAGTGCATGAATCCATGCACCAGGCCTCTAGTATGCATATGAGATCTTTGGTTAATCTCTTCCTGCCCTCCCCCTCTTCCCTTTGAGATTCATCAGTCTGTCCCATGTTTCCATGCCTGTGGTTTCCGCTCCTGCATTGAGCATCTGCCCCCTGGTGGTCAGTGCATGTCATAGCTACCAGATGGTTGACTGGTCGGCTGGTCACTTAGGCTTTTATATATATAGATGGTGATTATTATCTTTGAGCATATATATATATATATATATATATATATATATATATATATATTGTACTTGTCTAATCTAAATTATTTAATATTGTACTTGTCTAATCTAAATTATTTAATATTGGAATTGTCTAATCTAAATTATTTAATATTGGAATTGTTTGGTCCAAGACTATGCATGTCTTACATTTTGGTACATGTTTCAGAGCTGCCTTCCAGATACTGTGTCAATAAACATTTCCTTGGTTGATTGTGAAAGGGCATTCATATCTGGAGCCTCTTTAATTCTCATTTAATTTTTCTATTCAAAATAGTAATAATACTACTACTTACCTTACTGAGTAGTTATTAGAAATTAAGTAATAACTGTGAATACTTAATTTTTTTAAAATATATTTTATTGATTTTTTACAGAGAGGAAGGGAGAGGGATAGAGAGTTAGAAACATCGATGAGAGAGAAGCATCGATCAGCTGCCTCCTGCACGCCCCCTACTGGGGATGTGCCCGCAACCAAGGTACATGCCCTTGACCAGAATAGAACCTGGGACCCTTCAGTCTGCAGGCCGTCACTCTATCCACTGAGCCAAACTGGTTAGGGCAATACTTTAAACAAATAAAAGGAAAGTTGCTGCTGTCATGTGTGATATTCATATTAAACTACCTGTTGGTTGTAAGGATAGATGTTAGAGACCGTTAATCCTCTGTGATTTAGTTTAACACCCAAAATAAGGAATAAAGGTGGTGGTAGTTGTGGAAAGAACATGACTTTGAAGACTTCATCATGGGAAAGGAACCCCTGGCTTCAGAAACATCATTTATTGTTGTAGGTATAAATAAACCAATATAAAGATAGGATTTTTTATACAAGGACATTTAGAGAAGTGGGATAATTTTGTTTTAAAATTAGAATTTAGTGAAACCTGAGAGATCATCCAGCCCCTCCCCTTACTCTACAAATGAGAAAGCAGAGTTCCAGAGAAGTTAAACGAGTTCTCAGATGCACATACCTAACAGGGCTAGACCCCAGCCTTCTGATCGCCATCCAGCATCCTTTCCTCTACATCCCACAGCTCTAAGTGACACAATCAGGATGGGGCAGGCTCTGTACTGTCCCTCAGATAGAGTTCAAGCCAGTGTCGCAATTCGGTTTGATAACTAGTATTTATCTAGAAGTTTACTCTTGAAATAAATGGTTATATAGGCTAACTGAGCCATTTGAAAGGCAAGCTGTCAAATGCTTATTAGCTATTTGAACTTCCTCTAGTGATAATAGAATTTTTCAAACTGACTCTTTAAGCCAAATTAAAAATCACATTTGTTTTTCATGCATGGCATCCAAGTTAGATGGCATTCCTTAGAAATGAATTGTTTGTTGAAGCTCTCATAATTTCTGTCATTAGCTCATTTCTGAAACTTGAACTTATTACCCTAATTTACTGTTTGAATTTACGTAAGAAACCCTTTCTTCAAGTTTTCCAGGACAGCTTCAAGTTTTCCAGAAGATTGTAATCAGCCTGCAAAACCAACCTGGTGGCCACTTCCTCCCTGTTCTGTCTTTACATGCTTCAAAGTGCTTTCTCTCTGTATCTGTGCCATTGCCTCCCTCAAGATCTCTCTTTTTACTGGCATTTTTGAATGTTTAATAGCTGCTGGCAATAAGTAACTTAGAGAAATTATGGTTAATGGCCCTCCTCCTATTTGCATCTGGGTGTTCTAAGAAACTATAAGAACTCTTAACTTTAGAAAGGACAGACCCCTCTCCACAGAGTCCAGTGCTGGATTTCAACACAATGAAAATGCTTGTCCTGCAGGAACCAAAGCCCTGAAAGATTTCTAGCAAAGCACAGCTTCTTGTGTGGCCATGCCAGATCCCTATGTTACAGGGCTCTCCAACATGGCAACACCTGATCTTGCACCTGCTGATATAAAGCAGTAGAGAGTGAGGTGACAATGTAAGGACCAGTGGTTTGTTGGAGCAGACCAATAGGGAGATAGATAATAGTGAAAACTTAATTTTTACATGAGATGAAAAGATGTGGGTAGCATACATTTTTAGGTGTTTAAAGAATTATTTTTTATTTCACATTTCTCTTTTGCTATATACGTAGTTTAAAAAATGCATATAATTATACATTTTGAACAGATAGGTTTATTTTTCCCAACATCAATGCTCCCTTATGTTGACTCATTTTCTTTTTTTTATTCATTTAAAAATGCGTTTGTATGTATTTATTGAATATATAACAATTGAATAGTGTGTTTTTCTTGAGCATGTAGCAATTGAATGTTGTGGATATGAGAATTATCCATTGGAATAACGTCTCCGTGTATTTGCCAAGTTGCTATCAAGCATGGTTTACTCAAAATCCCAAGAAGTTCTTCCTTGAAAATAAATTTGCTTGTCTTTTCCTTTTTGTTGAAGCAAAATTGGTTTATTCCAAAATTTGCCTTTGTGATGGTGATGCTAGGGGGGGAAATGGTGAGCCTTATAGTCCCTATCCCCTTATCTCCTTCAGAGCAACTGGTCTGTTTTTATCAGTGCTGTCTTATTTTTTAATATATAACATTTGTAACTGCCTGAAACCTACTTTGGAAATACATGAAGGAAGTATAAATCCCAAATAAATGACTGACTGTCCATCTGCTTAGATAAAATGAGGTGGTGCGGGAAGATGATTGATTGGTCAATGTTGTGGAGTGGCCACTTCAATGACAGTGAGGGACAATAAAGGGATTTTGTTGTAATCTTTACCTCATTAATCTTTACCTCATTTATTTTAAGGGCTAAAGTTGGTCCTTCGTTTTGTTTGTTTGTGTAGTATGGTATTGTTTCTGTTTGTAGGAAAGAACAGATATACATACATTTCAAATATAAAAGTGACTAAGAATTAACATTTCAAGATGTGATAAATGCACGAGAATATTTTATTAAAAAGTATGTACAGTAATAGTGCTAAGGCTGAAAGGATATGGAAATTGGTCTAAACATTATCAAAATACCTTATATGAAAAGGAACATTCATCATAGTTTCATTTTAATGCTGAGCAGTCTTTGACTGGCATACAGTGTCATTGTATTTAATGTAGTAAATCTTTCCAAATGAAGAAAAGAGTAGAAATATTGTCTTCACTTCATAGAAATGAAGATCAATTTTGACTTCAAAAAGAACAAAAAGTAGAGATAAAATTTCTTTTTACAAACCCAAAATACAGAGTAAAAAGCTATAATACTATGTAAATAAATCACCAAATACATTTGTTTTCAGAAATAAACATGCAAGATTTTTTTTTATTATCAAATAACAAAAATATGTAGCTGATACCAAGCCTTATAAAAATAATTATGCTTTCAAATTGAAAAAAAACAATTTTGGTGAATGTGAAATCTAAATGAATGAAACTTAGATTATGGCTTTATAATGGTTTGTCAAATGGTTGGGTCAAAATATCTGTTTCAAAATAGGTACCTTAAATTATCATGTATCTGTGGGTGGCAGGCAGGGTTGGTCATTACCGGGGTCAGAGAACTGGATCATTTCCATGGGCCTCAAATACAACTCTTAGTGGACTTGGTACTTCTTTAGGGCTAATAATTATGTACATTTTAATCAAAGAAAGATATTATCTTACCCAAGAGGAGATAATTTAATATGAAAAAAAATTAATGGTCGTCAACTTGTGATATCCAAAAAAATGATAGTCTTCAAACTACTTTGGAAATTTTAAAAAGCCTAATAGAAAATATTTATCGATGATATGTTTTCACAGACTGACATATTGCCTTCTGTCTGAAATTCTATCAAGCCCATGAGGTAACTAACAGCTATTATCTCACATTGGTTAGGGAACTCTGAGAAGCAGTTGTATTATCATTAAGCAAATAGGAAAATGGAAAAATAATCATTTCCAAATAAATTTAGCTTGTTCAATAGCACAGTCTTTCAAAACATGGGGCTTATTGTAAGAAAGGGTTGGATATAGTGAGAGAGCTAACAAAAGAGGTCTCTTGGAGAAGGCCAGGTTGAAGAACCACTGAATTAATACACTGAATAGGGCTTTATCATCTACTAATAGAGCCTGAGGAAATTCAGTATAAAAAAGGGATGTTTTGATCCAGTGGGGAGGGGAAGGGCCTGAAGTCTCCCTGGGAATGGGCGTGTTTAGCAATATCAGGTGAGGTCATGATGATTTTATCAGTGTCACAGTTTGGCCTTCCAATGACCCTGGAGTCATTTGACCCTGGCAGCTCAAAATTAGAAACTTGCCTTGGCCGAGAGTTCTGTAATACAGCAAGTATGGTAAGAGGACCTGTCCCCCCTCCTTCTTAGCACTGGGTGGGGCAGGCAAAACTCTGAAATCCCAAGCTTCTTGTTAATCTAGGATCAACTTTAGGGCTTTAACACAGAGCTAGATGAGAGAAGCCAAACAGAAAGACACTTGTGTTGTGACCACATGAAAATGTGTCCTTGTGTGCTGCTGGGGCTGACATCCTGATAACATTCAGGCGCCGGTGAAGCTGCACAGATGGGGCCCAGTCTCTGGACCACATGCTTCTCATCTATGGCAGAAGCATGACATTTGTGAATTATTCCTGTTGGCATTTATCTCTGTTCACAGGCCATAAACCTTACTTCTACAATTGGGACCCAAGTTATGCCAAAATAGAAAATTTAAACATTTCTGCTCACTTGCCTGAAAGCTCCCTCCCCCAATTTGCAAGACTGACTTGGTTCTCATTTTAGCAACTCACAATAATTTGCTGTGCTATTTAGGGATTCCATCAGTTTTGCTACAGATATTCACATCTTATTCAATTTGCTTACTTGATAGCAAGTTAGTGTGAATGAAAAGTTTTGGCAAATACATGTAAGTAAAAGAAAGAAAGTTAACTGTTCAAGATGGCAAGTCTTTTACTACACTAAGGCTGTTAGTAGTTAAAGGTATATCAGATTTGCTTTTATTTCTAAAAGGAATTCAAAGCAGAGAAAAATCTATTTAGAAAACATGATTCTTCAGGTTAGGATAATGAATCTTTATTACAATTATGTACATCTTTATATGTGATCTGATAACTAGGACCTTAGAGTTATAATATTTCTCTACTGTTAACTTGAAACTTTTAAATTTCAGTTGTATAAGTTTCTTCATCAGTAAAGTAAGGATTAATATTGACTTCATAAAATTCATGGAAAGTAATAATGTTACCTGCTTCCCATAGATATTAGAAGCTATATACTTATGTGTGCTGCTGATGCTATACTTAGTTTTGCATTCGTTTCTTAGGAAGTTTTCCCATATTATATGTAATTGAAAATGCCCTTAAAAGGGTTATTAGTAACCATAATAAAAATAAAGAAAATGAGCAAATAAATAGTTAATCACCATACAAAATTACCACTAAAAAAAAGAATAAGGAGCAGAATAACATCTTTACAGACAATGAAAACATGCCAGAAAGATATTAAACATATTTCCAAATGAGCCCAAAGCAATGAAGAAAATGATAGAAATTCTGAAATAAAAACATGAATCAGAATTAGAAAAACTCACAAGCATGATGATTGAAGAGAAGGAAGATTTTAAGAGAGGTGAAACACTCAGGAAAGAATTGGAAATAAAAGGAAAAATAATGTCAGGAATGAAGACTTAAAAAAAAAAAACTTAATTGTTGAGATTATTGCAGATGTCCCTCCCCCGCCCCATAGCTTCCCACTACCTGGTTCCCACCCCACTCCAGGCCCTTGACACCCTATTGTCTGTGACCATAGGTACTGCATACATGCATATAAGATCTTTGTCTACTAGTAATCTCTTCCCGCACCCCCCAAGGCCCTTCCCTCTGAGAATCGTCAGACTGTTCCATTTCCATGCCCCTGATTCTATTCCATTCACCAGTTTGATCTGTTCATCAGATTTTTTATTCATTTGATTTTTAGATTCACTTGTTGATAGATATGTATTTGTTGTCACTTTGTTCGTATTTTTTATCTTTACCTTTTTCTTCCTCTTCTTAGAGAATACCCTTCAGCATTTCATATAATACTGGTTTGGTGGTGATGAACTCCTTTAGCTTTTTCTTGTTTGTAAAGCTCTTTATCTGACCTTCAATTCTAAATGATAGCTTTGCTGGGTAGAGTAATCTTGGTTGTAGGTTCTTGCTATTCATCACTTTGAATATTTCTTGCCACTCCCTTCTGGCCTGCATAGTTTCTGTTGAGAAATCAGCTGACAGTTGTATGGGTACTCCCTTGTAGGAAACTAACTGTTTTTTTTTTTTTCTTGCTGCTTTTAAGATTCTCTCTTTGTCTTTTGCCCTTGGCATTTTAATTAGGATGTGTCTTGGTGTGGTCCTCTTTGGATTCCTCTTGTTTGGGGTTCTCTGTGCTTCCTGGACTTGTAAGTCTATTTCTTTCACAAGGCAGGGGAAGTTTTCTGTCATTTTTTCTTCAAATAGGTTTTCAACATCTTGCTCTCTCTTCTTCTTCTGGCACCCCTATAATTCAGATGTTGGTATGCTTGAAGTTGTCCCAGAGCAGTGGTTCTCAACCTTGGCTGCACATTAGAATCACCTGGGAATCTTTTTAAGATCCTGATTTCTGGGCCTCATCCTTTGGAAATTCTGTTTCTTTGTTACTAATGTTGTGCCCCCACCCCATAACAAAGAAACAGAATGTCCGGAGGATGAGGCCCAGAAATAGGATTTTAAAAAGATTCCCAGGTGATTCTAATGTGCAGCCAAGGTTGAGAACTGTCCCCAGAGGCTCCTTACACTATCTTCATATTTTTGGATTCTTTTTTCTTTTTGCTCTTCTGGTTGGGTGTTTTTTGCTTCCTTGTATTTCAAATCATTGACTTGATTCTTGGGATCCTCTAGTCTACTGTTGAAACTCTGTATATTATTCTTTATTTCAGTCAGTGTATGCTTAATTTCTGACTGGTCCTTTTCCATTTTTTTTGGCATTCTCACTAAGATCCTTGAATGTCTCACTAAGTTCCTCGGAGGTTTCTAGACAATTCTTGACTAACCTTATAACTGTGGTTTTGAAGTCTATATCAAGTAGTTTTCTTTCTTCCATTTCTTTCATTTGTGACATGTTTCTTTGTCGGCATTTTGGCTGCTTCCATGTGTTTGTTTCTATGTATTTGGTAGCTGCTAAGCCTCCTTGAGTTGATAGAGTGGCCTTATGTAGTAGGTGTTCTATAGGGCCCAGTGGCTCAGCCTTCCCAATTACCTGAGGTGGACTCTCTTGGTGTACCCCTTTGTGGGCTGTGTGCACAGTCTTGTTGTAGTTGAGCCTTGATTGCTGTTGGTATCACTGGGAGGAATTGACCTCCAGGCCAATTGGCTGTGGGGACCACCTGTGACTACAGTGGGAGAGCTGCTGTGCAGGAGACACCCGTATAGAGCAGGACTTGCTTCAGTGGGGCTTTGGTGCTCACTGAGTCTTCTTCTTGAGTGTGTCGCTTATGGATGTGAAGAATTGTAATCTGGTATGGTCTGACACTGACCACTGGGTACACTGGCTCTTGGATCTCCAAGGAGGTGCAAAGTCAGCCACTGCCTGGGGCAACCCAGCAGGAGCTACAGAGAGATCTTCAGATTTCTCCTCTTTGTATCAGGTTTAGAAGTGCCTAGATGAGACCCAGCTCTGAAGCAAGGCAGGCTGGTGCTGGTGCCAGGCTTGGGCCTTTTATTGATAGCTTTGGGGCTCTCTGACCCAGCTGCAGCTTGTTTGACATGTTTTAGGCTGAGAAAGGACAGGGCATTCATATACAAAAGCCTCTGTGCATAGCTTGGGTGGGATTGTAAATTGGTTGAGGCGGGGTCTCAAGGAATCTCCAGGGCAGAGGGAACAGAAATGTCTGCCAGTCAGCCCTACACTGGGGAGGTCCCAGCACAGGAACAATGACTGCTGCGAGCACCTCCATCTGGAAGAAAGACTCCCCTGAGTTTCTGCCCTGATACCAGACAGTCCAGTTTCTCCCCATATTTGTCTGGGTCCCCCAGAGCAGTGGTTCTCAACCTTCTGGCCCTTTAAATACAATTCTTCATGTTGTGACCCAACCATAAAATTGTTTTTGTTGCTACTTCATAACTGTAATGTTGCTACTGTTATGAATTGTAATGTAAATATCTGATATGCAGGATGGTCTTAGGCGACCCCTGTAAAAGGGTCGTCCGCCAAAGGGGTTGCGACCCACAGGTTGAGAACTGCTGCCCCAGAGCCTCGCCCAGCACTAGGCTCAGAGTAAGCGGGAGCTTGTAAATTCAGTTCGCAGTGCTGGCCTTTAAGAGGAGCAACTGGGTCTCTAGCAGCCTGTGTGACACTCAGCTTCAATCTGCACTGGTTTTTACAGTCTGTAGTTCTTACGGCCTGTAGGGACTTCTTTCCCCAGCTCTGGAACCCTGGGCAGGGGGTCTGGTGTGGGGCTGGGACCTCTTGCTCCTCCAGGCAGCCTCCAAAGAGGCGATCTCCTTCCCAATTAAAAAATCGGTACACCTGGGTGCCAGACCAGCCCGTTCTGTGCCTCCACACCTCCTACTAGTCTCAATGCACTTTCTTCTTTACCTCTCTAGTTGTAGTACTTTCACTCAGCCAGCTTTCCCATGGTTCTGGATGATAGTTGTTCTGTGTTTTAGTTGTAATTTTGATGTGGTTGTGGGAGGCAGCAAGTACAGGAGTTTACCTATGCTGCTATCTTGGTTCCTCTCCTCAGGAATGAAGGCTTTAAGAAAGGGAAGCCAAGGCAAATAAACATAACAGCTAATACCTTAAGAAATATAAAATGTGAAAAAGAGGAAACATTCATAATAGCCCTCAAATAAAAACAGCCAAATATCCATTAACTGGTGAATAGATAAAGAATTTTCATTTATCCCGAAATTAATACTGCTTACCAATAAAAAGACTGAACTAATTATACATGCATCAACACGAATACATCCCCAAAACATTATGCTACATGAAATGTCAGACACAAAAAGTGCTATATGCTTTGTGATTCCATTTAAATTATATTCTAGGAAAGGAAAATATAGGATCAGTTAATGGATCATTGATTTGTTAGAGGCTGAGAGTATATGTTTGTAAGGAAGGGGCAGGCAATTAACTGCAAAGAGTCATGAGAAAACTTTTTGGGTTAATGGAAATGTTCTTTATTTTGGTTACACTCCTGCCTCCACTTGCCAAAGCTTACCAAACTGTATACTTTAAAAGAATTAATTTTATTGTTTGTAAATTATACTTCAGTAAAAATAAAGAAGTAAAAAAATAAATAAAAGGGATTTAAGAAAAGTAGATGCAAGTAGATTTCAAAGAAGATTAAACATCTATATATATAAAAGGCTAATATGCACAGTGTCCCCTCAGGAGTTTGATCATGAGACCAGGAGTTCAATTGCTCGCTATGACATGTGCTGACCTCCAGGGGGTGGCGCGGAACATGGCAGGTGACCAGCGGTGGCAGCGGGGCACTGAGGGAGCTAGGGAAGGAGGAGGTGGGGAGGTGGGGAACCTGATTGGCCCTGATCGCCAGCCAGGCCTAGGGACCCTACACATGCACGAATTTTGTGCACTGGGCCTCTAGCATATACATAATAGGAATCCCCAAGAAAGAAAACTAAAACAATGGGATACAATCAATATTAACATCTATACTTCATGAAAACTATCTTGAAATAATTAACATCTATACTTCATGAAAACTATCTTGAAATAAATTTTTAAATGTTTTAAAATTATATATTGGAAAGGAACTATAAATATGAGGCAAAGAAAATCTACCAAGAAAACTAAAAACTATTAAACTATAAAAAGAAGAAAAAATATTCTATAGTCATCTAGGCTAAACAACCAAGTCATTAATAAGAGAAAAAATATGAGCTTGTCACTAGATTTCTGTCAGCTGATTAAAAGTATTTATTTTTGCCAGAACAAACGGGAGTAACATATTTAAGAAACTTGGGGAAAGAAAATGGGAGTTAAGGATTTTGCCAAATAGTACTTCAAGTGTAAAGTTCACAGGCAAACTTGCAAGAAATCTGGGAATGTTGTTTCCTGAGCTGTTGCTAAGGAATGCCTGAATATGTGCTAGGTAGAATGACTGGAGACATGTCGTGGAAGGACTGCTGGCAGTGATTTCATTGGCTGATAAAAACCACACAAAGAAAGACAACCATATGCAACTCTTGACAAAACTGTACAACACTGTTATGAACTAGTCTTGACAAAAAAGAAAAAAAGAAAGAAAGAAAAAAAAGAAAGGAAAAAGTAAACAGAAACCTGAATACAATCAAGCCTTTAGATCAGTTTCCAGGAAACATAGGGGAATGGGGTATGTTAAGTAATACCACCGGGTTGCAATCAGCAAAACCCAGACTGTGTGAAATGTGAAACTACAGGATAGACCATCTTACTTCTTCAACAAAATTTCCAAGACAGAGAGGGAGAGAGAAAGAAAACCTATAGATAAGTGGTTCTCAACCTTCTGGCCCTTTAAATACAGTTCCTCAGGTTGTGACCCAACCATAAAATTATTTTCGTTGCTACTTCATAACTGTAATGTTGCTAATGTTATGAATCGTAATGTAAATATCTGATATGCAGGATGGTCTTAGGCGACCCCTGTGAAAGGGTTGTTCGACCGCCAAAGGGGTTGCGACCCACAGGTTGAGAACCACTGCTATAGATTAATAGGGATCTCAGAATCAAATTAACTAACCAGTATATGGACCTTGTTGAGGAACTGACACTGATTTATTTAATCATACTAAGGAATTAGTTTTTGAAGGGTTATAATAATGGTATTATGGCTGTGTTTAAAAAGAGGAGTCCTTGTCCTTCAGTAATGCATACTGAAATACGGTGTCGGGTGAATTTCCCGCCAAAATATAAGATGGCGCGTTAAAATGCCTATATCTTTTGAAGTATGGGTTCGATTGAAATGAAATATTTGGTAATACGCAGTTACAATCGGCCCGAGTTTACACGTTTCCCGCACTCCACCGCAAATATATATGAACCGAGTTTAAGACGGCTCCCGCGGAGTACGCGCAATTCACGCGAGCCGACTTAACTCGTTTCCCGCAACCCAAGTGTTAAATGACAGTATGTCTAGGATTTACTTCAAAATAATTTGAAGTTGGTGGGAATGGATGGGACCATAGATGAAGCAGGACTGGTCAAGATGGATAACTGCTACTGCTGGGTGATAGGGGTTCACTATCCTGTCCTCGCTGATTTTGTTTTCTAGGAAATTTACATAATAAAAGATTAAAAAATAGAATGACTGACTTTATTGATTTTTTAAAAATATATCTTTATTGATTTCAGAGAGAAAGGGAGAGGGAAAGAGAGATAGAAACATCAATGATGAGAGAGAATTATTGATTGGCTGCCTCTTGCACGTCCCCTACTGGGGATCAAGCCTGCAACCCAGGCATGTGCCCTTGACCGGAATCAAACCTGGGACCCTTCAGTCCGCAGCTGACGCTCTATCCACTGAGCCAACCATTTAGGGCGAATGACTGACTTTTTATATAATATTTTTCACTAACTTGAAGTGAGACCATTATTGTTCTCCAGGACCTGAGAAGTGATCATTTGCCCCAAGACATGTGAGTAGCGTTCGAATCACACATCCAATCCTGGTCCTCTGAGGCTGTCTGGCCCATGGACTGTCTAAGCCTTGCTGTCTTAAAAGCAGAGGTGGCTCTTTTCTTTGGTTGTTTGGGTAAGTCTTCCTAGCGGTCTGACCTTCAGTGCGGACTGTGATTCCCGCAGCAGCACACACCTCTCACTCTTCAATGACAAGCTCATAGTTCGTTCCTCCTGCCTACCTTCAGGAATGACCTCTTTGTGCCAGGCTCACCTTTCTCTTTCTCTTTCTCTTTCTTTCTCACTACATGTTAACTCTTCCCTGTTTTATTTGCTTTTAATTTCTATTTTCTCTTCCCCCACTCCTTCTGCGGTCTCCTTCCCCCCCTAGTCTTTCTCCATCTATCAAGTGACTTTTCAACTGGTTATGGCCCTTCTATTCCCAGATATGCTGTAGATATTCCTTCTTCCTCATTCTCGCCCTGATGACCACCTCTCTTTTAAAGACTTGGCTTCAGGTGAGTTTGAGAAACAGAACCAGCAAAGAGAGCTCTCACGAGGCAGCTCATATGGAAAGGAACCCAAATAATAGTATTTCGAATCTAGGAAGGCTTGTGATTTTTTTAGTTAAACATTAGTATGAGAGGAACCCTGGCATCTTGAACAAAGCAGGTATTCCATTAATATTTACGAATGACATCAATGAACAGGAAATGAAACGATGTACTCAGAAGAGCTCATTTCATGACAAAAATATTTCTTCCTCTATGCCTTTTGAGGTGTTGGAGTCAGTTTTCATTCCTATAAGCCTTGCTTTCTATACCCGGGAAATGAATACACCATAGACATGTGAGATAAGACCTTGCTCTTTCATGGAGTGCAGTCGGCCCACCTGGTCAGTGTAGCATAGAAACACTAGATTGGGAGTTTCTTGATGGCGGGACCTTGTTGATTCAAGTTTAAACCTCTGTGCTTAGGCACCATGTAATTTTGGGCTATTGCGGCATGTCATCTCTCTTGCTCAGATCAAATGTTAGGAAGGGTCTCTGCTAGGTCACACACCTCTGCTACTACTACTTAAGGCAAACTGCAAAACAGGACTTTTGTTCCTGGAATATTTTGTTGTCTTCCCACCTCCCACCTTTGTCTCTCTCTGCTCTCTTCCAAGTACTCTACACCCTCATGTTTTCCCCTGACGAAAGCCCGCCCCCCTCACCACAACCTCTAAAGACTTGCCAGTCCCCAAATGTCCTGCATTCTAATTGGATTGGCTTCCTTTGCACTAACAATCCTACACCACCTTCACCAACATTGTTATTTCTAGGTTACTGATCTAAGATGGAGCATTTGTTTAAAGTGAGTCTTTATAAAATATGAATAATAGGCAGGCTTTGTCCAAATTAATTTCTGCTTAGTGGAATGTGTAAAGAGATTGTCCTAAATTCTATAATGGGACTCCCTATTGGAAGAGGTATTCATTAGGCATCCCACTAGAAAGTATGTTGATCCCTCCTCTGCTTTGTCACTCCTCCCTGACTCATGGAGCTTACCGTGAGGCTGACCTAGCTTTGGGGAAGTACTTTGCTGTCCTGCCACGAGCCCATGTGCCAGGAAGTAATTTCTAGGCTTAGTCTGGTAAAGTTCATCAACTTGCTTTGAAGGAGTCCTATAGGAAGAATCCAGGAAATCAATGGAGGGTTTTGTGTTGCCTTTAAGCATCTCTAAAGGAAGAGATGTTCACCACCTCCTTGGTATGCCAATGTATCACAAACTTTATGACCATTACGATTCTGCGGTGTAATTTAAAGAGAATTAAAAAATGCAGATGCACACAAATGTTCATACATTAAAGAAAATGTTATGTGACTTTAAACTGTCAGATTTCTATAGTGTTTTCTAGAAGTAGAAAACTTTTAAGACAGATCCAGTAATATTTAAACCCAAGATAAGTTTTGATATTGATCTGTAAGAAAGTAGGCAAGATTTAGTGATAAATTAGATCATTAAGAATTGAGACCTAACAAGGGAAGGCATTTGCTGTACATTTACTGTTTACTTGTATTGTAGCACCACCTAGTGTTGATAGAGAAATGAGTTCTCCACAGCTTTCCTAGCTTTCTTACCTCCCAACTGAAAGATACCTGAAGTATACTGGTACTCTTGGCCTGTCAGCCAAAACAGTGCTGCTCAAAAATGTTTCTAAAATTCAGATAAATGAAGTATTATGCCTTCAATTAGGTAATGATTAGAATGTACATATTTATTGACATGCGTATATGACATTTTAAAAAAATATATTTTTACTGATTTCAGAGAGGAAGGAAGAGGGAGAGATGGAAACAACAATGATGAGAGAGAATCATTGATTGGCTGCCTCCTGCATGCCCCATCCTGGGGATCGAGCCTGCAACTTGGGCATATGCCCTTGCCGGAAATTGAACCTTGGAACCCTTTGTCTGCAGGCCGATGCTCTGTCCACTGAGCCAAACCAGCTAGGGCCATATATCACATATTTTATCATTTTTAGGTCTAATGTCTTTTTATTTCCTAAAAAAACATCCTGTAGGGGCTGGGAAATTACTGATGATTTTTAACTTAAGTTGCTCTTTCAACAAATCTTTAAATGGTGAAACATCAATTCCTCTGCTGCTACCATATTAGGTCCATGGTTATTACTTTTGCTCCAACTCCCTTCCTGCCACTTCTGACAGAGAACATCAGCTGGGGTATTGACTTTTAGAAGTTCACTATCTAAGCAGTGATGGCGAACCTTTTGAGCTCGGCGTGCCAGCATTTTGAAAAACCCTAACTTAACTCTGGTGCCGTGTCACATATAGAAATTTTTTGATATTTGCAACCATAGTAAAACAAAGACTGATATTTTTGATATTTATCTTATATATTTAAATGCCATTTAACAAAGAAAAATCAACCAAAAAAATGAGTTCGCGTGTCACCTCTGACACGCGTGTCATAGGTTCGCCATCACTGATCTAAAGTATGGCCCAAAGACTGGAAGCTTAGGCAACACCTGGAAACCTATTAGGAATGCAGAATCTCTACCCCTCCCCCACATCTACTGAATCAGAGCCCGAACTTTAGTAAGATCCCCACGTGACTGAAATGCCCATTAAAATTTGAGAAGCACTGTTTTAGAGACTTATTCTCACCCCTCCCCTACCAAAGATTGAACATCAATCAAACCAAGACTAAAGACTCATTATAATTTTGGATTTTCATTTTATTCTTGGAAAAAGTTACATAAATTTTGTCTAACTCCTGACTTATTTTATATAAATTGTATTGCTGCTGTTGAGACTTATATCAGCAAACAAAGAAGTCACAGTCCTTTTCTACTGGGTCTGTCAGCTTCATCTCTTGGGAGACATAGTTAGCCAATTAAAGATGCCGAGAGGAGAATGGCCAACTCTGAAATTTTAGAGCATGCAGACACTAACAAAATATTTAGGTTTGCTGTGATAGACTCAGTTTGAACAGAGTGTAGAAATTGAGGCCTAACTAATTCCTGACAATTGAGATAGGAAGGAACACTTAGAAACTGTATTATTATTATAGTTGGAAATTTTAAAGATTGAATTTTTTAAAGCCTTAATTTTATCTCCTTCTATGTATACATCTAGTAAGTTTAATATAAGAATAAGAGCAGTTACTGCCTTTTGTTTTTTGGTTAATCTACATTGGCTCCTAAGTTTTAACAAATTAATATTCACAAATTTAGTTACATTTCCTAAAACATTTTAACCTATATAATGACTTCAAACATCTTAGATGAATAATAGGATAAACGTAAAAGGTGCTCTTTCTATGCACTTAGATAAATTAGAAAATGTAATAAACCAAACTCATAAGTATGATAAACTAGATGTTTTAACATTAAAAGTAATACAGTTCTTTTATTTAAAAAAAATCATAGCTTATATCAATTATGCACTTCAAATTAAAACTTGAAGGCACTATTATATTTCAGATTCTTTAAAACATCTCAAAAGTTAAGTAAGTAACACAGATTATCTGCACAATTACAAAACTGACTGCTAAATTTAGAACAAAGTACCATGGCTTAGGTTACAGTTTTTTTACTTATTTCTGTGTTTGCCTAGTGTTTCATAGTCTCATATACAACTAAAGGAAGCAGAAGTTATTTGATGCATGACCAGTGTTTCAATCCCTTGGGGGACAGGTGTATAGTAAAAGGTACTGTGGACCAGCCAGACCTGGGCATTATTTCCAAAAATGATTACCTGGCTGAACCTTCTTATATATGTTTTTAAGTCTTCCCTGCCAATGGGGCAGTCCCAGTCCATGGCTTTCATGTGGGACTTAGCTACACAAGCCAATGCCTCTCTTGTCCCCGGGGTGTATACATTTATTCTGTTTTAATTGGAAACTCTCTTAATGTTCTCTCCCTCAGTTTGGGTAGATGGAATTCTGTACCCTCCACCAGGGCTGCATCTTAATTAGCATTAATGGAACCCTATAGCCCCATCCAGGATATAAACTGTCTTTGTAGTTTATTACCTGTTTCATCTGCCTCCATTTTATTGTCATTCCATTGGCACTGCCTTTTACCTGGAGTTCGGCTATGAATGAAACTGTGCATGGTGTTACCAGACGCGCCCCCCCCAGTAAGCACAGATATTGCAGTATGTAAAGCATTGTGGGTTATGACTTTTGTGCTGGCACAATTATTGTGAGTAAATCAAGAACAATAGTCTCTATGAGACTTCTTGCAGACTTCAATATATGGAAGCCGAGTGGCTTGTTATTTAAAAGAAACTAGAAGTTTGAGGGTGCACTTGTCATAGGTTGGGTTCCTAGGCAGCAGATGCTGAGGTTCTGAGATTTGCATGCTGGAGGCTTATTGGGATGAGCCATTGGGAACACACCTGTGAGAAGTGAGTGATGTCAAATCAAGTAGGAAGAGGAATTGAATTCCAGTGCGGCTGCCATAGAGGTCTCAGTCATTCCTACAGGGAGCTCCATGGAGTTGTGCTCCTCTCCCTCCCTCCCTCCCCCCCCCCCCCCCCCCAAAATGGGGGGCCATTGGAATTGAGGGGCCCCCAGGGAAGGCTGTGACCTTGGGTGAGGCAGCTGAGGGCAATTCCCAGAGAGGGTCTCCGATGAGAAAGTTGCCAATACTCCTGCCAGCTTGGGGGCTGAGGGGTGGGTGGTGGTGGGTGGTGGTGGTAAGGACATAAGTGTGTCAGTCAGAAGTGGTAGGGAGTATAAATGCTTCCCATGGCATTCACTAGTGTTTTCTCTCTTGGCACAGAGAAGATCATGGCCTTTAGCCATGGGACTTAATGTAGGAGAGGCGATGTAACAGCAGACTGATCCCCTTAATGCAAATGAAAATGCCTCCCTTTGCTGAGAGGCATTGCAGAGAATGCATGAAGACATGGCAGTGATGTTGGCAGGGAGATGGCAATGTGGTTCTCCAACCAACTGTCTCCTGCAGCTGTGAAAAGACACACAGCCTGGCTGCCAACTGTTGGGCTCACTGTGCTTGGGCTGAATTTAGTTCCCTCTTATGTCAACTTGGAATTCTATGTGGAAGAAGATTGGTCTGGTCTGCCACCACCTCTATCTCTTAGCAACTGAGAGAGATTGAAACAACAGCTGGGTAATTTGATATTGGGAATTTAAAGGTTGTGAAAATAGAATAGAATAGCTGTTTGTGTTAAAGAAAAATCAAAGAGAAAATGATGTAACTCTAATGCTTAGAAATGTGTAGAATGCTACATGGGTTACAAAGAGTAAAAATCTGGTTTAAACTGGGTGGACTCTTCCTCCCTCAGAATGATTCAAGTTGAATCCAGAAGCACTCCCAAACACATACATTTGCCTAAATATAAATTCCTGTGGAATGGTTGAACTGCAGTGTGAAAAATAATTTCTGTATTCTGCATTTATTTTCTCTAAGATTGACAGTAGCTACTGCCTTCTTACCACAGTTTTGAAACAATAATTCTCATATAACATAGGTGAAAGTTTAGCATATGGTTTATTTTGCTTTGGGTGTGCGATAGGGAAGGGGACCAGAGTTGAAGATCGGAGAAAATGAGGGGTCGTCCTCAGAGACAGTGATAAGCTGGAAGCCTGCTTCCTAGGCTGCCCACACTGTCCCCTGGGTGCACGTACAACTGGTAATAATGGAATTGCATGTTGGAAACTAGAAAAGGAAAAGCCAAGTGGAATTGTTGATAACAAGTTGTTTTCCCTCTTCCCTGGAACCAGCGAAGAGGCCATCTGGTTTGCAAATGAGAAAATCCAGAAAACAGAGTGTTTGCTTTCAGAATGAATCAAATGTCATAGTCTAATGAAAATTCCAAAGCAGAAAGAGAGAAGGCAAGAAAGAGGGAATGGGGAAGAAGAGCTTTAAATGTTTAATTACTGGGGCAGGCTGCTTGCTGCTTGCATTCCTGTAGACTCATAATCTAAGCATTTTGCAATTGTGTAGTAAACCTGCCTAGACAAAGTTCATTTGAAGGGATATGGATTACTGGGGAGGGGACTAAAAATCTAGAGTTTTACATGGTAGGTGACTGCCCGGTCTTGTTTATCAGAATAACTTTTCATCCACCATACATGCAGCCTTTGTCCCAGCACAGTGGGCCATTGTTTTCTTTGCTTGGTTAGTGGTTCACTTCTTGCCACTTCTCATACTGTTGGCTCACGGGTCTACTACTACTGTCAACATGAGCATCCCTTCCTTTTTCCATCAATGCTAAGAGAATGCCAAACCTTCCAATTCCTCAACCAATGCTTTTATGACACACTGAAGTGGTGAAGAAAAAATTGATTGAGAACTATAATTCTTCTTATCCATCCACTTCCTTACCTCCCAACTCCCATAAAACCACATCCATCCAATTTTCAACAAATGAAGCAGAACCATATGAAATTGCTTTCATGGCAGTTAAATATAAGGTAATTTCACATGGTTCAACTTCTACATATACAAACAAGTTCTCTGATAAAAACAAAATAAAACTGAGTGACAAAGGGGACAATCTTTAGAATTCTCTAAGGAGAGGAAAAAATACTTCAAGTAAACAGACTGACAAACTTATTTGTAACCAAACTAAATTCCAGATGGCTGGCTTATAGTTCACAGACAGAAAAAAAATTGCATCTTGCAGGAAACTAGCATTTCTCCCTAAGGAGATGAGGATTTAAGTTCCCTTTATGGGACATGTTTCCAGTTCACTTGGTCTTGCATTTATCTTGCAAATTCTTTTGATGTTTGCACTTCATTCATTTTCCAACATTTGTTCTGATTCCAGAACTCTGTATTACATTTGTATAAATTTGTTGATGTTTTCTTTGCTTTGAAAGATAGAAAGTGTATAAACTCTTTTTAGATGAAAACTACCTTTCCACTCATTTGGGAAAGAAAAGTGCATTTGTTCACTTCCATAGCTCTAGAACATTTGTTCTCAATTTTATACTTTTATTTGAGACACGGGAAGTATATTTGTTTAAACTTACTTTCTGAAAATGAATCCAGAGTTACAGTCTGATGAACATTATACAGTGGAATGGAATGGTTTATGGATATATAATAATCATAGTGAACGTGAATTCAACACTTATGTCAGGTACTATCACATACTATGCACATACTATCACATTTAATTCTTATCCTATGACGTGGGTCTGGTCCTAATTCACTTAGCAAGAGAGCACAAAGGTTAAGTTTCTCTCCCAAGGAATCCGAGTTGCAAGGTGCAGTGCTAAGACTGACATCCAGGCTCCCGCCAGGCCTGCTCTCTCCATTCACTGTGACATTTTGCCTTCATGCTGACTGCAGCTAATTCAGACATCCCCCAATTCATTATTTTTAGTGATGATTTTAGTTATTTTGAAGGTGACATTTGGGCAAGGTGTCTTGAAGGACTGATGGTAAGTGTATATTGACTGTTCTATGAAGAGCAAAGCTTCAAGAGGCGTCTTGATGAATTTTCTCAGCGTGGAGATTCAAGCAGACCAGCTTCTCTTTGCAGCACTAGCATACAAACAATCCACACACCTGAACCCTTACCTCTTAATCTGAGCCCAGGCTGCAGCCAAAAATCATTTTCAGCTCTAATTACCTATAAAAATGTCTTAAGCCCACTTTTAATTACACAATATTGTAATTATTATCTACCTAGTGTCTTAAAATTTTACTATTTTCATGCTGAAACAAAAATTCAATATATTGTTCCTTAACATATTTATCTGCTTGTTTTCTAGTATCTTATATTTATAATTTCAACAAATCTTTGAGAGCCCACCACATGTCAGACATTCTTCTTAACATAGCAATGAACAAAACTGACAAAAATTCTGACCTCAAGCACTTCTCATTCTCAGAGTGATTAATTTTTAAAAGAGTTGCCAACAGAAAGCCAGAAAGGAAGAGTGGATCTCTTAAAAGCAACTTCTGGATCGGATTCAGAGGCCTGAGGAAAAATGCATGGTGCCTTCTCAATTCAGGAGCCCCCAAGCCAGCTCGGAATCTACTCAGACAAGAGCAAATAGCAAAATGGGGTTGGTAGAGGTTTACTTGTAATTTGAGCTTCCCTCGTGTGAATTACATTAAATATGCATTGAATTAAGATATTTATATAGCTAAGTCTCCTACTGTATTTTAGCCTTATTTTCAATACATAGAATTTTATGTTGCCATGTTCTAATTGTGTCAGATAAAGATGAAAACCCTCAGATATCAGGCCCCAAGTTGAGGATCTCTCTGGGTCACGGACTTAAAAATAAGAGAAGAGTTCGGTAAGTAGAAGCAGCTGAAGAGGGAAGCTGAGGATAAGGTTCATAGTTCCCCCAAGGAGTGGCTGAGACTGGCTGGTGGAGACTCGGCTCTGAGGCACTTGGCTTCCATATGTGTGTGAGTGTCTGTCTGGACGAACTAATTCAGTGCCATAATGTCAAGACCAGTGTGTGCCACAGACTTTAGGAAATGCCTTGCGGTGTATTTGCTACTTTGGTTCCCAAAATCATTTTAGCCAGATTTTCTTACTGATGAAGAATTTTTATTTCTAGAGATTTTGCTACAAATGAGAGGCAATAAGGGAGTTAATTCTTAGAGCCCAACTATCTGGCTTCAAATTTCAGTCCCGCCTCTTATATGGCTACACAAGGCAGCTCACTGAGTCTCGTTTTCCTTCTCTGTAAAATGATGGTTGTAATAATAGCCTCTACCTCGTAAGATTGTCATGAGCATTACATTAAGTGGTGTCTGTGAAATGCTCAGAATGATGCCTGGCCATACGAAGCACTATATGCCCTAGTAAATGTAGCTAGTATGAGGAGAGTCTTAGATTCTCCTGTCAATGGGTACTGCCTGGCTGGGCTTTATCATCCACAATGAATCTTTCACATAGTTTGATAGGCGTGGTGGGCATCACCTTAAATGCCAAAGGCAAACTCTAAGACTCAGAGCAAAGGCCAGTGCTGAGCATGGCCACGTGTGGAGTTCTGAGTTTTCATATGCAGCGATTAAGAGCCAATATCAGTGAATGTGATTGCCCAGAAGCATCATGCACTCAAGCAGGCACACACACATGCACACGCACACGCACACATGCATGCCCGCAGGCCAAGTCCCTGTGTGATTGCCATCAAATGTGTCGGGAAGACACCATGCTCAGATCTATGAAACCAAGGGATAGATGTCAGGGACCTAAGGGTCCTTCTGCTAAACAGATGACCAAGTGATTAAGTAAGTGAACAGTGAGGAGGAAAATTCTGTTCCAACTGGAGTCAAGATGTGAAGCAGCAGCAGCTGAGCCAGCAGCCCGGGTGACAAGGTTACAGATGGACTGCATGGCCTCGGGGGGAAGCCAAATGAGGTAGAAGGCACATCAGAGGAAACCTCACCATCAGAAAACACAAAAGTGTGACTTGGTGTCAGAAAGAGATAACTAGTATGTGGAGAAACTCGATTTGGCCTGAAATATAGGGTGTTCCAAAAAACGTATACACACTTTGATAATTATAAAGGCAGTGTTTACTTGTATTAACATACATTTTATTTTCAAAATGTAATAGACTCCATAGACATTGTGTGTATACATTTTTTGTCGGTTCAAGGTACAGGTCAGGGAAAGAAGGTGAATATCAAGGAAGACTTTATGGGGAGCTCCCAGAACACACAAACTACATTGTGATGACTGTCTATGAAGAAAGATGAGTATGGCTCTTTTAGGCAGGAGATGAGGATGTATAGAGCCTGGCTGCATGGAGAGGGAGAGAGAATGGTTGGATTAATATAGGGTCTGGAAGATATGCATAAATAGGCTCCTTGGTATAATGGAATTTCATTCACCATGACAATTCCTGATTTCCACTACATTGTCTGTTTTGGCTCAGAATACAATTAGTATCCAGGGGAAGGAGCTAGTCTCAAGTTAGAGGGCTTTGAGAAAAAATATATTGGGAGGAGAGGAGAGGATAGATTTGTCCAGTCCTTTTTCTATGAAAATTTGACATGTTAAAGGACCCCCAGGGATTTGGGAAGAATGCTTTCTGAAAAAGTATTCCATGCCCTAACCTGTTTGGCTCAGTGGATGGAGCGTCGGCCTGCAGACTGAAAGGTCCCAGGTTCGATTCTGGTCAAGGGCATGTACCTTGGTTGCGGGCACATCCTCAGTAGGGGGTGTGCAGGAGGCAGCTGATTGATGTTTCTCTCTCATCAATGTTTCTAACTCTCTATCCCTCTCCCTTCCTCTCTAAAAAATCAATAAAATTTATTTAAAAAAAGTATTCCACTGGGTTAGACTTAGGAGCATGTGGCTTATATTAAGATAATATCTACTTCTTTGATCAATTTTTAGCATTGCATAAAATTGCTTTTAAAAATCACTTCCATTATTTCCCCCTAATTGTATGTATAATACATCCTATATAATAAAAGGGTAATATGCAAATTGACCCTAATGGCAGAATGACCACTCAACCAGTCACTATGAGGTGCACTGACCACCTCTTGGTCTCTTTCCCCTGGTCAGCAGGCTCCCATCGCCTGATGGTGAACGGGGAACCGGGGGTGGGTGGTGGCAGGGGAAAGAGCCAGCTGCTGGCAGCCGGGGAAGATGGCCCTGATCGCAGGCCAGGCATAGGGACTGTACCCACGCACAAATTTCGTGCGCCGGACCTCTAGTATTCTTATAAAAATGAGAAAAATAAAAATCATCTATGGCTCACTACAGATACTCACTATTACTCAGTTACCCATCCCAGGAAATGAGTTGACCATGCTCAGCTTCTCTGTTTCCTCACCCACCATGTCCAACTAGTTACCAACTCATGCTTATTATAGCTCCCTATTGTTTCTAAAGTTTGTTCACTCTTTTCTTTTCCATCCCCACAGCCTCTGCTTAGGTCCAAAGATCATCCTTTGTTGAGTTATTGAAAAGACCCCAATACTCATTTCCTCTCAAAACAAGGAATGATCCTTATAAAAATAAATCTCACCCAAGCTTTCACTACTGTACTTAAAATCCAGCAATGAGCCTTTATAAATCATAGGATAAAATTATATATATTTTATACTAGAGGTCCTATGCACGAAATTTGTGCAAGAGTAGGCCTTTGCAGCCCTGGCTGCCTTGGCCCTCACAGCCCTGGCTTCATCTGGAAGGTTGTCCGGAAGGTCGTCCAGAAGGACGTCCGGAGGGTCATTCCGCTGTTCGGCCTTTCGGTCAATTTGCATATTATGCTTTTATTTTTATAGATTACCTCTGTCCCCCTGCAAATATTGAAGGCAGGCACTGTGTGTTGTAACATATACAGATACTCTGTCCTTGTAGGGGCTGCCCCTTCCTGGCATGTGACTGGAGCAAATGACAACCTCTTTGGGCCCTGGTTTTCTCCTCCACAATAAGAGGAAATTGAATTAGAAGATTTCCTACTCTGATGACTTTGTGATTCTGAATCATTGCCTTTAAAAATGAAGCTTATGTTTATAGTTAAACCCATATCTAGGTTGTAAGTTCTGTATAGAGAGTAATATTAAACATCAACATATAATTTTAACATATCAACCATTGATTTTATCTGTGCTGATTCATGAGTCAAATGAGAAACGAAATCTTAATCGAATTGTTTTAATGGAAGTGCTCCCCCACTAGAGGCCTGCAGTAGTCCTATAGGATGGAGGTGTACTGTAAGCCGTGGTCCTAGACATGCCCTCCTCTGGGCTGGCCTGAGGTGTGAGGAATTATTTTATTCTCTGGTTCCATCTCTTGACTCTCTGCTCACTCCCACCCTTGCATGCTGGGCTCTTATACTATGTAAGCTATAATGTGATGACTTGATACACATATACACTGTGAAAGGCATCAATTAACATATTGCAGGATGCTTTTTTTTCCTCAGTGCTTTCCCTCAAATACAAGTCTGGCGCTCTTACTTGTCTTTTAGAACTTGGCTTTATCTCATGTCCTATAATTGACTCCTCTGTCTTATCCTGAGTTAGGTGTCCCCCTCCTTCCTATTCTCATCATTCCTGCTGCAGATACTATCACTGTGCTTCTCCAACTGCATCATAATTATTTACTTACCTGTCTATCCTTTTAGTGCCAAAGGTTCTTGAGGATGGGGTCATGTTCTTTTCATTTTTAAAATTCTGAGAGCTGAGCACAGAGCTTACTGTATAATGGATAATAGATAAATAATTTATATTTAAATGAATAAATTATTTTACAATGAGAGCCATTAAATGCATTTCCCTCATAGGAATATTAGAAGTATCCCTCTTGCAGCTAACTCTGTCAGATACCTTTATTTGGATGAAACACACACACACACACACACACACACAATAAACTTTTGGTGTGCCGCTGACTTATGGAAAATTATATTTGGATGCTTCTTAAATTTTCAGAGGAATATGTAAATTCTCAAATAAGCATAGCTTTTGAGATTGATGTTAATACTTGGCTCTGGTCACCTTTCTTCTTTTGTGCTGGCAAGAGCTGACAGCTACTTAAATGAGAATTAAAAATAGGAGTCAGTGAAGTACATGTTCCTTTTTTTTTCCTGCCAGGATATAACTGACCACAGAACTGGGGTTATAGCTCTCTCTCTTTAGAAAGATGTCAGAGGCTATGCTATTAATTTTTCAGAGAGGAAGGGAGAGGGAGAGAGAGATAGAAACATCAATGATGAGAGAGAGTATGCTATCAAATTTAAGATAAAAACCAGTGATGAAAAAATAACTCTAATGAGATATTCCAGTAGTCCAAATACTTTTACCACTGCTCATAGAAAATATGTTTTTTTCTTAATGTTGAAAGATATTCAAAGAATTTGAAGGTTAAAATTCCACTAGCTTGTAGCCACTATAGTCTGTGATTCATCTGTGTAGTGAGTTGGCTGTGACTGCTGCATATGTCTTTCCTGTCGGTATTTTCATCACAAATGGAAGAACCCCAGCTTGTGGGAAGTGGGAGCTGGTGTGTTAGAGACATGGGGAAATTGCATGCTAGAGAGGGATCTGTGTGGAAGCCTTTTGGCTTTGGGAAGGCAGATTCAAATTTATCATTGGACCGACTGACTGGAGCAGGCCTGGCTGAAGATTTAAGCTGGCAATGGGCTTAAGTATCCTCTTACTAAAGAGTGCACATGAGGTACTCATTTGTTTGTGCTTCCAACAGATAGCCATGTTTGATAATGAATTTTATACATGCCCTCCACAGTGCCACCTCAGAGCTGCCGGTCACCCTGCACTAAGTGTCTCAGGAGTGGGAATAGGGTGGGAGGAGCTTGAACCCAGGAGCAGACCACGTGTGCGCTGGTGATTCTATAACATCCCAGACTTAATTTATTCAGCAAACATTTGTTGACATGTGCTAAGGGCCCAGTGCTGTTTTAAACCAGCTCTGCAAAGATGAACCTGACACAGCAACTGCTGTGAGAGTCCCCATGTGGGGAGTGAGGGAGGAGGTAACAACCATTAAGAAAGACATCAGGCAGTGGGCAGAGCTGGGAGCTGGGAGCTGACTGTCAGGAAGCTTGCAAATAGCAGCCAAGGAAAGAGAAGAGACTCTCAGACTTCACCCACTTTGGTGCTTTCTTTTTAAGGAGATCATGGCTAACCATTCCTAACAGACTCATCAACACTTTTATTTAAACTTCTCTCAGAACGAAGTTTGACTAATTCTTTCCACAAGTAGGTTCTCGACAAATCCCCAACCCAGGAAATTCTTCCTTCTATCTAATTTATTCCCACCCCCTCCTGGGAATTCATGATTTCTCCCTGAGTTCTGACTTTTCTAGAAACCATGAGAAAGGGTATTGATGAGGAAGTTGAAAGGTTTGTGGATTTATCCTCTGTTGCCTCCGGGAGTCAGAATGCTCAGTGCTGCGTGGAGGTGCTCACAGGTAAGGAGGCACAACAATCCCTGTCTACGGTTTCTTTTTAGGTTATTTCTCTCATGATTATGACGGCATGTCTACAAAGCAGCCATATTAGCCAGTAGGTGGAGTGCTTCAGTAGAAACAGCGGGCCTCAGTAGACTTGTAGCAGTTTATAGAGGGGAACTAACATTCATAACTATGAAAAGCATTTAGAGTATTTTTGTATTTATAGCTTTCTTTATAAGAACCTGGAAGGGAATGAATCATCTTGACAAGAACCTGGGAAATTCCTTTGTTTTTACTAGGGGAGCAATACACTAGTATACATTGAGTACTGCCAGCCAGAACTTAGAATTGTTTTATAAAACAGCTGTCCAAGTCACTTGCATGCTTCTGTTGAATTATTATTCACGATGGGGTCTAAGCTCTCTGTGATTATTAAAAGATAGGTGTATAATGTCAATGTTTCTCCTCAGCTAAAGTAAAATGTAGTGGGTAAGGAAATGCTGTACACAGATTATAAGCTTCTCGAATGAGCTTTCTATTGTAACCAAGCAACTGACACATTAGACACCTCTTTGCCATCAGCTTACATTCTCGGAGAACTTAGGTCAGTGCCTAAAATAACCCTGCTAATTGTGAGGGGCACATGTGGACTGAAATTCCAGTTAGCAATCTGGGGAGCCAGGGACTGAGGATCTGAAACCTTACTATAGTTACAGTTCTTAACAAGCTGCTAGGTAGTTAGACCCGAAGCCGTAAGTGTTTAGGTATGGGAAGAAAGTTGCATGTTGTGTTTTATATCCTCTATTTGTAAAGCTGGCTAACCAGTGACAGCTGGTTAAAACAAATGGACTTGGGTCACAAGAGCTGGGCTGTCTGTGCCCTGCTTCAACCTGTTGGTCGATAGTAGAGTAACAGACAGAAGCGGAGGACTTGGCTGAGGAACATGAAACTTCGGCAGCCTGTGTAGGACCCCACAGCACTTTGGACTTCTTCTTGCTTCACACTTCAGGTAGGATGTTGTTTACATGAAATTCTTTATAAGATGGGCAAAGATCATAAAACTGTTCAATTCGAGGGTTGGACATGAGCGTCTCAAGGGTCTCTCCTGCACACGGCATGCCTGTATCGGTGGGCACTGTCTCTCCGCCCCCTTCCCCTTGACATTAGGCTAAATGAAGTCTTCATGCTCTTGCTCAAGTGCACTAAAATTCTAGGGCATCAGGGGGACGATGGAGTTGACACGGAGTGGGATTTATCTGCATGTGGTGAAATGCCTCTTTAAAATGGACCTTCCTCTTTTCTGTTTTATTTCCCTTATTCTAGCTCCAAAAGGCAGACTTTTGTACTTGTGGGAAACAATAGGGAAGATACTAAACCTCATAGTGTAGTATTCATATATTTTAAAATCATGTAATAGGGTCTGGGCTTTATCTTTAGACTAAAATGGAAATCAACATACTTTTTACAGACAACTCACAAAAAAGAAATGAAAACTAGTAATAAGTGTAATTAACATAAAATGCTGCAGTGTTATTGTTTTTCTTATTCCTGTGTTGACCTACATTATAAAGTATCAAATTTAGTTTTGGTTTCTAAGTATCTGGCACATAATGAAAGTATGTAAATGCTATAAATGGGCCTTTGGAATTTCCGCCTGAGTGTGTTATTTAATCCAGCATTTATTCAAATTTATACATATACTTCATATCATATTACAAGCACATTTCTGAAACATACATGCAAACTGGGTTTTGTAATTGAAATTATTTAGAAGTTATTTTGAAAGTTGACCACTTTTAAGGAATCTATGTGTAAAAGAAATGGGAAGTCATGACTTAAATTATGCTTTGATGGTTCTTCTTTGCATATCAGTTTCTTAAATAGAAACACATCAATGTTGCATAACCTTGGATAAATTTCTCAGGAGAAATTTAATTAAAAGCAACATACATGTATATGTATGTGATCACATGAAGCCTTTTGGGTGTCCCTAGAAGGATGTCTGTGTGGAGGAGTTGGGGGTGGCCAATTGGATATTAAATTGTGCCTTTGGTGAGAAAAAATTTTCTGGGGGAAGAGTCATGATCTGAGACTTGAAAAATTAAAAAATAAAAGTTAAAAAGAATATTGTCCTATTCTTTGCGTATTATGTCAATTTAATAAACCTGAAAAGCTTCCAAATTATTACTCCTCTAACATATCTATTGCAGTATGAGGAATCATTACCTTGAACAATATGAAATTGGCAATATTTGATAATTTGGGACCTATAAGAATGACAATTTTGTATGACTCCTTATAATTGTTTACTAAATATTAACTCATTTTAATAAAAGTTTAGCCTTATACCCCCAACAAAAGTAGCAAGAGTCAAATATCCTCATAAAGTATAACTCATTAAACATATGATCATCAAGGGTTACTTCGTGTGAATAAATACAGTTTGAATGTGTCCTTCTTTCAATTCTTAACTTCTTTGGCCTTTTAAGAAGAACTTACTGTTTCTGCCAAGTGCTTCCTACAGTGTATCTGGTGACCAGGCATTCCTCCTCAATGGTTAAGATTGCTATTTAGCAGGGTCTTTGAGAAGGTTCATCCCTGGATCACTTACTAATGACCAAATGTATATTATACTTTTAGGGTTTCTCTGTGTAGCCTATCTCAGTGCTATTCTTTTTCTGTTTCCTACAGTGGAATCAGATGTCATTGATTTGAGATATTTTTTTCATTTTTAATAGAAGGGTTTGATGCTATAAATTTTCTCCTAAAGTACTACTTCAGCAGAGGCAATTTTTTTTGGTCTTGTATATTTATTCATTTAAAATGCTTTCTAACTTACCTTTTTATTTCTCTTTGAATTATTTAGGAGTGTATTATTTATTTTTCAAATATTTGGGGACTTTTCAGAGGTCTTTTTGTTATTGTTTTTTTTTATTCTAATTTAATTTCATTGTAGCCAAAGAGCGTATTTTTTTATGACTTGAATTTTTTAAAAGTTTTTGAGATTTGCTTTATAATTATGACATATCATGGTAGATGTTCCATGGGCACTATAAAATAAAGAATATTCTGTTGTTTGAGAGAGAATTCTTAGGCTGTATTCATTACTAGTGTTCAAATTTTCTCTCTTTATCCATTTTTATTGATTGCATGTCTATTTGTTCTATCGATTATTGAGAGAGGGGTATTTAAATAGCCAATTATAACTGAATTTGTTTATTTCTCCTTGCAGTTCTATTGGTTTTTGCTTTATGTATTTTGAAGCTCTCTCATTAGATGCACTTAGGATTGTTATGTCCCCTTGATAAACTTTTCCTCTTATCATTATGAATTGATTCTCTATTCCGGGTAATATTTTTTTTTGCTTTGAAATTTACTTTTTCTGATATTAATATAGTTACTCCAGCTTTCTTATAAAGGCTTTCTTTTTTAGGGAGTTTTTATCTAAAGTGTTTATACAAAAATAAACTGTATAGTTAAGGTATAAATAGAATTCACCGATCGTTTTCAGATTTCTTTCCACAATTCAGTTTTAACAATAAAAAATTCCTCTATTGTTATGTGATTGTCATTTTATAGTAAGTATTCTTCTTTCTACATAATGCATGATACTCTTTTATTTAACACTTAGCATGAAGTAAGCACTGGCCAGTTAGGATGGGTCCCAGCTATAAATAACAGGTGTGGCCTCCCTGTGGCATGCTAGCTGAATATCTGTCCTGCATATAACAACGGATGACTCCTTAGTTAGGTGCAGGAAGCATTTTTTCAGTTATGCCTACAATGCTCCACCTTCTGTAGATACTATTTATTTATTCAATCTTCACACAAGGATATGTTTTATTTTGTTGTTTTTTAAAAAAATTGATTTTGGAGAGAGAGGAAGAGAGAAAGGGAGAGAGAGAAAGTGAGAGAGAGAGAGAAAGAGAGAGAGAGAGAGAGAGAGAGAGAGAGAGAGGCCAATTTATTGCCTCCTATACACGCCCCAATCGGAACTGAACTTGAAACCCAGGTATGTGACAGGACCAGGTATCAAACCCGCAACCTTTTGGTGTAGAGGACAACACTTCCACCAATTGGGCCGTCCAGCCAGCGCACTTTTTATTTTTTTTTAAAGGATGTATCTTCTTAGAATCCCTAGAGCGCTTCAATAATCAAATTAACATGTATATCAAGATATTAAGGCGTGGCTTCTTTATATTATGGGAAAATTCCACAGGACACTTATTTTTAATCCTTTATTTTAGATTTTGGTTGAAATTTCAGGTAGCAAACATTTGTTCGTTAGTTTACCAGTGATTTGTTTATACTAGCATATGTCAGTCATTGGAAATTCAAAGATGAATGACACCACCTGGTCTCGCCCTTAGGAAGCTACTGTAGTCAGGAAGAGAGGCCTATTGTGGTTCTAGCACATGGATGAGGTATAGGGTGTGTTAGCAGTGGAGTTAAAGAGGGTATCTCTGGCCTTACAGAATCTTTCAGGATGTAAGAGTCCCAAATAACTTAATTCAGCAGTTCTCAACCTGTGGGTCACGACCCCTTTGGAGGTCAAATGACCCTTTCACAGGGGTCGCCTAAGACCATCCTGCATATCAGATATTTACATTACGATTCATAACAGTAGCAACATTACAGTTATGAAGTAGCAACAAAAATAATTTTTTGGTTGGGTCACAACATGAGTAACTATATTTAAAGGGCCAGAAGGTTGAGAACCACTGACTTAATTGTTCTATTTCAAAAAGGCAGCAACTATCTATCTATCTATCTATCTATCTATCTATCTATCTATCTAAAGGGCTAATATGCAAAGTGTCCCTTTGGGAGTTCAACTGGGAGAACGGGAGTTCGCTCGCTCGCTATGACGTGTGCTGACCACCAGAGGGAGGCACAGAACATGGCTGGTGACCAGTGGCGACCAGAGGCACAGAACATGGCAGGCTCTGAGGGAGCGAGGGAAGGAGGAGGCGGGGAGACAGGGAGGCAGGGAAATGGGGGGAACAGCATGGTGGCAGCACGCTGGTGGCAAGGGAAGGAGAAAGTGGGGAAGCGGAGAGGCAGGGAACCTGATCGTCCCTGATCACCGGCCATGCCTAGGGATCCTACCTGTGCACGAATTTCATGCAATGGGCCTCTAGTTTTATAATATAAATCCTGTTTCATTCTTCGAGAGATTCTTACCATTTACTTTTGTCCATGTCTGGGGTTTTACTAGACCTCTCACTCTGCTTACCCAAGCTCCATGGAGCATATATTACCTCATGGGGTGCCTTCCACTCTTGAAGCTCAACAAATATTTATTGAATGAATGAATAAATATTTGCCTCTATGCCAGAAATTTCAACTTTTGTTCAGCCCTGTCATGAGCTGGATAATACCCAAAGGAGGTGACTAATGCCAGAAAATACTCCATGGCAGCACTCTGGGAAGGCATCTTCAGGGATTAGGAATGAGCTGTCATAATGTGCTATAGAAACTAAATCAGAGCAACAAAATAAGTGTGTATGGAGAGCCGTCTGCATGCTGAGAACAGCGTGCAGAGAGAAACAGCTTATAGCACTTCAGGCCCAGGTGGGAGTTACATGCCTCTGTTCCTTTGATGCAGTGTAATCTCAGTGGCTTGGCCATGGGAATAAATTCGTGTCAGTCACCATCTAGACCAGGGCAGCTCCAAGGGAGTGGGGTTAGGAGATCAGGCTGGTTTGGCTGCACAGTGGCAAAGATGTTTAGAGGATCTGAACTACCAAGTTAACTAGTTGTTAGTTAACTAGTTCTATGCATCTTTCCCCATTTTAAAATAGTTTGGAAACTGTTAGGAACAGTTTGGAAACCCAGATTAGAAGTGAGGGAAGCGTCTAGAGCTGGATGATGGGTTACATGAGTGTTTACTTTATTATTATGCTTTATACTACTTTACACACAAATTAAACATTCTGTATATTAGAACATTTCTTATGATAGAAAACAAACAGGATAAGAGAGAATATTGTTAGGTTAAACATTGTTAAATATTGTTATTCAGTCATTTGTTAGTTTAAAAAGGCAAGACAAAAGAATATACTAGTATACTTTTAAAGTGTTTTTAAAAAGAGAATATATACTGTCTGAATCCATTTATATGAAGTTCAGAAACAGGGAAAACAAAATGAGATGCATACTAAGGAAGTAAAATGATAAAAAAAGAAGCATTGATCATTCTAGGCAAAAGGGCAAATGGAAGTATCTTGGCTGTCAGCAATGTTCAATTCTTCAACACTGTGGTGGTTACACTCATACACTTTATGATTATTTAAGATGTAAATTTATGATGTATAAACTTTTATCTATGCAAACCTTATTTTACAACACAAAAGTTTAAAACACATGAGAAAAATAAAAGTAGTGGCGGGGGAGAGAAAGAGAGAGAGATTTTCATTTTTATTCACTTGTTTAAGGCTGTCCTATTTTTATTCAACAAATATTTATTGAGTTTCTGATGCATATAAAGCACTGTTACAGGTGCTGTAGATTCAGTGGTGAATAGAACAAAGTCCCTGACCTCATGACTCAAGGAGAAGAATAAGAAATTCTATTTTCATATGTATAGATTATACATATATATTTGACACAGTAGTAGTAATTTAAGCCAGTATCATTATTAATATACTAGAGGCCCGGTGCACAAAAATTTATGCACTTGGGGGGGGTCCCTCAGCCTGACCTGTGCCCTCTCGCAGTCTGGGACCCCTCAGGGGATGTCCACCTGCTGGCTTAGGCCTGCTCCCTGGGGGATTAGGCCTAAGCTGGCAGTCAAAAATCCCTCTGGCAGCCCAGGAGCCCTCAGGGGATGTCCACTTGCCAGCAGGGAGCAGGCCTAAGCTGCAGTCGGACATCCTTAGTGCTGCTGAGGAGGCGGGAGAGGCTCCCGCCTCCACCGCTGTACTGGCAGCTGTCAGCCTGGCTTGTGGCTGAGCAGAGCTCCCCCTGTGGGAGAGCACTGACCATCAGGGGGCAGCTCCTGCATTGAGCGTCTGCCCCCTGGTGGTCAGTGTGTGTCATAGTGACCAGTCATTCCCAGTCGTTCTGCTGTTAGGGTCAATTTGCATATTACCCTTTTATTATATAGGATGACATCTGAGATTTTGTATAATATTATCAATATACTAGAGGCCCAGTGCACAAAAATTTGTGCACTCGGGGGTTGGGAAGGGGGGGCCCTCAGCCCGGCCTGTGCCCTCTCACAGTCTGGGACCCCTTGGGAGATAACGACCTGCTGGCTTAGGCCTGCTCCCAGGTGGCAGAGGGGCAGGGCCCAATCCCTAGGTGCAGCCCCTGGTCGGGCTCAGAGCAGGGCCGATTGGGGGAGTTGGGTTGCCGCCCCATCATGCACAGAGCAGGGCGGATCGGGAGGGTTGCGGGCACCACCCCCTGTCACGCACAGAGCAGGGCCAATCAGGGGTT